>NC_090281.1:78440573-78752180 GCF_037392515.1 Haliotis asinina
ATGGCACCTATCTACCACTATCGGCAGTGTTTGAGTGGATTGCTGACAGGCTACCTGACTGTCCTTCTCCGTCAGTCGATCCTAATAATCCGGCGTCCATCCGTTTGTCCCCGGAACTACTCATTCCACCTCATCCTATGGTGGCGGATGCAGTGTCTCTCCTGGACGAGGATTTTGCCAAGCTGTCTCTGAATCCTACGATCAAGGCGTCTAAGTCAAGGAAGTCTGATTACAAGATCCACAGCCTAGACTTCACAGATAATGGTGCAGCCCAGGACGACTCACTCAAGCGCTTGTCAAGTTCTTCACTCTCAGCTTATAAAGTGCAGGACTCCAAATTAGCAGCTATTGACACGGAACTCAAGCGTATGCTTAAACCCATTTCGGCGTTAGCCTCAGCTACTTCAGCGGCTGCAGCAGACCTATCAGAAGACAACGCCTCCAGGGTGGATCATCTCACGACGATCTTCCAGTGGCAGGGCAAAGTTCTTCATGACTTACTCGGTCACTTACGTGCAGCGTTGGTTATGACAACTTCGGTTCGCCGCTCCGGCTTCCTGGATACATGTAATTGGCAGGAGGAATTTAAGCGGCAATTACTTCGGGCTCCCTTCACTTCCAAGTTTCTGTTCGCCGACAAGATTCCAGATATTTACAAGTCACACGCGGAATTAACGAACACTGAAGTCGCGCTGTCTACCTTTGAGGCGCTTGGTTCTGCCTTTCGTGGCAGAGCCAGAGGAAGTGGAAAGAAGCGCTATATTCCCAGGAGGGAATCCATCCGCTCCTCCTTTGGGAGGGGACGGGGCCGCACCAAGGATAATGACACTCAGCGGAAGCCCCAGGAGCGCAGCCGGGACACCCCCTCGACGCCAGGGCGAGGCAGAGGCAAGCGCCCCTACTCTGGTCGCTGAAGCCGTGGATGTCTCCGACTGGGACCTCCCACCCCCAGTCGTACCTGTCCATCCGACTCCAGTAGGTGGGAGACTAGGGATCTTCTGGCCCAACTGGTCATTCCTAGAGGATCCGTTTGTAAGCAAGATTCTGAAGTCCGGCTACAAACTACCATTGGTCGAGACTCCACCGCTGACATCTACTCCCCAGTCGCGGATATATCCTCAACACCAACTAGCTCTCCTAGAGTCCAATATCGACATTCTGTTATCCAAGAGAGCCATAGAGACAGTGCTGGAACCCCACCGCTCCCCGGGGTTCTACTCACCCATCTTCCTGGTGCCAAAGAAAGATTCCGACAAGATGCGCATGATTCACAACATGGCGGTCTTCAACAGACAGTATCTGGCCGACCCTCCTCATTTCCGAATGACGTCCCTAGAGCAGATTCGAGCCAAATTGTCTCCCGGGGCTTGGCTAGCCAGTCTGGACCTACAGGACGCTTACCTACATGTTCCCATACATCCGCGTCACAGGAAGTACCTGAGGTTCGTCTTCAACGGAATACATTACCAGTGGAGGGTGCTTCCGTTTGGCATTTCTACGGCCCCGTGGCTTTTCACACGCATCACGCTTCCGGTTACCAGGTTTCTTCATCTAAGGGGAGTGGACTTCGATCCATACATAGACGACTGCCTTCTCAACCACGGCAGTCCTCTACTGCTACGCAAACAGTTGGACTTCTCCACCCGCCTGCTGCATCAACTGGGTTGGATGGTCAACACCAACAAGTCACATCTGGAACCAACTCAAGAACTGACCTTCATCGGGGGATTATTTTTAACAAAAGACAATCTTGTCAGGGTCCCTCCAGATCGATGGCTAAAGATTCTGGCGTTTGCGGATCGAGGTCTCTCTCAACCCATGACCCTCAGAGAGTGGCAGTCACTGTTGGGTCTTTTGACATCGGCGCAGGATCTTACTCTCAGAGGGCGCCTTATGCTACGGCCCTTACAGAGGTTTCTGTCACCATTCATCCAGATGAACGACCTCAAGTCACGGGTTCTTCTACCTCCACATCTACATCAGTATCTCCGGTGGTGGATGGTAGAATCGAATGTCTGCGTCGGCGTCTGTTTGGAAGACTCCAGTCACGACCACGAGTTGTTCGTGGATGCGTCTCTACTAGGGTGGGGCGCCCATCAGGGCTGTGGTCCGACGCCGAAAGGTTGTGGCACATCAACAACCTGGAATTGCAAGCCGTCATTCTAGCAGTTCGCCGCTGGCTACCGATTTTGTCCAACACCAAGCTCCTGGTGGCGTCGGACAACTCCACAGTCGTCTGGGTTATCCGGAATCAGGGCACGACCAGGTCCAAGCAACTTCTAGACCAGATGTTCGTGTTAGCAGATCTGCTAGACAGCAACGGGATCACAATCAGGGTTCGACACATACCCGGCTGCAAAAACATTCTGGCAGACGCGTTGTCGCGCCCAGGCAGACCTTCACCGACGGAATGGATGCTTCATCCAGACGTGTTTCGTCAGATTTGCCTTCGCCACGGGAGACCCCTGGTGGACCTCTTCGCCACCAGCTTCAACCATCAGCTACCAACTTACGTGTCTCCCGTACCGGATCCACAGGCTTGGGCAGTCGACGCTCTATCTTTGTCGTGGGAGGGTCTAGACGCGTACGCTTTTCCACCACCCGTTCTTCTCCCAGAAGTGATTGGCAAGATCAAGCAGACACAGAACCTGAGACTGCTTTTGGTCGCGCCCTGGTGGCCAGCCAGACCGTGGTTCCCCGATCTGCGACGCCTCGTCAGCGGAGATCCGGTTCAGCTTCCAGATTGGCCACACCTCCTTCGTCATCCGCACAGCCAACAACTCCATCCAGATCCGCTGAGATTCCATCTGCACGGCTGGACCATTTACAGAAGGCATTAAGGGCGAAAGGCTATTCCTTGCATGTGGCGAATGCCATAACCCGAGCTCATCGGACATCCACCAGATCCCTCTATGATGTCAAGTGGCGCTCATTTGAAAGCTTTTGTGCTCAGAGATCACAGGATCCCATGACAGCTTCCCCACAGTTCGTGGCGAATTTTTTGATGTTTCTACGTAATTCCAAGCATCTCAAAGGGAGTACGTTGGGTACCTACTTGTCAGCGTTGAACTCCGTCTTGGCGGTCAAGACGGATCGTCAGATTTCTAAAGTTCCAGAACTGGTTGCCCTGCTGAAGGCGTTCAAGTTGGAGGACCAGAAGGTCAAGTTCCGCCCTCCAGCTTGGGATCTGAATGTTGTTTTGCAACACTTGAGAGGCTCCCCATATGAGCCCCTAGAGGATGCTTCCTTCGAGCTGTTGTCCAGGAAGACGGTCTTCTTACTTGCCCTAGCTACGGCAGCTAGAGTTAGTGAGATTCATGCCCTGGATGTCACACAAGTGCGTTTTGAACAAGCTAGGCATGGTCGAGTCCACTTGGGATTGCTGTGGGACTTCATTGCCAAGAATCAGCTTCCCGGGCAACCAGATAGACGGTTCTCCATCCCGCCTTTATCGACCATCCTCGGACGACATGATACGGAGGAGGAGTTCCTGTGTCCAGTCAGGGCCCTTAGATATTACATCCAGAGGTCTGCCTTGAAGAGACATTCCCGAAAGAGACTGTTTATCCCTTTTTCTTCATCGTGCAAGGGGGAAGTTAATAGAAACACTATTGCTCTGTGGCTTCGTGCGACTATCCTGGCGGCGTACGATGCCAAGAAACTCCCCCATCCGACGGCGAACAACCCCCATGAAATTAGAGCCCTGGCGTCCACTATGGCCCTCCACAGGAACTGTACGGTGCCACAGATTATGGAGGGTTGTTTTTGGAAGTCGTCCACCGTTTTTGCCTCACACTACCTGAGGGACTTGGCTGTCGAGGACATGGAGGGGCTTCAGTCTTTTGGCCCGTTGGTGGTTGCACAGCAACTCACCCAGCCTTCCGCCCATTAGGTAATTGTGTTGTTCTTACCTTTGGTCTTAAGATTAACTTCACCCTCTGGGTGCGTCGGTTTCTCTTTGGAGTTCCCTTGGGTTATCCTTTGTCCTGTTTCCAGGTTTGCCCTGTGACGTTGGCATTGGTCTCCCGGGTCTCCTGTGCATGTGCTTGGTCTGCTGAAGATGTGAAGGTCCTCCGGAGTCCACACCACCGTCCTCTCTGTCGAAGCCATATGCATAAGACCTATGGTAAGGTAAGTTAAAAATTTATTAAAATCTAAATATTTTAGATATTTAAATACTTACCTTACCATAGGGCGGTGACTCCCTCCCAACGCTGGATGCTCCTCCCCACTTTGGACTCATCGGACCTTTCTTTCCTGCTGCCAGTAAAAGTGAATTTTGGGATGGCTCGCTTTCCCGCGAGTAGGGAGATCACGTCACTTCCGTGACTACATCCGTAGATTATACGAGGTAGCCATTCAGGGAATGGCGAATCAACGTCTGTCTGATCTCTACTAGCGAAGCTTGAGGTAATATGCATAAGACCTATGGTAAGGTAAGTATTTAAATATCTAAAATATTTAGATTTTAATAATTTCCGTGCCTTTAAATTTTCACGAGCGATGGTTACTAAACCTTTTCTCACCACCTTATTTTCGCGAGGTGCAGGTTGACATATATCAGAAATTATCTCAGACGTTAGCCAGGAAAAAGACCGTTCTCGTGATGAGCATGTGATTCTTGTTACAGAGGGTGTCTCTGAATGTCTTTACACAACACGCAGGTGCGTGACCATTGAGTTCTTATAAAATTAACAGATTTGCTTAGTGATCTAAAAACAAATGTAATTGATTTCAAAACTAATCCTTCTAAATTGGGTGTCAGAGGATCAGTAAGTGATGTGTGATTAAGCCATGTTAATCAAGATAAGCCCAGTGGTGACACATAATAGAGCAATGACACATGTATTGTTTTTATGTTGTTGACTGATCTGAATAAAGTGACTGATATATCTATATTATCGCATGTTTTTATTCTCGCGTCATGATGTCTGATGTGAAATTAAATTAAACAGTCGCGAAAATTTGACTGTGTACAGTAATTAGCTCGTTAAATAGAAATGGTATTACACGGATGGTCGTTTAGTATCGTCTATAAATGTGATTGATGGAGGTTATGTGGGGCAAGATGCTTCCTGAAGATACTGGAGATCATATTCATCTCCAGTGATTTATAAGAGCTGTGTTTCAATGGAATAAGTATTCTTTTTGTGCAATTGTTTTCAACAGAGTGTCCAATGAACATGAAAGGAATAAAATGACTGTGGCCAATTTGGGAGTCTGTTTTGGGCCAACACTGATGCGACCAGAAGAAGAGACGATGGCAGCCATCATGGACATCAAGTTCTGCAACATCGTTGTGGAAATACTCATCAATAACTATGACAAGGTACATTGACATATGGGGTTTTTTTGTTGACAAAGCAGAGTCCTTGACTATTAAACTCTTATTGAGTTAAAGTACACTGCTGTGTTAAGAACCAAGTGACAGAGTCGACCACACTGTGCTCAACGATGCCTCATATCTCACAACATAGTTTGATCCCTTAGAAAAATTTTCCAAAGAAATGGTACTCTAGAAATGGTCCATATAAATGGTTCCTTAGAAACGGTCCCCAAAACTTACGTTTATCATTACTGATGACTTAATGGACGGGGCAGTCAGCCTTTGTGACTTGGTGGATACACTGTGGATAGTTCATCATAACGTTCAATCACCTTTTTTTCTGATCCTTAATGTACAAGCTGCGGAATAATTCTAAGTACTACACTATGCAACCAAACAAAATTATGCAGAACTTACTTTGAATGCATACACTTAACAACTGTTATCATCCTTTTAAAAAATTGGATGTGTTAGGTAACATATTCGAGGGCTTTGTTTTATTTCCTAAATGTAAAATAAGCCAATATACCTTGTTATCAAAATTTTTCTGTTCACAGATATTTAACAATGCACCAGAGGACTGTGTAGATTTGTGCAATGTAAGAGTTCTCCCCAAACATAATCAGGCTATGAGCAATCATCGTGGCAACACAAGTCCACGATCACCTGCTGCCATCATGTCCGCCTCCTCAACCCCAGTATTAACCCATGATGGTGGCGGTAGTGGCGGCAGCGTAGGAGGAACACCGTCACATATCTATGCAAACCAGGCTCCAGTGCATCCTGCTTCTGCTTCAAGAGCGTCAAGATTTGTACGTCCGACACAGGTATTCAACCATCAAACTGGAGGTAAGATGGCTTCCTTTTTAGCAAATTTCTGGCTTGACTCTTTTGGGATATATAACCAACTGTAGTCATTTTGAAGGATGTACCAGAAAATATTTTTCATTTTGTGTCAAGAAGGTGCAGGATCAGCTTCATGTTTAGGACAAGTGCATATTTTACTTTTCCTTTGGAAACATATTTAGCCTTCTCACTTATGTGAGTCTACATTAAATCCATTCATTATTTCTTCATGCCACCGTAGAGATTGTTTAATAGTGTGTCAAACTCTGTAATGAATCCCTCTTCAGACAGGTTCCTGTCTGTATTTGCATTGCATCATATTTATAATGTGTCGATTCCCATGACATTGTTATAGGTAACACTCGTATTAAAACATCCCTCTTGTCAGAAATAACACTTAGCAAATCTGAATTGATCTTGCATCTTTGATAATGCTTCTGAAAAATGTCGATGACATTCTCAGATGTATAGTCAGTATTAAGTTTAACAGTACATAATTTCCATTTTGCATGCAGTACACAATGTAGGCTTTCATGTGGGTCATTGTGGAAGAATATTTGTACAGTTCATTTGTCAGGGCATTTGTTGTTGAGATGTTTGTTGTAAAGATGTTGTTTATTATGATGATTATCATATAGGAGTTGTTGTTATGAGGTGTATTTAATTGATGTCGTAAGGATGGTGTTGTTATGAATTTGTTGTGAAAGTCTTGTTGTTTCACACTCCTAACTGTACTATCCTACTCAGGTGGTGTAATAATTGATAAACTGTCATTTAAGTAACACGCAATCTTCTGTCAAGTCGCACAATTTCTATAATTAGTTGAATCTTCACAGTGCCCCCAAGCTTATATGTTCCTCACCAACAATATCCTATCTTTGATATTTGAAATTTAAAGAAAACAGTTTTTGATGTCTGTGGTTCACCTGCAAAAAAGGGAAAGATTATGAAATAAAAGTACTTTCATGGAATACAGATCGTATTACATTCATTTTATTGGGTAAATGAAAATGCGGTCTCATCAGGCTGCTGTTGTACAAAGTGATCTTAGCACTAAGATGACAGTAACTCTTATACCTTAACATAGACTTAAGTTGACTTAGCACTAAGGTGACAGTAACTCTTATACCTTAACATAGACTTAAGTTGACTTAGCACTAAGGTTTTGTACATCAGCACACAGGTCATAATGCCTCTATTGTTTACAGACCAGGTTGATGCCTGTCCAAGTCCCACTGGTAATATCTGCATATTGGTTGTCAAGATGAGGGTTTAGATACTGCTTGACTAGAGAATAGGCAGCCATGGTGATCATTGAACATTTGGGAACTGACAATGCGCTTTCCTAATATGTAGTCATGTTATTACTGCTTTTGAGCCCACTCTATTTACATGCATTCAAAGTTGCTATGTTTTATGAATTTGATGCAGTATGCAAGGAACATTTACAAAAGTTAATACTAACAATTATTTCACAATGACTCATATTCATTGCTTTGATAATAAATACATTGCAGACTATCATCAGTGAATGTCCTCATCTTCATAATCACTAGATGCTTTGAACTGTTTTTGTTGCAGTCCCCGACTATAATTCATACAATTATTACACACGCTATCTGAACAATCGCTACTACTACAGGGACTGTAGCCCGGGTAAGATGGATGTACTAACACTGCCCCTCTCACTACAGGGCAGACACGTTGGGTTGACTGTTGCAATAACATGCACCTCTGTACTGACTCAGATGAATGGAATGATAGAAGGCACTTTGTTGGACAATCTCTGTCTCTGGGTAACATTTTGGTCAATCTACACTCACCTCTGGATCCATTTCTGTGGCTGTCACAATCTCAAATTAACCATCCTTGATTTTGATTTGCCAAACCAAGTGGCTACCCTGTCTAATGTACCAATCAGAATGCAAATGCAAACAAGCCTTTATGTGGTTTAGCAACATCACCAAAATCTCGGTCAGTTTAATTGAATATGATAGTGTTTGCAAGAAAATAGTATGTGGAAGTGACATGCAAAATGAAGACCTAAGAAACTTTTTGGATGGAAAGGGTGACATCGTGTCTATTAAGACTGATAGTGGTTTGTGGGTACAATGTGGGTACAGTGTGCTTTCTGGTGTCCCCTGCCATCATATTTCCTGAATATTGCCAAAAGGAGAATAAAACTATGCTCCCTCAATCGCTGACTTTCCCTTTTACTTTTCAATGTGTAATTAGTAGGTTCAATATTAGTGAAAATCAAGGGCAGGTAATTTGTAGTTGCCTGAAACATGGGAATGGATCCAGTTGTCAGTGTGGGTATACTGAAGTGTGGTCCCTGGAGACATAGAGGATGTTTGTTGAAAAATACAAGTGTATTAACCAAGTTTGTGAGTCTTACTTCTTTGTTGGCTGTTGTTCATGCAGATAAGAAAAATAATTAACTGCTCAAGTAGGGCCTAAGTGGTCCAGGTGTTAGCCAGGATCTTCTTAGTTATGAGTTACCTTCTCAACAGTCTTTTGGGAATGCAAGATACAGATTTGTCTAGAACAGTCTAGACAAAACACGAAAAAGGTTTTACTGTATTAGGTGACAAACTGTTGTTCAGAATTTTGTCCCATTCGATTTGTTAGTTGCAATTCAAGGTTTAGGTTTGCCCATCATACTATGATAATGTTATTTCACCAAAGTAGTAAATGCGTGGCATATATCCAGAGGTAGATCTCTAAGTGTTTTTGCCATGAATATCATGCCTGTGCTTATCATCACCTGCACAAGTGTCTGTGTACCTGAGTAATGAGCATGATGTAGATGGTTAGGTAGTCTCCAGACAGGGCTATGACCTAGGTGTTGGTACAGTCTGGAGATCATCAGCGTGTGTGCATGATCCTTTAAACAGAGTGATGTGGACATCTACACCTGGGAATAACCACAGTGTGCTTCTGACAGTTTCATGTTAAGTATCGCCTCACCGTTCCTACCATATAGATCTTCTGTTCAGGGCAGCGCCCAGATGCTCATTGTGGTACTGTTGAACAGAGAATTTGGTGGCCGCAACAGCGTCTCTATGACTTAATATGTCATCTGTACTTCACTGAATTGATGACCACTATGGACCAGTAAGGATAGGTGCTCACTCTGTCTATTTGGACATTTCGAGATAATTATATGTTCATGTAAAATTTCAAAATTTACCATATACAACTACATCAGACACCCAATGCTGAGCTTTTCCTGATTGCTGATATGTGCCTCCACCTGACAGTGTTTTTGTACACCCTACCCATTATTTCTAGTGCATGGATGTGTTTCTGCTGTCGTTACGGCATCTTGACAGCTGTTACCCTCAGTAGCATCAGTGAAACAGATAGACTAGATTTATAGAGTGGAAGCATGTTTACTGCTCAGGATGATGTTCCCATTGCCAGAGTGCATGGATGGCACAGTGTTTGAAGTTGCTGCAACTTGTGCTGAGTTGTGTCCCTTTCTATACCAGGATCCTCTGGTCCTTTTTGAATCCCAGATTTAAACCTTGGATTTTAACACCCTGCTCCTTTGTTATAGAAGTGGTTAATGCATCCCTTCCCCTATCATAAAATTGATACGCTAATATGTTGTCATTTAACGGAAATGCTGATCAAATTTGCTTTAAACTCCCTCATCTCGTCAGGAGTTTCTTTTAATGTTGATATGTAGCACCATTTTTTTACTGTAGGCATGGTTATGCATGATTACAAATAAAGAAATGGATGCAAAGTGATATATTGTACATGGGTGCTAAGGCTGCATTAAAAAAAATTAAATGTTTCTCGGGCACATATTTTTTTAAAGTGACGAGGGCGGTAGGACTTTTTTTAAAAAAAATATAGAATAGAAAGTGACAAGCAAAGAACACATTTTTATTTTTTTTCTCTTGGAAATACAGCTTGGAAAGGTTAGCACGTGTTAATGAGCTTTAGATTCAGTCATACTCATTCTTACAGACGCTAATTCTTATAAGGGACAAATAGATGATCAGGATGCGGAAAAGTGAAATTTATTTTCAATGGCAGTAAAAATGTGTTACACGCATAAATAGAAGTAACGCTCCAGTGCCCGAGAAACATTTCCCTTTTGTGATTTAGCCTAAGGAAAAAGCAACCCCAGGCTCATTTAGCCTGTTTCCCACTTTAAGCAACAGTAGCATGAATAAACATTGTGCAGCGGTCATACTATTTTCATTATGTTCATACTGATATATCATGACTTGTTTTATTTTACTTAAAGTTAACATTTTGATATTTCTTTCATAATTCATTTTACCATTTGAATTTCACTCCACTAACGCCTCACATGAGAACATGTTGCTTTTATTAAATCTTCAACTTTTGTTAGTGTGTATCAGAATGTTTTAAGGTTTTCACATGACACATTTAGTGCTGAGGTGTCAGACACCCTGGACAAGTCAGTTTTCATTTCCTGCAATCAAATAATGATATCTTACTGGTCTGTGGACTACTAGATAATTTCCACTTACGGTTTCAAACTGCAAATAGTATTGGATTTCATTGCATATCTGCTCATAATGAAGCTATTTTATTTCACAATAATAAAGTAGAGAGTGAAATTATCACTGTTCCATAAATAGCCAATAAACATTAACAACAAGCATGGTGTCATAAAATCAGGTCAAGTTACTTTCTTGAAGTCACTTGTCTTGTGGCAAGTGTATATTGGAAAAAACTTCTTTTATCCAATGATCAGCTCCATTTCACAAGGTAGCATCATACTAAAGACATTAAAAATGGTACTTGCATAGCTGTCTTGCGATCAGCAATATGGTGTTGGAACTTGGACTTGTCAAATCAGTCTTATACTGTTAAGTAATAGTAGGGTGTTCATGTTCAACTGCAACATGGAAACACAGGGAGACACAGACTCATGTTGGGCCACTCGATGTTATTACTTACATGTTAGTTTAGTATAGCATAAGTAATTTTCATGAATTGTATTTTCGTAAGATTCATGTCAAATTTTGCACTTTGGTGAAGAATCATCTTACCTACAATCACATAATTTCTGTTTAATTTTCCGTTGCTTATTTATCAAATGGCAACAATTTAATCAAAGTATGTACAGTGCCGAGAACTCCCTTTAAATGGCGGCCTATGGGATTGTGAATTATTGAACCACATGTAGGCTGATAAATCCGATGTCATTGGTTAAGCAGTGGTCAGAAAATTAAACTGAAATTATGTGCACAAAGTTGAGATGATTTCACATTTGCCTGTCAGATTTTACAAAGATCCATCCTAAACTCGCTTCATGAAAGTTATTTATGCCACACTGAAATAACATGTAAATCTGTGGAAATTATGTCAAGTGGTCCAGTATAACTGACAAAGGCCTCTAGTACAAAAAACAAACAGCAGCCACACATGTCTGATGCTAGATAGGTGAAGTAATCTTCCATCACAACATTTAGCTCCATATCACCCTACCTTGCCTCACCAAATCAAGAGCCTACCTCTAGCTGCAGTTCCAATGGCTCCTTCTGTTATAAAGTGTTCATGATTTATCTTTCAGGCTTTGAGACACACAGTAGTACATCAAGCAGTTCAGACTCCCTCAACTCCTCGCGGGTGATGTCTCAACAGCTCCCTTCGGGCCGAGGGGGTCCACAAAACCCCTCCCAATCACCCCGTCTGGACCAGGTTGACCATCCGCGACGGGGATCAAACAGTACATACGCTAATGTCAGTGTACATGAACTTGGTAAGTGCAGGAGCTTTGTCTCCTAGTTTGATTGTGAATGTATGCTAAGAATCTTTTTACAGTGCTTACCTGGTTAATCAAGATGGTCATGTTCCAAGTTAATCATCTGTTTTGCATTTTGGACAACACAATTTCTTTTCCTTGAGCCCAAACATTAACATTTATGGATTTAATCTATATATTTATAGGCTTATAATTCTTTTATTAAAAGATCAAACAGAACTGGAAGATAAGGGACTAATGAGACCCTAGTTTTAGGGTTTTGTAACTAACTTGCTATTAAAAGTTAGTAAATTGTGATTCTTCTTATGATAATTAGATTGTTTTGCCATTTTGGTGTATTCGTTTTGTATTCAGAAACAAGTTCATTTTGTCGGCAAACTGTGATGAAACTTTGTAAAGTAAATAGATTCCTTAAGCTTATGGCATTACAGCTAGAGTTCGGCCTGGAGTCAATTTTACCCTTGAATACATGGAGTATTTGTATTCATTGTGCACTCTGTAAATTATGTACTTTGATGTTAGATACCCTTGAGGAGCCAGACATACTAGAACTGCAAAGTTCCTCTAACTCTCCACGAGGTGAGACAGTTTAGTCCAACCTGCCAGTGGTCAGTCTTGACCATGCTTGGAGCAGGGCACCACATTATAGCCACACTAATCCATACTCCTTTTCTCTGGAGATTCTCAGTACCAAAGTTTGTCTGCCTGTCTCTTGCTGAAGTTTGTTGAACGTTCAGCATTGGGTGAATGGGATTTAACCCAGTTTGTTTGGGCTGTTGAAAATGACCTTATCCCATTTGATCCTGCATGAAGCATCCATGGTGGTGATATTTCTCAAATCCTTTCTCCCCTATATCTATTTATGCTTGTGATGGTCATGGTTTGAGATGGTGCATAAGACATGGAGAGAATGAGTTCCCAGAATCTTCCTCCCTGATCTACCACTGTGATTCTCAAAGAGAATAGATCCCATATAACCATTATTATTATTTTGAGCTTGGTTATGTGTGATATATTATACTGTTCGAAAGAAGTAAAGGATCACTTGATTCCTTCATTTGACATTATGTTTACTGACATGGCAGATAAATGTTGATTATGGATAGTCGTTGGTTCCATATTGAGTAGTATAGATGGGGAGACAAAGCCACTATTCCACTTTCCCCTTAAGTCAGTGTTGAGGTGGAGTTGCCTGGTGATCAAAGCATTCACTCATCACCTAGGTTTGATACCCCACATGGGTACAGTGCGTGAAGCCCATTTCAGGCAAACAAACTCACTCACTCTCTCAATGTAGAGCTGTGGAGTGATCTGTAATTGATTTTCACCAGTGATATACTGCTATTACATATTTAGTCTTTGCTTGACAAGCTGATGTTACAATCCAGTGTTTGATGACAGGAGCACCAGCTAATGTTGAAGCATTTGACACATTATAACCAACTAATCTTGCTGTGTCAGCACTTTGAACATGGAGATTTAGAGGAGGAATAGATCCTTAGCATTGCATTATTTCAAAGCCAACCTAATCTACATTAAAGTGGTTGTGAAGACATGAGCTAATTGTTTATTATTGTTCCTGGCTGTATTGTTCATGTTGTCAATCAGTGGTTCGACTTACCAAGATTCCAACGTCCGTAATGACTGTACTTTATTATAGATGTCTGTCACTGGAGAGCAAACACAATTCAAGTATTACATGTAGTTTGGTGAGCAAGCTCCTACAACATACCAATCTTGGGGTGTGGTTTATGAAAGCCTCTACATCTCCCATAATCAGTCAGAAGAGTTGTGTCCCTTAGCTGTGGTAGACTCTAGAGTCCATTGAGTCAAAATCTCCATAATGAATTGCATTCATACTCCAAAACAAATAATCGTAAATGACTCAAACTAACGCCAAGGTAAACAGGGAAGACACACCAACACAGAATTTTGTTATAGTTGTTGTCAACAAACTATCAAAAAGTTGTTTAACAAACTATCATTATTTTCATTTGAAACTGCAAGATTTGTGACATTGATGTAGCAACAGCTCAAGTAACAGCCAGGTAAGCAAGAGTCACAGGCAAATTTGTCATGTGACGGTTTATCCTACTGAGTGAGTGATTGATTCATCTCCCTCAATGAAGTTTACTGCTGATGTTAAAGCTTTTATTTAGAAAGTCAATGACTTCTTCATGTCAGAAATTCAGCAGGGCAGACCATTTACTTTGGTGTTAGTTTGAGTCATTTATGATTATTTGTTTTAGAGTTAGGGTGGAATTCATTGGGGAGATTTTGACTCAAATGGACTGTAATGATCACTGGTTGTATCACAGGTTTATCCATGTTATTAATCTTGGTTGGTCATAGGGTTCAAGTGGTAGATTTCTTTGAACTGCATCACTTTCTATGCACTGCTGACACATAGTCACATAACAGTTAGTACCATTAGTCAAACAGAACCACAATGTCCAATACAAAACCCATGATACAATAAACTGATCTGGACAAAAACAACAAAAAATCTTCCAATATGGGGCCCTGTAATGTCAGTTATAAAATAAAAAGATAAGGCCAGACCAATTCTATTTCCTCTGAAAACCTAAAGGAAGAAGGAAAAAAAATAAAAATAAAATTTCCAATCAAAATAATATACTTTCTAAATACACTAAGTATTTTACTTTTGGCAATTTATGAAGTGAATACCTAAAAAGTATTTTCTTGTGCATGTACGTTGTTAGCCAATAAAAACATTAGGATTTTATTTTTTGAGCAGGGAAAATTAATTTTTTTTTTTTTCTTATTCTTGAAAAAATACAGCAGGCAGATATACAAAGCAAGAAATAAGATTGGTCTGACCTAAAAAAAAATATAAAATAATTTTATTTTAAAATAAATAAGATTTGGAACCCCTGTGTCATCATGGACATGAAAAGTTGCAGGTTATTTCGTTTTTAGAAGTGAATAAAAACAAAAACTGTTTACAATCCAGTTTTAATAGATTGTATAGTAATGCAGTGACTGTGCCCCCCTGATATGTATTGACTACAAAACCCAGGAGAATTGATGATTTGAATTCAGTTATGGTTTAGAGTTATGTTCACAAAATCTGAACACGTCATCAAGCTACTATGAAACTCACACATGAACAGCACATGGTGAGAGGTCATAAGTATATTCAGGGGAAAATGCATCCTGTCATCATTTTTTCAAATTTGAATGTTGATTGTGTAGAGGTGTTTTTTCGCCCACAATTCCCAATCTTCAAGATTGAAATTTAAGGACTGTGAAGCCCTGTGAATAATGGAACATTGGTAGTATTGGGATGTTTATCATATCGTGACCCACAGCACCTAATAACCGAGTGTTGATGTACGAGGCATTCTCAGTGCTACAACTTTCGAAAGTCTGTGTTAAAGTATCACAGTTAAACTTAGTACTAAAATAACTTTTGTAAAGTGGCACCATGAAAAATTCTTAAATATAGCTTAAGACTATCCATTTGATCCAATTTTCAATGTAGATTGTTATTTCATTGAGCCATGTTTTCTCAAATGCAATTGCTCAGTTGGATTGATTTCGTTCTTGAGAATCCAAGGGACAGTAACAGTCTTTATGACTGGTTCAATCAACACATCGTTCCTGATGATGTGTTTTATTGTCGGTATCTTGTGAAGTTAAAGTTCGACTGATCAGCGACTTTCAATAGTTCTCGTGACATTTAGTGGTCATAACTCCCACTTTTGATAGTCTAGATATAACCAGAGGGATATGAACAAAGCTTAATCATGTCTGCAATATTTTCAATATAAGACTTTTCCTGAAAGTCACATCTCTTCTGAACTTAGTAGTGATAATAATGAATTTTTGTTTTTTGCAGCCAACAGATTCAGTATCGCAGGATCTGACGTTCCCACATTGTAAGTCAACAAATGATCTTAGCCAATAATGATGCTTGTGATTTGTTGTATTAAGACCAGCTGAGAAGGTCATGCTTTAGTCTGTTGTACAGACCCTGAAGCAAATATATCTAAGAAAGTCCATGCAAGTGTAGACAATGTGGCAAGTCTAGATTTCCTTAGCTTCTGAAAATGAAGAAAGTCTCAGGGGTCCATTTCATTATATTATATTTTTTTTTACTATGATCTTTCTTCAGTAAAATGTGTTCATTTAAGAGACTAGTTGTTAATCTGGTCATGCTTCAGTGTGGGTTTTATTCCTTAAAACGCAGGTCACGCAACACAGAGCACTCATGACAGTGCTTTATCAATAGGTTGGTTGTGATAAAAACAACAGCTCCTAGGTAATGCAAGATCTTTATCCATTGGTGTAGTGGACATGGTGTCTGTCTGAAGTGTGGACGGTTGGTGTGTTGATCCTTGGCCTTATCACACCATACAAGATTAACAAATGGCCATTGCTTATACCCTGCCTGACATTTGGTATTGTGGAGATTAAACAAGGATTGGTCAGCTGTGAATACAATCTGCCACACATATATTCAGACAGTAATCTTAATGGGATGTTAAATTCTGTAATACCTTTTAATGAGAGTGACGTTATTACCTAAGTTTATGCTACTCGCAAAAAGTTGGAAAGCATCCACCAAATGAAGACTGTGTTACAATACCCATGAGCTACGGCAGTTAAAATGTTTCATTTAGAAAAGTAAGGTGTTTATCCTTTTTCATAGTACAGTACTACATAGTATAGTACTATATATCGCCCTATTACAAAATGGAGGACTTCAATTTATTCAGGAGCTTTGATCCACCTTCAGCTCTGTGAAGAAGCTATGTAACAATGTGACCTGACTCTCTTAAGTGGTCTGTTTTATATTACACATTCATTCAAGAGATTAACCATAGTGTGGTTTTGTTCCCTTATGTTACATGGTGTATGAAAACCAAATGACAGAAGTAATGCTGCAGTTTTTGATATTTCATGTTTGAGAAATGTGATGTCGTCATATTTTTGTTTGTTAGACAATGGTAGGCTGTCACATTCAGATCACAAGATTGGACAACAATCAAGTTTGGACTCAATAATATGTATTCTTTTTCAGTGGGAGTGTCAAGAAAAGACGTTCTAATGACTTCAGCACATCAATGTAAGTTACCTTTGTCCCTAACAGTGATTGCTGATCGGTTGGAATGTTAGAAGTGCAGTAAATGTTAGAAGCTGCTTTCACTTAGCTTGTGGTTTGGTAGTGTAGTAGTTAGTGCTTTTTGAAGCCAATTTTGGTGTTCCTGCTTACAATATGGGTTAATTGCTGGTAAAAGCAAAACTAAATCAAACACACACTATAATATCAAGACTACATTTTAAATTTTAACATTTATTTCAATTCTAGACCCTGCATGAGGCTTTATTTTGTAGGAACAAAACTTTTTGTTATGTTAAAGCTCATATTTTTCAGGAACTCTTCTATGCCCGCAAGCATGACTGGCAGTCTGAGTAGTAACTCTAGTAGCTCATCACGTGCCCCTGGAAGGTAGGTGATATGACTGACCAAGTACTAACTCTAGTACCTCATAATGTGCCCCTGGAAGGTAGGTGATATGACTGACCAAGTACTAACTCTAGTACCTCATCATGTGCCCCTGGAAGGTAGGCGGTATTACTGACGTAGCAGTAACTCTAGTACCTCATCACGTGCCCCTGGAAGGTAGGTGATATGATTGACCTAGTAGTAACTCTAGTACCTCATCATGTGCCCCTGGAAGGTAGGTGATATGACTGACCAAGTACTAACTCTAGTACCTCATCATGTGCCCCTGGAAGGTAGGCGGTATTACTGACGTAGCAGTAACTCTAGTACCTCATCACGTGCCCCTGGAAGGTAGGTGATATGACTGACCTAGTACTAACTCTAGTACCTCATCACGTGCCCCTGGAAGGTAGGTGATATGACTGACCTAGTACTAACTCTAGTACCTCATCATGTGCCCCTGGAGGGTAGGCGGTATTACTGACGTAGCAGTAACTCTAGTACCTCATCACGTGCCCCTGGAAGGTAGGTGATATGACTGACCTAGCAGTAACTCTAGTACCTCATCACGTGCCCCTGGAAGGTAGGTGATATGACTGACCTAGTAGTAACTCTAGTACCTCATCATGTGCTCCTGGAAGGTAGGCGGTATGACTGACGTAGCAGTAACTCTGGTACCTCATCACGTGCCCCTGGAAGGTAGGCGGTATGACTGACGTAGCAGTAACTCTAGTACCTCATCATGTGCCCCTGGAAGGTAGGCGGTATGACTGACGTAGCAGTAACTCTGGTAGCTCATCACGTGCCCCTGGAAGGTAGGTGATATGACTGACCTAGTACTAACTCTAGTACCTCATCATGTGCCCCTGGAAGGTAGGCGGTATGACTGACGTAGCAGTAACTCTGGTAGCTCATCACGTGCCCCTGGAAGGTAGGTGATATGACTGACCTAGTAGTAACTCTAGTACCTCATCATATGCCCCCGGAAGGTAGGCGGTATGACTGACGTAGCAGTAACTCTGGTAGCTCATCACGTGCCCCTGGAAGGTAGGTGATATGACTGACCTAGCAGTAACTCTAGTACCTCATCACGTGCCCCTGGAAGGTAGGCGGTATGACTGACATAGCAGTAACTCTGGTAGCTCATCACGTGCCCCTGGAAGGTAGGTGATATGACTGACCTAGTAGTAACTCTAGTACCTCATCATATGCCCCCAGAAGGTTGGTGGTATGACTGATTGGTAGCTCACGCAGCCCTCCTTGTGCTCAGGAGATTGGTAATACTACAGAGAAGCCAGAAGCCACTGTTAACACCACTGATTATGTCACCAGAGATTACAGATGAGTATTTAATGTTAATGTTTTATTTCCAGGACTGTGAGGACCTTGTATGAGTGCCAGGCAGAGAATGATTCAGAGCTGTCCTTCAGTGCTAATACCCTAATCTACAATGGTAAGAAATACATTACTCAGACACTACTTTTCTGTCTGTCATCTTATCCCAATTTTATGTATGGGTGCTCATGCTGTTGATCACTGGATTGTCCAGTCCAGATTCAGTCATTTACAGCCCCACCAAATAGCTGTAAAATTTGCTTGGTGCACTAACCAACTATACCTCCTTTCAACAATCCCTTGTGCATTCTTGAAGTAAATGGGCCTCAGTTCTCATTTTTAACCCTTCTTTGTGTCACATCATTGACCATGAATTGACCCCTAAGATGTCTTGTTACATTTTCCTTTCACTATTGGCCTTCAGATGTCTGTTGACGGTTGCTCTGTTTATTGACCTCTGTGGTATTGCTGGAATATTGCTAAAAGTGGCATAGAAC
Organism: Haliotis asinina; assembly: GCF_037392515.1. Taxonomy (NCBI): domain Eukaryota; kingdom Metazoa; phylum Mollusca; class Gastropoda; order Lepetellida; family Haliotidae; genus Haliotis; species Haliotis asinina. Next base: position 78,459,806 of record NC_090281.1, read on the forward strand.
CTCACTCACTGTTTACTGACCCTGGACCTGACTGATGATTGTTGCAGTTCACCCCTCAGTGCAAACTCTCTGATTATCTTTAAGCGTGCCCCTCACCTCAGTTTCTCCCAGTCCACCCCAATTCTCTGCCTATGTATCAGTTTGCCCCTCATCTCAGATTGTCCCTATGCTTCAGTGTGCCCCTCATCTCCATATCTCCTATGTGTTCAGTCCACCCCAATTTTCTACCTATGTATCAGACTGTCCCTCATCTTAGATTGTCCCTATGCTTCAATGTGCCCCTCATCTCAGTATCTCCCAATGTTTCAGTCCACCCCAATTTTCTGCCTATGTATCAGTATGCCCCTCATCTTAGACTCTCCCTATGCTTCAGTGTGCCCCTCGTCTCACACTTTCTCCATGTTTCAGTGCACCCATCATCTCAGACTCTTCTACTGTTTCAGTGCACCCGAACTCTCTGCCTATGTTTCAGTGTGTTTCATGAGCAAAGTATTCATAAGTACAAAATTAAATCAGATTTCACATAACCTCACCTTATCTTAGACTCTTCTTATGTATCAGTACGCTCTAATTCTCAGCCTGTGTTTCAATGTGTTTCATGAGCTTAACATTAGTACAGTGTTAAATTCAAGTTCACCTAACCTCACCTCATCTTAGATTCTCCCTGTGTTTCTCAATTCTCAATTCTCTCCCTGTTTCAGTAAGCACCTCATCTCAAACTCTCTGTAAGTTTCAGTTTTTGCCCTTATCTTAGACTCTCCCCATGTATCAGTGTGCTTCAACTCTCTGCCTATATTTCAGTGCCGCCCAATCTCACATGCTCTCTCTATGTTTCAGTGCGCCCTTCCAAGGAACCACACTGGCTTGAGGGGACATTAGACGGCAGGAGTGGACTCCTTCCTGAAAACTATGTGGAATTCATAGTTGATTGACCACACCCACAAGCACCATTCAATGCTGATTTATAACAGCTAATTGCAGCAGTTGTTTTGGACATTTCATCAAGTTCTGTTCTGATGTCATTTTATATTGGATGCCACAGTTGATACAGTGGAGTATTTCCAGTGCTCAGTTTGGTGTTTTATACACTTGTTGCTTCTATTTTAGTTAGTCAGGATTAGAGTGATTGAGTGGCCCTCTCAGGTTGTAGGACACAGCAATCAAATAAGCAGTGATGGACTCTCATAGGTTGTCATCTACTAATGTTTTATACAGCCACCAAAGCCTGACTATAGTAAAACCCCGTTGGGCTGGAGTCTTGTTAAATCTGTAAAGCTTTCATCTGTCTACTGTTACTGAATGTCATCATGAAAAGTGATTATGATTGTATAAGCTGAGCACTGTTTCATCTAGCAGTTTTACTGAGTAGGATTGTACAGATTTTGAGCATACATCATTAGTTCTAGACATGTTGCTCACTGGGGTCTGGTTTGAGGACCTTCAGAATGTAAACTAGCCCAAGCGTCACAGTGCTACTATTGTGGGCAATCAGTGAGCTGACATTGGTTTGTAGACTAGTCCAGATCACACCATCTAGCTCTGGTTCATTATGGAGCTACGATCATAGGATGAAACTATTCTACTATTCCCGAGCCCAATCCTACTACTACCCCTTCTTTGAAAATCTGTTAGTTAAAAACTATACCAACACACACCTATTCTACTATCCTTCATCCTTATTCTACTAATAGCCCTTCTGTGAAAATCCATTAGATAAAATAGCATCATACTGGCCAGCACAAAATTATTCTGCTAGTCGGGGTCATCTATAAGGCTCCATTGCTGCTTAATTTATTAACTGTAAGGGGAGACTATGTTTAGAGTAGTAAGGTTACTTAAGTGTGTAACAATGTTGATAACTTTAATGTAAAATAGTATCACATGCTACTTGTACCAAGGAAATTAAAACCTGGAAGTGAAACCACACAAGATAACATGTTTTAGTTTATTTAGACTTTTGTTGGTTTTGTCAGCAAGCCTTGTTCAGTACATCTCCAGGTCTGTATAGTAGGAGAGAGATTTTAAGGTTCTTTACACTTGTGACTAACTTACTGTTCATGTTCATTATTTCTAATACTCTGTTATGCTTTTTTGATTTCTTCATACTGGTTTTAGTTTCTGCATTTTAGAGTCACAAGTAATGGCGTTTTGTAACATTCCAAAGTTTGAAGCTCACTATTTTTATAAGAAATTAGTTGTCAGAATACAAGCGAGACCAGTTTAGTTTTCGACATTTATTTTAATTCTGCTCAGATCCTGATGTCATGGAGTTAACATTACTTTGGATTAGAAATCCTGTTTGTCCTGGATTTTTAGATCTGTGTTGCTGATACACTTTTGTTAAGATTTTGTTTGTAGTCTTGAATTTAGTGGCAGTTGGACAGAGTAGTGGCTAAAGTGTTCACTCTTCACACCGAAGACCTGGGTTCAAATCCCCACATGGGTTAAATGAGTGATGCTCATTTCTGGTGTCCCCTTCAGTGATGTTTCTGGAATGTTGCTGAAGGTGGAGTGGAACCATACTCAGTCACTGTCTTGAATTTAGAGTGAGAACTGTGTGTCAGAAGCTAAGTACTACTTACTGTATACAGTGAAATCCTGTTATTCCAGACTCTGTTAATCTAGATTTCCTGACTAAATTCTACCCTTCAGAATAACATGGAGTCCCTGTATATTGTATTGGCATACCATATCATTCAATACACTGTCATCTCCTTAGACACATTTTGTTTCTGACCAACAAACTTTGGTTGATGTAACTCTTTGTCTGTGTACATTTTAAGCATTAGGGTATGAAATCAACAGATATTCTCTGTAGAACTTGTACATGCATAACAATGAGAAACTGCATATGAGATGGTAGTCGTGTTGGATGCTATAGATGTGACGTCATGTGACGTCATGTGACGTCATGTGACAGTAAACTGGCATTCGGTAGCAGAACTTGTTCCAGCATTTACTAGGTATTGTCACTACCTCATTTTGGCCATCTTTAGAACAACTATAAGGAAACCACATCTGCTTGGGCTTTGATGTATGCTACTTACTGAAGATTTGGGAGACCTTATTCTTTCATATTACTATTGGTAATTTGTCATTTGAATGATCAGGATGGTGGGGTAGCCTATAGGTTAAAGCATTCGCTCATCACACCGAAGACCTGGGTTCGGTTCCTCACATTGATACAATGTTTGTAAGCCCATTTCAGGTGTCTCCTGCTGTGATATTGCTGGAATATGGCTAAAAGCGGCACAAAACTCACTCACACACTCATTGGAGTGACCTGTCATGGCACCCCATTGTCTATAATAATGTGAAGGAATTAGATGGTCTTGTAGTTATTTTGAGTAAGGTAAGTTGACAAATGAGTTTCAGTGTGTCATGATGATACTCAGATTAGCCACTTGTGGCACTTATATGCATTTAAGATTAATATTTTCATTAAATAATTGACTTAAATATTCTGTTGCTCATTCAAGACAAAAGTAATATTTTTCCTATGTTCATAATAGTTTTTAATAAGGTTGGATCACTTGTGACCTTGCAACCACAATTTTCTATGCAGGATTATGTCCCTTACTTGTGCCAGGAGCTGCTTACTGTGGGTTTGAATCCCACCTTTCATACTGAATATGATTATGGCCTGTTTACTGAGCATGACCATGCAGGACTACAATATGAAGAGCTGTTGTAAGAAAACTGTATTGACATTTTGAATGTGCATCTTTATCCAAGTCCCTCTTTGGAGGAGTACGTGTTTCATCACTCTGCAGGTTCTGAGTTTACATATCAAGATGGCAGTATTGAAACACAGATGAGGATGTGGGTTGTTCTTTAGTTCACTTCCACCTGAAGTCAGTCTTCAATATTTCAGAGGATTACGGTGATTTGATAACTTTATACCATTGTGTGTAGATGTGAAGGTATAGTTGATGAAAATATTGTTTTAATAAAAACAGTACATATGTATGATTCGGTGACGTTTTCAGTTTGTTTGGCCTATTGCACATATTACTCAAAAAAATGTTAAGCACTTCCATTTTCTTTCTTGTTACTATAGGTAGTCTTTTATGGCATGATATCAAAAGAAAAATTAGAACCTGTCATAACAGATTAACTGTAGTAATATGAAATAATTGATTGGGTTTTAACTTGTTTTTCAGTAGTATGTATTTATGCATTGCCCTTGTATGTTCAAATGTGGCATGTTTAATACATTGTTTAACTATTATGATTCTGTATGTGATTTTCTGTAATGATTTGTTTGTTTAGGCAGGGAAACAGTTCTATTTGGCCTATACAGTGTATAGCTATAATTTGGAAGAGCCAGTTTTCTAACTTAGTCCAACTACAGTGTTAGGTTCATGTCAAACAAGTGCCTTTTTGTTGCCTTTAGAAATGGAAAATACACTTTGTATGCCCATCTTTTATATAGTGTATAATGTGATGTGATTAGGCTTCATATGCCTGAGATGCTTCATCGCTGTTTTATTTGTGTGTTTTCATAGTTCAACATATGCAGGTGTATTCAAAGTTTGTTTGTTTTATTTTTATAGTTTTTATTTTTCACTGTCTTGAATGATGTTTCTGATCTAAGTTTAGATAAAAAGTTGAAATTTGGTTTGATAACGAAATGGTAATGAAATACACAAAGTATGTTAACATTTTATCTAAATAATGCTATAGGTTTCACATTCATTCAGTCAGTCCATGTTTATTGAAGGTATTTGTAAGCTTGTTTTCGTGCAGATATCTGTATCAATCTTAAATTTTAATGGTCCATGCGTAGTTTTTCATTGTGTACAATACATTTTCATAATTTTGTTTTTTATTTGAATGTCTCACTTGTGACCTGACACATGTTAGGGAGGAACTGGTGATTCATTATAGGATAATGGGGTGGTTTGGGGGCCAGTGAGTCTGATGGTGGTGGAATGTAATGATAAACTGACACAGCAACAGATGGGGATTCAATAACAAGTCCAATTCCACCAGCCCAAAGCCTCCTATAATACATGACAAGATCCTAAATACTACTGTTGTACAACTATTTCTATTTGCTTGAAGGTACCAAGCCCTGTCAGACTGACTTTCAGTATTTCTTTATCCAAGACTATGTCATGTGTAATATAGCCACTGTTATGCATTGCCTGTATATATATTTGTATAATTTAGCAAGAAATATTGAAGAGGAAGACTTTTTTTCTAAATGAATTGAATCTAATAAATATTTCTTGTAGGTGTTGTTAAACAGGATATATATCATTAAATGGTGCATTAATTGATTGTATATGCACTGAGTGATGATTGTCTTATACAAGAAACTTTCTAATGCTTTTTGTACTGTGTGAATAGATGGTATTGTCTGAGGAAATGTTTGTGGTTATATTAGTCACATTATGCAAATAGGTGATGGAGTTCAGATTGAATTCTGTTAAAAAGCAGTTATCTTGAGTTGCCATGACAACGGAGCTAAATAGAAAGTTTTGTACATTAGTTTAAAATGAAACACAAATATATATATAAAGTTGCCTCGGTATGTCTGTGGCCTTTCTTGTCAGTCTAGACAATACCAGACATATGTATGTGGTGCATTATGCTAACTAAGATAAAGTAGACTGATGCATGGAAACTGAATAATATTTCTTCTGTACTGCATGAGGTCAGAGGGTTATATACAAGTAGCTGGAACATTTATTTACATATCATTCAGGTTCTGATTTCCTAAAGGAGAAACATATGGAAGACAGTGAAGAGCCATACTCAGTTTGACTTAATGTTGCAGATAACTTGTTTAGGTGATATTGGTGAGTGGCGATGTTAAGCCGTACAATGTAGATCGCATTCTGTAGGCTACATTCTTCAAGTTTCATTGACATCAGTAGCAAGACATGTCATCAAGTTATGTATGTAGGCCATGGTATCACAAGGAGCATTTATGTTAAATATTTACCTGCTATATAGTTATGAAGTAGCATAATGTACCTGATGTTCTTTAATCAGGAGTTCGTTTGATTCTAACTCCTTTCTCTGTTTTCATTGGTGTACTGGTCAGTTTATGGCTGCATTGTCAGTCACTTCCACAGCTAATCTGTTCATGAGGACTGAGACTGTCCTCCACGAGGGCCCTAATGATGGCTCTTCAGCGCCGATTATGGATTGTATCCAAAGAGGGGAGAGTCAGTGCTTGTGGTATATTGTACATAGCATGTAAACATTTCTACTTGGTGCTTCCCATGTTGGCACTGATATTTACCAAGCCTGTCTAATTGTTGACCTGTACATACTCTGCTTATGTGTTCAGAATAACCCTTGGCATAGACCTAGTAGTTAGTGTCTCAGGCAGTGGTTGTCTGCTTTAGAAGGACATTTTGTTCGACAAGTGCTGCTGCAACATTTACAGGCCATGGGTCTTATACTAAGGGACTCAGCCAACTGATGTTTCCTCTGGAACAAAGAGGGTGGGGGCTGTAGCCTAATGGTTAAAGCGTTCACTCTGTCACGCCAAAGACCCGGGTTTGATTCCCCACATAGGTACAATGTGTGAAGCCCATTTTCTGGTGTCCCTCGCCGTGATATTGCTGGAATATTGCTAAAAAGCGGCGTAAAACTAAACTCACTCACTCACTTCTCTGGAACAATGATCCCACTTCTCTCACAGAACATATATATTCCTGGGTAATGGAGCTAGTGGTTGCTGACTCAACAAGTGGATGTTTCTTCAGGAACAATAATCCTTATTCTCTCTTGAGTATTAATAGTCCAATGCCATGGATCATATGGTTGGTGATGCGGCGTGTGGATGTTACCTTTTAGAGAAATGATCACTGTTGTCTTTCTGATGATTACTTGTCCAAGGCCATTGATCTTGTGGTTAGTTGCTCGGCAAGTGGATGCTTCTTCTGGAGTAAATATCCCTGTTGTCTCTCAGTGCATTAATATTCACTGGGCTTGGTCCTTGTGTATTGTGTTTGAGGTCATGGATATTTGCTGCGGAGGGATGATCCATGTTCATATTCAACACTCCTACAATATTCATAGACTGTTGGCTTGAAGTCGTGTAGTGGATGTTTTCTCTGGAGGAATTGTTGCACAGGTACCACAGTGTTTCATTATGGTTGGTGTCTGAGGCAGTCAGTTCTTCCAATGAAGGAATGGTCCCCGTTCTACATGAACGATATTCGCATACAGTATTTAGACTTTGTAGCCAGCATTCCAGGAAATTGATGTTTCCTCTTGAAGGATAATCCTTGTTCTTCAATCACAATAGGAGTTACAATCGTCACTGTTTCTTGTTTTCATGAGTAAGGCTACATCATAAGAGAGTGAATATATTGGATTCCTCAGTGACTGAATAAGTCCTCTACTGTGTCCCTGGACAGTTACAATAGTAATAAGTTAACAATGCCAACCCTGAAGCAAGTCTAGTGTGATGTGCAGCAATAACTTAATCATCCTTCAGCACTTCCATAGCACTTCCACTCCACTTCCGCAGTCCTGGTTCGTATCCATTTGCGTAAGATCTGCACATGTGCAGGTAATATCACAGTGGGTTGTAACCCTCCTGTGGTTAACAGTATTGTCAGTTGTTCAAAGAGGTTTACATATATTGAACACACATTATGGGAAAGGTATGTTCCTGTGTATGTTCAATATGATTTGAAAAGGAACAAACCATCATTCTTGTAGGCTGTTGTTATGGTTCAAATGTTTAGAGACCATGAAAAGTCAAAATGCCTGAGAACCTAACCACTATGCTATGATTTGATTGTATGGAAGCCCATCTGTGCCATATATTCTCCTGTCTGTAAATGCCTGTTATGTACATAACTGATACATAATAGTCCTGTATACACTTATAATAATGGAATGAAGCTATGTACAATATTATCATATTATCAAGTGACAGTCTTATTAATTCTTTTTCTTGTATTTGTACTTTTTTTTTGTTGTCGTTGGTTTTTTTAGGGGGTGGGGAAGGGGGTTGTTTTGGGTTTTTTTCAAATGCAAGCAATATGCCACCATTGTAAGAAAGGTTTCTGATCCGATAACAAATTACCTGCATTTATTTATTTGAAAATGTTCCAAAGATGTAAGATATCTAATTCAGGGAACATAACTCTCACTGTCAAATGAAAGGGACGGTATCAATACACTGTTTGAATGGATAGACTTTCACTACACACAACTGCACTGCACAAATCAAATGTCAGCTAGATGACAGACTTTATTTTAATTCTGCAATATATTTAGTACACTGTAAAAAAACATATTAATCGTTTTCCTGGCATTAGCCTGAACAAAACCTATTAAATCATGTGATGGGTGTCGCTCATGTGTCTAACATAAATATGAATAATCAGTCTGTGTCCTATAAGCTGTATACAATAATCTGTCAAAAGTGAGCCTAATAGTCTAAAAACCTGTTAAATAATGATGTTTCATTTTGAAACGAGTTGTCCTTCCTGTAACACATATTTCTTTGCTCTCTTGCTTCACATTTGTAGATTATCTTAGTGTCTATTTTTTTAGTTGAGCTGCCTATATTTTTTATTTGAGCTGCCTGTTTTTCATACATAATGTTATTGTAAAATATAACAAATTAACTTTAGTCAAAATTATAGTCGCTAGTTCTGTGTCCACTTGATAAATGATAAATGATGCTGAGACAGTGATTTTTGATGACAGAATTGTGCGGTAAGTCACTGTGTGTCAATCAAAAAAAGGGATTTGTCACAAGTTCCAAAGTAATGCAAATTTGGAAATACAGATAATTTGGAAATTTTCTCATGGAGTGAAATTCAATTTTTTTCCTAAATTAAACCTTAGTTTATTTAGTACAGGTATTTTGAGTAAGCATCAACAACTTTCTTGTATTTGTTCTGTCAAATACAAGGTATCTCACAATGCCTTATGATTTGTACCAAAGGACAGCATTATGTAGGAAATGTTAAGTTCCATTTGTAGACTTCCTTGCTATTTTATTGTCTCTAATTACGCATAGATAAATCGCCACAGTATCATTAATTCTCATAGAATAAAAGTATCGGTAATTGAGTTTTACAGAAGTGTTTGTTGCAGAAACTTACCCCAGTGAAGGTGCAAAACATTATAATTGAAGTGTCCAGTCTGAGCTGCTTGTAACCTTAGCGTTTAGTCTTCAGTGTTATGCCTACTTTATGTCAGCTGCTATGCAATCAGTGTTGGGGATGTATAGTTGTCGTGTCTTTGTAGATTGCTGCACAGCTATTGTAATATCAGAACCATCACATAATGACAGTAGGAGAGATTGGAGCTCTTTAAATCAAAGTATCACTCAAAATATTACAATTAGGTGTTGTTTATCCAGTTTCGTTTTTTCACAAATCCTTTTTTCTAATATTTAGTGTAGGTGGTGACAAGATATGTTATCTTACTACTAATAATGAAAAAATGATCAACGTTGTGAAATGATAAACCATATTTATAAGTTTTTAGTTAGAATAAAACAAATACATATTATTCACCATAGGTGAAATCTTGTTTGTTTTGTTGGGGGGTTTGTTTCATTATTTGTAAAACTGCTAGATTTTCTGTCAATATTTTTTTTTCTAATTAGTTTTTTTCTAAATCTCGTATCTGAGGGGTTGGTTGGTCTGTAAAACCTACCAAAAATATTTAAGGCCTTATGTAAATCCTGTTCCACAGAATGATTATTTCAGGTTCAAACAATGGAGATTTCCTGTACATAACCTTTTCAGTCTCCTTGCATGGACAGAACTAGTGATACTGACCAGCAGTGTAGGAAAATATTGCACTGAGCATAAGATGGTGTTCGCAGCTTGAAGTATCTTTATTAATACTTTTGTATCATATTCAACATAAATGTCAATATTGATCTTGTTGACATTACCAGATGTTAGATATGTATGTAAATTTTGATCAACTGGAATTATTGATATAGATAAACAGATATATTTAACTGCATGGAATACGATAAAGAGTGGGATCGCTCTTCTCCAATTACCTCTGTCACTGGATTGACTTTAACTTCTGTTGACTGTAACGCCATTCCATTAGAGGAGCACAGGTACTTGATGCAGTAAAAACTAAAAGACACAAGTCCATACTTTAGGGAATATTACCAGTAGAATATGCTGTTTATTTTTTAGTTTTTCTATCAAGTGCCTGTGAGGGTATTGTCATTTATTTACTCTGAACAAGTAGAGCAGACTTATTTTTCTAAATGTACATTTCTCTTCAAGTCATTTCCGCATATTTACACTTACATATGGTTTCTTACATGTTTTCTAGTATTGCATGGTACTCGACTAAGGACGAAATATTGGACTCAGCTCTTACCCATAGCCTGTTGTCATGTATCACAGTAGTTCAAAATAACAATTGTTGCAGAATTTGATTGTTGTAGAAATTAATTACATAATCTTCCCCAAAACAGTAAGTCATTGTTGTATTTTTTACATATCACTGTTCATTTAAGACCAAAGTGAATATAACAGATATGAATTTAAACACATAGGACATGTACAGAAAAGATTGTTTTGAAATGAAAGTTTAGAAAAATGAGAATGTATTTGAAACACAGTTCCAATCCTGCAATTGATGCACGCCATGTCTTCTTGCAGCAGCTGGTTATGATGTTCTGGGAATTGTTGAATATATTCTGTGCTTTTATGTGTGTCTGTACTCACTGTCTGTGGTAATGCACAATTTGTTAACCAATCTCAGAGAATAAAGAAAGAGAGATACTGAAAAAAAAATGTTTGTAATGGTGTACAATGAAGACTCAAAAATAGATCAACAGGTAACCTGGATGCTCTGTTGTTCAGTGAAGGGTCATAAAATGATTGACAGGTATCCTGGGATGCTCTGGTGTACAACTCATCATGATATGGCTGAAATATTGCTGATGTGGCGTTAAATTTTAACTCACTCATTCTGGTGTACCATATAGGGCCATAAACAGATCAACAGGTACTGTAGGATGCTCTGATGTATAACATGGTTCCTAATCTGATCAATGGGTATCGTGAGATGATCTGGTGTTCAGTGTAGGGTCATAAACTGATCGACAGGTACCCTGGAATGGTCTGGTTTACAATGTAGGGTCATAAACTGGTAGATGGGTACCATGGGTTGCCCTGGTGTACGATGTAGGGTCATACATTGATCAATGGGTACCCTTTATGCCCTGTTGTACGATGTAGAGTCAAAACCTGGTCAACAGATACCAAGGGACACTCTGGTGTACGACATTGGGTCATTGGGTCAACAGGTACCCAGGGATGCTCTGGTGTAGAATGTAGGGTCATAAACGGATCAACAGTTACCCGTGTGTGCTCTGATATTTGATGCAGGCTCGTAAACAGAGCAGTAGAAATACGGGAATGTTCTGACGTACAACAAAATCTGACTGATATGTGCTGTGTGCAACACGAGATAAACTGATCATTGAGTGTTCAGAAAGTTGAAAAGTTTCACCCGGTTTTCAATAGTCTCATTGAGCAAATCCTTCGTCGCCCCCATCTCTGGTTCTGCCTGTCGTTTTTTTATACGATGGCAAAATGATCTAGAGTTCCGTATCTAATGGTACACATTGCAAGATGGTGTCATAATCAACTGTCTGGTGCCCATAGATGCTCTGGTGCGCAATGTAATTTTATAAAACCATTGACAGTCATTGGAAACATGGAAGTGAACAAATCACATGTGCTGATGAATTCAGGGACGGATGCATCTTTTTTGAGAAATGGGTCATGGGTGGGTTAATTGTTGTTGATTTTGGTAGTGTGGTCGTGTACAGTTCATTTTCACCAGTTTTTCACCCGAGTTTCAATGGTCATGTAATGAACTTTGTACATGTGAGATAAAGAGATCATTATAACCTCGAGTTTAAGTCGTTATAGGTAGACATGATGCATATGGCGCTAGTTCCGTCACATTTTTAGTTCTACGAATGTGCCCCTAAAGTGATATACCAACATCATATTCTGTTGCAATGCACTAATTACAGTTATCCGGAATATTTCACAATTATTTACTCTTCTATATTTATGCAGAGGCCACACGGAGAAACCCAGCAATCAAGAACGCTACGGATAAAGACAAAGTGATCGAAGCTAGGCTCCATGGCCAGATACGCAGTGGATAGGGACGGAAGTGGGGACGGGAGGGAAGAATGCGCGATTGCTAGGGAAAGCTCTGCAAGATCGGGACAATCGAAAGGAGAACAAAGACTGATGTTGTAACAATGATATTTAATTCCATACAAACTTTTTTCGTACCGTATGTGCACGTATTGTAACGTCTCAATACTGTAAATAAATGTCAAATCCCAAGTTTCTCTCATGTTATGTTTCAATTCTGTTTACAATTGCGTGTATACGAAATGATTTTATCTTGCTAAATTCTGATTGATTTGTTGTGCGAGGTTTGGTAGAGATCGCTTGCAAAACTACTTCAAATCTTCATGGAAATGTCGTACAAAGAATAAACATAAGCCTAGGAACTCCCCCTTTTGTATATGTGCCCTGATGTAAACCTGTGTTTCTTCTTTGCTTCCATTGTAGGTTTGCACACTAGTCCAGAAGACTAACTCAGTCTGTGACAAGAGTCAGTTTTAACATTAGTTGTACAATGGTTACGTTATGTTGGCCAGACACTGGCAAAGTGCAACTGTGCCAATGCTGGATTGACGCTTTGGTGTATGGTGCAATGATGTCCCATCGCCGCCCAAGCATTGGCAAACTGCACTGCGCCAATGCCGCGCCCATGAGCCGAAATTACATTGGGCCAGTGATGACAGCCAGTAGTGGGCCATCACATCTGTACGTCAGTGGGCCATCGCTGACCCACCTTATTGTTGCTACCTGGGTTGTGACCTTCCCTATAGTAAAACTTATATTCAAAGAATAAGAAAATGTCATCATCAGTAGTACCCCAGGTGGCAATTCGTCACCGGGCCACCACTGGCCCAGTGCTGTACTAAATACTGGCCCAGTGCTGCACGCCATCAACGGACCGGTACCGTTTATCAACGCTGGGTCAGCAACAGGCTATTTATGACATTTCAGTACTGGGCCAGCACTGGGCCAGTATAAACCAGCACCATACCTGTATTGAAAATACCGACTAGCTTTTCTGTTATACTATATCGTTTTACAGCCCCAAACTTGCCAAGCTATTGTTCACATTAATGTAATTACAAATACAACAAAGTCAATGAAGAATGGGCTCTCTCAGTCGTCAACTGAACCAAACGTACTCCGTATTTTTCATAAAACATGAGTAATGGAAATGAACATATCCAAATTGCTGAAAATTGTCTAGAATGCTTAAAATAAATGAAAACGAGGTTGAGGGTTGGTAGGGACTTATCATCATTCTCCGCAATATTACAGTTATTTCATGGCGGTAATGAAAATGAAGTCGTTAAATGATTTCAGTGGTTTACATACAAAAATATACATTGGTAACACATGAATGCTTCACGAAAGCACTTTCAGTTACAGTGTGTTATAGAGTGCCGTCACAGTATTCTACCTGGCTTTGCACTCAAGTGATATTGATGAATTAACATCACAATGTGTTATTGTCATCTGGTGTCGTTACAGTGCTTACAGCAGTCTTTTTGTTTTCTCGTTCCTTTCTGCCACCATCTCTGCCTGCAGCATTGCGGAACCACAGCTTTATAAAGCTTTCGATTTCATTGTTCGATGCCTTTTGGGTCACCGGACTTTTCCTTGTAGCCTCTGACATTCCGCTTGAGCGAATCGTGTGCGTAGGTTCGTGTGCTTTTGACTGTAACCGAGTTTAAAATTGCCTCTTCCCCTTTCTTGAATCTTGAGAAGAAGAAACCTTCTCAACTGTACGCTTCTTCCAGGAAGATATATCCCGTTATTTATTCGGAAAGGCGATTTTTCCATTATCTATCTATCCTCGAGGCAAATATATGCCTTAAAAATACTGAAACAGATCCAGCAATGCCTACACGTACATTGTCAAAAACATTGTTGTGAACTCCTAGACAGTACAAAAATCTCTCAAACACATAACGCGTTTGTTTCGTTTGTAGAGGAAACTGTTGCATTTTATAAAGTTTATTTTCCAATTTCGGTGGTGTTTGTTCTGTTTAGGTGTATTTGAATTCAGTTTTGAGGATTTGTTCACCGTTAGTAGACCTGCAACAGGCTTCGGTCGCGGCTATTTCCAAAACATATTGGGATTCCCCTGTTCTATTTACAGACCGGAAATGACGTTTTGCGACGCGGGAAAATTGGTTACATAAATACATGTATCATTTAGTAGTTAAAGCTTCTTTCATTGCTCTTCGAATGCATTTTATCAGGTATGCGTAATTAGTCTGCGAATGCTGATTAACATATGTAAATGTAGTTGTGCTGTATCATCACGTGTCGGCTGTGTGTAGTGGGTGTGCCACAATTCCCATAATGCATGCATGGCCCACTGACAAAGTTCAACCAGAAGCAGTTGAGTTTGTCAGGGTGTAACTGGGATTTGTTGTGAGCTGGCAAGACTTGCGAATGCTTTGCCTGGTGTATCCTGATTGGATGCCTTCCTTTGTAATTAGAATAGCCGTTAACACATTTGCCTCTGTGTGCTCAACTAATTGTACTGTTCGTGCAACATCAGTGAATGAAAACTTCTGGCATGTTTGTAACAATGACATGTATTTGTGATATCATTTGAATTTTGTGTGACATTCTGGTAGCACTTTGTACACTACAACCCAACTCACGTATTTTTAAAACAATCAAAATACTGAAACTAGTCTAAAAACTTGACTATCACTATAGATGCATTTATAATTGGGGCTAAATATGAACATTTATCATCCATGACTGTGACCCTCGGGAGATCTTTCTTTTGTGATATCAAATGATATCTCCTTGGACATATCGTTTTGACAGTAGATTTTTTACAATGTCCTGACAATGCTATGATGAACTTGATGACATCACAATGCTATGACATCGCTGCACTGTAAGTCTAATAGTAGTACCATGTTCAGAGAGTTTTCATTGAAAACTAATGAAGAAAATGAAAACTAATAATTTTTTTTTGATAAATAGAATCTCACCCCCTCTGGCTACTGATATCAATTATATCAACTTTCGTTTCAAAAAGTAAGGATTTGTAACTCTATCAATTCTTGTTTATATAATTGATATCAGCAGACACTTGGGTGAGATTCTCTATTTGTCCTCCCAAATTTCCTTCCACATGATATATACATGGGTGATACCAAGCAGAATAAAATAGCAGTATAATTCAGTCAAAATACTTTGCAGATCATTGTGACATCATTGTGTACCATGAGGTCACACTCAAATGACATCACCGATTTTTGCTGCCATTGTGTCTGGCTAGCTGTACTTGTTTAGCTGAACGTCCTTAAACAGGACTGATGCTCATGATTGTCACATACATTTATAATGCTGTAACAGTATTTAGGTATGCTTGTTTCTCATTTTCATGAAAGAAAGGCATTAGGTGACCATGGTTGAAGGTCCAGGTTGCACTTTGAAAGGTGAGAAGATCAGAGGTCGACTGGTCGGGAAAACAGTGCGGAGTGTGTCTGGCAACGTCGTCAGCAGGGTGAGTGAACAGGACTTGTGTTATAACATTACTTTGGCTGATTTCTGTTTATGTAAATGTTACCCCAAATCCAGGTGTGTAGTTTAATAATGATTCAAGAGATTATGTTTTTAAATATATTTTCAGTTCCTATAGTGACTTGTTATAATTTATGGGTTTTCAAATTTTGAAGGTGGATTATAGCTGGATGTTTTATTGTGTTTTGAATAATTGATTTGTGTTAACAATGACCTTTTAACATTTGTTTCCTAGAGAAAGAATAAAATGTTTGTGTTTTTTCTTTATTTTTCAATTGTTCAGTGTCTGCACATTCACGAAAGAATTTTAAAAATAAGTCTGACTGAAGGAAACAAGTTAGTTACTGCAGAGTGTCATGTGGGCTTTTTAGAAGATATATAGATCATAAACCCTCTTATTTCTTTAAAGACAAAATCAGATAAATGACTTGGTAATAATATCGGTTATATAATGATATTCTACACCCCAGGATAATTTTTTAGAGTGAGTGAGTGAGTTTAGCAATATTCCAGCAATATCACGGCGGGGGACACCAGAAAATGGGCTTCACACATTGCACCCATATGGGGAATCGAACCCGGGTCTTCGGCGTGACGAGCGAACGCTTTAACCATTAGGCTACCCCACCGCCCCTAATTTGTCAGATGTTGACCGAAAGCGTTACAGAGTGAGTGAGTGTGTATGGTTTTACATACTGACCCAGGTTACAGAGTGGATTAAGGGATATGTTGGTAATAACACTGGACTCTGAATTTGTTGAACTAAGCAAACAACTAACAGTGTGTGTTAACATTGTGATTTCCAGGATGTAAAGAAACAGAAAAGAGATGATCACATGACTAAATATGACCAGCTGATTGGTCGAAAACTGGAGGAAGTGCTGACCCTAGGGAAAGAACTGTTTATGTTTTTCGGAGACTTTTGTTTAAGGTAAGACCATGTTGGATTGAGCAGAGTGAGTGAGTGAATATTGTTATCCACCAGCGTGAAAAAGATCTGGTCCGTAGAGGATCGAATCTAGGTCATATTAACCAATGGCCAGTAACATGAGCACAATATTTGGATCAAACTGAGCATCATCTTAGTCAGCTGTTGTAATCATTCTGCTCCTCCATTCATAAGGCCTGACTACTAGAAACAAAGGGTTTGAAGTCAGTGTGTGTAATATATGGAAGTCAAATTACCCGAAATAGCTAGAAATAAATGTTGTCTTTCAGATTTTGTACTTAAAGTAGTTCTCCACAACTGAAAATAGATAGATAGGGTAGATATTCAAATGTCCCAAGAAAAGAAAGATTATGTATTGTTTGTAAAATGTACTATGTCAAAGATGAGTACCACTTCATGTTTGTGTGCTAGGCATGTGTGAATTTACATAAACAGTTTATTCCTTGGAAAATATGTATTTACCCACTATGTATTTCCAACATTAGCTGAATATAATCTTTTAATGTCCAGTGATAACTGTGATCTCATAAGAAAGTTGGCTGTGTATGTTAAGAATTGCATTCCATTGAGAAAAAAATCTGTTAATGTAGTCATTAAGTATTATGAGTGCTGTGCAACTGCTGTGTTAAAGGCCGATAGCCAACGTCTCAGGTGCTGGATGATGCATCCTTCATCATTTGCAAATGGTGCCGTGTAAACAAACATGCCAAACCATCAGGGAGATATTAAGGCTTTGTTTCTAGGTAGAAGTCTCGTTATTGCTAAACAAAGATGCTCAGTTGAAGAAAAAAGATAATCTGATAGAGAAAATGGAAAATCGAAGTGTGAAAGAAATTTTCATGTCGAAGTGGTCTGCCAAGTTCAATTGTCTGATTTCAGACAAGTCATTTTAATTAAAGGTGTTCTTTAATGTTTGTAGAAGATGTTATGGTGAGTTTTCTACTGGTAAAATACCATCTGGATGTGAAAGATATAAAAATGGCCATGTTGTGATAGGATGCACCAATTTGAAGAAAGACATGATCGTTTCCCATAAATACAAACACCCATTCCCTACATCTCTTTTTGAATCAAACACTTGAGAACACAAAATGATCATAAAATATTATGGGCATAAGTAAAATTGACATTGTAGGCTTGTTTCTCTAGAGAAACACATCAGCTGGTTTTGTTCAGTATGTACATATGCATGTTCTCAAGGATCCACTTCTTGATGGCGGGGTCATTCCGCGTAAATAACCTCCAGCTGGACAAGGACTACTCCAAGATGACCACCATTGCCTCGCTAGAGCTGGACATGGATGGAGACACTCTGGCCTTCTACAAGACTGCTGCAGACATCAGGTGGGATCATTAGCATAATTTCACTATATGAGTTTATTTAGATAGATGTAGATAGATATAGGATATTTATATAGTGCACATATCCAAGCACTAGTGCATGCTCAAGGCGCTGGTATTATTCCCTCGATCACTGGATGTCAGTCTCAACAGCACATTGTATTCTAATCTCAACTCCCTGGGGATCATAAACCTCTTGCTGCCACTAGGCTTACCAAGTTTATTGTGGCTCTCTCATCCTAACTAGGTACCCAATTGACAGCTGGGTGGACTGGGACACATAGTCACAGCACTTTGTCCAAGTTTACTGCACGTTGCTGTACCTGCAACTAGGTGTATGCATGTGTTCATGTGGTCACCATCTGGTCATATACCAACGGATTCGTGGGTTCTTGTAAGTGCACTGGGTTGTGTACTGTAAACTAGGGGTTGTGACAACACTGAAAGAGTCTGCACACAAAATTGACTCGGTCACAGGTGGGTTCAATCCTGAAACGTCAACCTCTCTGGATCACTAGCCTGGTGCTTTAGAGAGCTCGCCCAACATGTCCCCCTCCCCTCCCTCCCCATTGGGAGTATTTACAGTCCCATCTCACCAAATGTTGCTAGGAAATATATATAGATATTCTATCATTCCTCTTTATAGAACAACCAGTGAAATGCATCATCTCTAACAAGCATGTCATTTCCGTAAATTAATTACTTCACTTCGTATCCTTATATCAGATCCGAGATCTGTGTTAGAAATGGTCCAGTGTTTGCCCTGACACAGAAAACCTGTGTATTTGATGCACATATTATCTCAAATACGCTGTGTATTCAGAAGCTTGTTTCTTTGTTGATGCAATGCTATTGGACCCTTAGTTTAGATGATTTAAACTTGTAATTTTGCTGTTGTTTAAATCTTCTTAGTTAAATGTTTGCCAGTTAATTGCTGCTTTACCTTGTTTTTGTCATTATTAAACAATCACAGTTGATGTCTTGAAGAAAGTTCCAAACTAAAGTTGACTCCCGAAATCATGTCCACGATTCCCTCTCATGACACCGGGGAGTTGTGTTGACTCATAAATTTTTATGCCTAGGGCAAACATTGACTCGGCATGCCAAAGGCTACTGTGAGCACTAGATTGTCTGGCTTGCTGACATGTGTTATCATATCCCAACTGAATCAGCAGATACACCTGCTGTTGATCACTTGATTGTATCACTCAGGCTCAGTTATTTACAGACTTACACCATACAGCTAGGAAATTTCTGTGTGTGGCATTTAACAACTATCAAACAAACAAAAATGCCTGTGTCACTTCTGCAGAACTGTCACTTACACAGTCACTTTCTGTTGCTACCATGCCTCCTTGTCATCTCTACCGATTTTCAGTGGGAAAGGTATATGTTCTGTCAGGCTGGAAAGGAAAATTCTACAAAGGAGAATTGGCATTGATGTCAAGGGGTGACCAGAAGGCTGGGTTGTTGTGTTTGTAGAACATTGTTTTACTTCACAATGACTCAACTTTATCCAGGGGGTTAAATTCAGTTAAGTCAACAAACCATATCTGTCTACCTCCTATATCATGGGGGTAAGTGAAAAGGTTCCCGGACCACAATGAGAAACTTTCTGTTTTTAGGCTGTCAAAGGATTGTCATGAAAAGTTTGAAGAACTGAAGGATCTTGACATTTGTTCTATTAATTTCAACCCCAAACGAGCTGTTGTTATGATGATGAAAGAGACGGACAGGATGGTGTGTGATGTCTTGATGGATCAGCTCATTTTGCCAGGAGTTGGCAACATCATCAAGAATGAGGCAAGTTAATACATTCTACTTAGTGGGGGCAACATCTTAAAGAAAGAGATGGTTGAATCAATTGTGCTGAGGGGTGGCAACACTATCAAGTATGAGGCAAGTTAATACATTCTTCTTAGTGGGGGCAACATCTTAAAGAAAGAGATGGTTGAATCAATTGTGCTGAGGGGTGGCAACACTATCAAGTATGAGGCAAGTTAATGCATTCTACTTAGTGGGGGCAAGATCTTAAAGAATGAGATGGTTGAATCAATTGTGCTGAGTGGTGGCAACATTATCAAGTATGAGGCAAGTTAATACATTCTACTTAGTGGGGGCAACATCTTAAAGAAAGAGATGGTTGAATCAGTTGTGCTGAGGGGTGGCAACACTATCAAGTATGAGGCAAGTTAATACATTCTACTTAGTGGGGGCAAGATCTTAAAGAAAGAGATGGTTGAATCAATTGTGCTGAGGGGTGGCAACATCATCAAGAATGAGGCAAGTTAATACATTCTACTTAGTGGGGGCAACATCTTAAAGAAAGAGATGGTTGAATCAGTTGTGCTGAGGGGTGGCAACATTATCAAGTATGAGGCAAGTTAATACATTCTACTTAGTGGGGGCAACATCTTAAAGAAAGAGATGGTTGAATCAATTGTGCTGAGGGGTGGCAACATCATCAAGAATGAGGCAAGTTGATACATTCTACTTAGTGGGGGCAACATCTTAAAGAAAGAGATGGTTGAATCAATTGTGCTGAGGGGTGGCAACACTATCAAGTATGAGGCAAGTTAATACATTCTACTTAGTGGGGGCAAGATCTTAAAGAATGAGATGGTTGAATGAATTGTGCTGAGGGCTGGCAACATCATCAAGTATGAGCGCAAGTTAATACATTCTACTTAGTGGGGGCAAGATCTTAAAGAATGAGATGGTTGAATCAATTGTGCTGAGGGGTGGCAACACTATCAAGTATGAGGCAAGTTAATACATTCTACTTAGTGGGGGCAACATCTTAAAGAATGAGATGGTTGAATCAATTGTGCTGAGGGGTGGCAACACTATCAAGTATGAGGCAAGTTAATACATTCTACTTAGTGGGGGCAAGATCTTAAAGAATGAGATGGTTGAATCAATTGTGCTGAGGGCTGGCAACATTATCAAGTATGAGGCAAGTTAATACATTCTACTTAGTGGGGGCAACATCTTAAAGAATGAGATGGTTGAATCAGTTGTGCTGAGGGCTGGCAACATTATCAAGTATGAGGCAAGTTAATACATTCTACTTAGTGGGGGCAAGATCTTAAAGAATGAGATGGTTGAATCAATTGTGCTGAGGGCTGGCAACATTATCAAGTATGAGGTGGAGGATTCCATTTTACTCAGGGGTGGCTACCTGAAGAATGAAATAAGGCATGCCATTGTACTTAATGGTGAGGTGGGGTATTGATATTTATCAAACATGGTTGTGATGTCCAAGATATCTTTTGAGTCAGCCAATCACTGCAGTTGTTCTGTCAGTGTAAGATGATTTGGTTTGTTAATAATTAGTTAGGTTAAGTTAGGCATTAATTGAGCGCCTTAATCCAGAGAACTGCTCAGGTGCCTAGTCATATGCTGTCTTGAATATGAAGGTTTTCGGTTCAGATCTGAACCTTGTGATGTTGGAAATGTCATGTAAGTAGGCAGGAAGTTTGTTCCACAACACAGCTCCTGCTTTGCAGAATGGTCCATCCCTGTGTGACAGTACGTGTGACAGAGACAGTAACTAAGAGTGTGGACATAGATCATAATGTCCTCCTTGGCTGATGCAGGGCGATGAGCACTTGAATGTAATCTGAAGCAAGGTCATTTAGTGCATGGAAGACAAGCAATAGGAGTGTGAATTCAGTCCTCTCCCTGACAGGTAGCCAATGTAGTTACTTTAGTACAGGTGTTATATGCTTTTACTTCTTTATGTGGGTAATCACTATAGCTGCTGAGTTTCGTGTTCTCTAAGCTTGGCAAAACTGTTGCTTCTTCATCCAAACTAAAGTCTTTTGCAGTAATCAAGGCTGGATGTTGTGAAGGCAGGAAGAAGGGATTTTGCATCTTTCTGGTTCTTGGATCGAGATATGTTAATGTTTAATGTCTCTGTTCATCACAAAGTGTATTCTATCTCAGTTTAAATGAGGATTAAGTGGCTCTGTGTTGTCTTGCAGTATACAGTCTGCACCAATGCTCAGATAATCGATCACTGGGTTGCCCAACCCAAATTTTTAACGCTGACAGCAACTTCCACTCCCTCCCTTTCTCACTGACTCCCTCCCTCCCTCCCTCTCACTCTCACTCACTCACTCCACCAGTGTATGTTGCAGGCCTTGTATGACAGTGGTATCAGGCCCAATACCAAGGTAAGCTCTCCATCATGATCTGTTTGCCCATCAGTTCAGGTTCCATATTGATAATAATACTTTCATCTAGTGTTACAAGTGTTATGCAGTTGTGTAATGAGATTAGTATTTTGTCAAAGTGGACCTAACAAATTCAGATTCTTTTTTGATCATAAATAATTTATATTTCTAGATTGATAAACAAAATGTGAATTTATATAGGTTGTCTTTGTACTTTTTACGGAATTGTTGCACCCATGCACAGGGCTCCAGATAATTTGTCAACATGATAAGTATGTATTCTTTATTTTTTCAATATGAGGGTACTGGGAAAAGTTAGAGTACTGAATGGAATTTAGCGGCGTGTAAGTAATCTTGTGTTTCATTTCATATATGCACCACAACGTTGCTACAATGTCACTAGACAATAACTGAATACTTTTTTAAGTACGTCCTTAAATAATTCTGTGCTGTGTTATGTATCTGCTACGCTTTCTGATTTTTTGACCTACTGTATGGTGCATATTTTTTTATCCATACATACGCCAATACGGACCTTATCTGGAGCCCTGGATGTACATACTAAATGAAAACAGATATGTTTCTCTAGAGAGACAAACCTACAACATCAATTGTACTTATACCCCAAAATATATTATGACCTTTTTGTGTTCTGAAGCGTTCTATTCAAAAGAGATGTAGGCAGTAGGTGCTTGACTCTTTATGTCCTTTAGACTGGTTATGGGAAGCGATCGTTTCTATCTTCAAATTAGTGCCCGACACAAAGAAGTTGAATTTAAAATTGGCTAAAATTGGCACCACCCATGCATGACTCTGTTATTAAAGCCAGTTTATGGCCTTTAGTGACAAATTTGTTGCATTTGCTCAGTATTGATGTAATTGTTTGAGTTTTGAGCATGTTTGAGTCATTTACTGTGTGATTTAATAGATCCAGAACTTGACAGAGGAACACATCTCTCTGTTGGTGAAGATGACCCGTGACTTCACCATGGTTTTCTATAAGGTAACATGTCTACTTACCTGCAAAATAACCACTGGACTGCTAGCATGTGGCTAGTAAAAATTCAGCTAGTGAATTATCATGGGGTCATTTTGTACATATATCCCCCATTCTCTGACTTATAAACCATGCAAGATTATGGCCTGACAAAAATTTTCATCATGTTAATTAGCCTAATGAAAAAACCTGTGTCATCCTGACAAGACCCCTGGAGATCCAGGATAGGTCTTCAGCAATCCATGCTTGTCACAGGAGGCAACTATGCTTGTTGTGGCAGCTAACTGGATCAAGTGGTCAGGCTCACTGACTTTTTTGACACGTCATCAATCGCTTCCATAAAGCTGGAATATTGCTGAGTGCGGCGTAAAACACACAAACCAACCAATTGTTGACCGACAGTGTCAAAGAATAAGAGCTGTTTTACATCATAATAGAATAAATCTCATTCACAAAGTATTTTTCCATTAATGTCTGATATTATCGAGTTGCAGTGTCGCCGGGATGGTAAACCCCTGCGGCCGTATGAGAAGGTGTACCATGTGGGGAAGTGCAAGCAGTGTGGGGGGAAGATCACCACTACCAGGATGGGAGAAGACAGTCCTAGGGTCACCTACTTCTGTGACCACTGTCAGAACAATGACCTCAAACGCTTCCAGAAACAGTGAGTCTTCTTGATTTCTGCCAGGACATGGTTTTCACAGTTGATTTAGGCACTTAAGTTCACTGACTGGCGTTTTGTCCTTTGGACAGACAAAAACCGTTACCCTGGGTGAGTGAGTGAGTATAGCTCTAAGCTGTCTTTAGCAATTTTCCAGCAATATCACAGGGACCACCAAAAATGGGCTTCACACTATGTAACCTTGTGGGGAATCAGACCCTAGTTTTTGACATGATGGGTGAAAGCTTTAACCACTTGACTACCCCACCGCCCCTATCGTGGGTTTGAATCCCAGTTTGCTCTGATAATGATTCTTTGTTTGTTAGCCATCTTTGTTGGTTTCACCAATGTCAAAAACATCTGAGACCTGCATCAGTTCTTGCCTTCTAACAGACCTTATCATAACAGGAATACTGTTCAGGGCAGCATTAAACCAGAGACCATATAATACAATTATTTCCAGTAAATCCATATAATAAATTCATCATATGGTCTTTGGTTTAACCTTAGTCACTCTGGTTTCAGTTGTTGATTGTCACAAGGCATTCCTTTTATCCTAGGATGAAGAAAACTGGATTATATTTATATGTCTTATTACTGAAATCAAGCTCATGCTCTTTGCAAGTAGTGAGTTAATTTGGTTAGCTAGTGTTAATACTGCTCTTGACAGTACTTCAGTAAAATCATGACTTGGTTTTATGCATGGCCTGATTTGGACATTACTTGATTCCAATGAAGATGTGTACACATTTAAGGCAAGGCTTTGTTTTCAATTGAAAATGGCATGTAGAGCCATAGACCTGATATACTATCCCTTTTCGTTTGTCTAATTTATCATGAATATTAAGTTTTTTGTTGTTAATATACTAAAGTTGTTCATTAACTATTTTTCTAATACGAAAGGAAGCTAGGGTATTTGTATGGTGTATGGTTTTAAGCTGCTTTTCCAATATTCAACCAGTATCACAGCATAGATCCACTTCTGGTGTCCCTTGCCATGATTTTGCTGTAATATTGCCAATTGCTGGTGTCGCCACAATGTAATATTGCCATGAACGACATAAAACTATTCTCACTCACTACTGCACTGATCACTAGAAACTAGTCTCCCATATTGGATCCTTGTGAGGAATTGAGCCCATGCCTTCAAGGCCTATCAAATGGAAATATCTATTATATATTTATTTTGTATGCTATCCTTGTGCTTCCAGTCACTGAAAATTGTGAACCAAATATATGAGAAAGACTTGCCCTATTTTACGTTTTTGCTTTCATTTATCCATCCAGATCACACTTGATTAGGATGTAGATTGGCAGGGCATGGCTTGATTAGGGCATAGGTTGGCCGGGGCATTGCTTGATCAGAGCATAGGATGGGTAGGACTACATCAACCAGTCAGCAAACCTGACCAACCGATTTGGACATGATTGGATTTGGACATAGCTTGAATAGGGCATGGGTGGATTTGGGCATAGCTTGGCTAGAGCATAGATTTGCTTGGGCATGGCATGATTAGGGCAGGACTTGATTAGTCCTGTTAGATTCGTTTTACACCAGCAATGGTTGCTGAAAAACAGTTCCAACCTAGATCTTCGTGGGACTTGCAGGTGCTGGTTGTAAAAGTCAACTGAAGGGATTGGATGGTCAGACTTAGGGCAAGTTATCACACCTTAATCATGCTGATAGCATGGATCCTGGCTATATCAGACACTGGATAATCTAGTCAAGACTTCAATTACAGGTCACCAGATGTTGCTGAAATAATGCTGTGAGTAGCTTTTGACAATAAACAAAAGAAACCTGTACTCAATCCTTTTGGTTTCAGGAAACTCACAACAAAGAACAGTTTATTAGGCTGGGTCAGCACTGGCAATGTTCAAAAGGAAGTAAAAGACTGGGCATGCTCAGTATGTACCCTTATAAATTCAGCCATTCAGACAAACTGTTCTGTGTGTCTAACACCCAAAAATAGCCGACCAAACTTGATGGCACAGAATCAGTGCCCACAAGGCGGACATGCTCTTGTACCAGATAAAGCATTGACATCACAAACACAGAACTCTGTCGTCAAAAAGTCAAAGTACACTTTCAGGAAGAGATCTTTGTCGGGCCAAAACACATCAATGAATACATCACTTACTTCCAGTACTGACAATTTTGTGCAGTATTCCGAAAATACATGTCCCAAACGACAAAAATTATCATCCATGTCTCAAACTCAGAACAACAGTCCATCAGACCAAAGTTCAGGAGCTAAACAGGTACCTAGAAAGAGTCCGTCTCAGGCATCAAAATGGAGTCAAGGAGGGGAGGTGCCAAGCAAGTTTCCTTCCTGTCCTGGTCATAAAAGAAGATGCTTCATGAAACAATGCTGGAAGGAGAATGAGAACCGAGGCAGGTGGTTCTTTACCTGCAGCTTACCACGAGCCAAGCAGTGCAAGTTCTTCCAGGTATATAGACATAAGTCTAGTCACTTCATTTTAGACACCAAATACTGCATAATGACATCTGCTGGTCTGTAAATTACAGTGTATGAAATTCTTGCTTTTGACATGATAAATGAACTTTCCAAATAAGATTCATAGCTATAATTTAGTATGGGTTTCATGGACAGGACTTTTCAGTAGGCTATCGTGGACACAAATGGTCGTGTATCAGAGTAGTTCTATCGTCTATATGCATCAACTGAATTTCTTCTATTTCCTGCCTCCAGTGGGCTGACACACAGTTCCCAGTATGCGAAGGTCATGGCAAGCCATGTGCATTCCGGACTGTGATGAAAGAAGGGCCCAACAACGGCAAGAAGTTCTTTGCGTGTCCTCTCAGCAAACAGAAGCAGTGTGGATTCTTCCAGTGGGCAGTTGGTTATGAGGACTGACTTCTTTAGACACAGATGGCTTCTTCCAGCGGGCAGTTGGTTATGAGGACTGACTTTGTTAGACACAGATGGCTTCTTCCAGTGGGCAGTTGGTTATGAGGACTGACTTTGTTAGACACAGATGGCTTCTTCCAGCTGGCAGTTGGTTATGAGGACTGAGTTTGTTAGACACAGATGGCTTCTTCCAGTGGGCAGTTTGTTATGAGGACTGAGTTTGTTAGACACAGATGGCTTCTTCCAGCGGGCAGTTGGTTATGAGGACTATTGTGTTAGAAACAGAAACGATGTGGCTTGTTCCAGTTGACTGTTGGCAATGAGGACTGGCCATGCCAACAAACTAGAGCAGTTGCAGGTCTTCCGTTGTGCTGTTTTAAGGATTGACAATGTTCCCGTCATGATTCAAACAAAATAAAATGTATTTCAAGTATGTTAATAGTCTGAACCTATGTTGGCAAAACCAACCAAAAGAGTGAGGGAGTATGTATGGTGTTACGCCGCTTTTAGCAATATTCCAGTGAAAACACAGTGGGGGAACACAGAAATGGGCTTCATATATAGTACCCATGTGGGGAATTGAAGCTGGGTCTTTGACGTGACGAACGAATGCTTTAACCCACCATCCCCTAGCAAAACGATGGGTTGCAGTATTTCACAATACATGTAAACTTCTAACACTGTCATATGCAGTCTACTGTAGAGTTCCACAGAGGTTTAATATGACATCAATAGTAGTATAATGCTGACAACCACGTTAATCAGTGGACTGTTTCAGAGGATGAAATAATGATTCATAAAGGCAAGTAATTACCTCGAAACATGGCCTAAAGAAAAACCTCATCGTTTTATTAATTCAAGAAACACTTTGACATTCATTCATCAGATATGGATAGGTTTCTTTATGCAAGGATGGGTGTTTTTCACATTAGGTGTTTTATATGCAAGGACAAGTTATCACCTTTGGTGTTTTATATGCAAGGTCAGGCATTATGACATAAGGAGTTCTTTATGCAAGCAGACCTGC
The DNA here is from genome assembly GCF_037392515.1 of Haliotis asinina. Taxonomy (NCBI): domain Eukaryota; kingdom Metazoa; phylum Mollusca; class Gastropoda; order Lepetellida; family Haliotidae; genus Haliotis; species Haliotis asinina. Next base: position 78,487,467 of record NC_090281.1, read on the forward strand.
CTACCAGCCATATTTTGTACGCTTTTGTATCATTAAATAACACTATACGTCCACATAACAGATTGTATACACAACTTTTAGTATTGAACATCATTGAAAAAATCCTTGTGTGTCCTTCCAAAAGTGTTTATCAATGCCACCAACATGTGTACATGAGTCCTACCAATATATTCTGATTGCTGACCATGCCACTGACAAACTGCCGGAAACTGTCCCTCAAACAAATGTTTATTGAAAAATACATTTCTGTCCCTGGTATAAGCAGCTTGCGTAAAAGAGCCAAGTATGTGTGTTGTACATATTGACATGCACTATTATTATTGTGCATTTGGGAGACATGCCGATTGGAGCCAGATTATATTCCTTATAAGGTTGTACACTTTACACCTCAAAATACACTATTAGCCACCATGAGTACACTTTGAAGGCAAGAGGGATAGGCAGGTGTGTGCAAGGATAGGAGTTATCACATAAGGTGTTCTATATGCAAGGATAGGAGTTATCACATAAGGGATTCTATATGCAAGGATAGGAGTTATCACATTGGGTGTTCTGTTTTCACGTTCAGGTCTAGTACCCACTAACATGAAGAAAGGTTTTCTCTATGTGAGAAGTAGTGAAGTCATGGCTCACAGACACACAACAAACAAGAGAGCTGGACAATATATCTTTAGTGACCAATCATCCATACCACAATGAGTTATATTAATGATTTTTCTTTTAGACAGACATCAATGAACCCAAGACAATGTTCTCATCAAACACAAAATAAGATAAAAGTAGAATACGACATAAAATACACATCTAATTTACAAGGCCACAACACCACAGACATTCTTTCAGTTCTTTCTACCTGGAAGTCAAACAATTCAAAACGTCATTATTTTGGGGCACACCATTATTTTTCAAGACAGTTGTGTTCTCTGATGCAAGTTGATGGTTATCATCCATGTATTATAAGACTCTTTAGAATCTGTTGTCAAAATTCAAGAATGTCATGTGCTTCAGGGGAACATATACAAATTTCTCCTTTCTTTGGAAAATCATCATATACTCAACAAGAAAGTGAAGGACCATCCCAGTTATCAACATTTTAGTATCTAACAGTTCATGTTATGATCCACACAATAAATACTGAATCTTGGTGTGGCCTTTAACTTGTTTGTTGAGTATTAACTGTAAATGCAGACTTACTCAATGTATTCTCATGAGGAACTGTCTTGGATGACTGAACATTCTAAGTGGTACATCAAGTTGAATATTTTAAACACCAATGCAGTTAAGTCCTCACAGGCCAGCACAGAGACACAAATACTCATATATTTAAATACAAATACATTGGGATATATATCACACAATATTCAATGCTTCACTTTCAACCAGATATTGTCTTGGTGATATAAATTTGACTTTGTAAAGTACAAAAACATGAATAAAGTCAACATATATTGTACACAAATGATGGTTTGGGTCCAGTCATTTATTACTCGTGGGTGGTGGGTCAGGGACATTTGATGCACTGAATATAATGAAAATACATTCCTCCCCTAAAGCTTTACAATTTTGGACAGTCCTTCCATTTCTCCACATGTCCTATGACCCTCTCAGTAAAGACAAACTGCATATTTACTTTATAGACTTTATCATAAAATGTCTAGTTAAACATTCCTACCAAAAACAACATATTTTTGCTGACCCTCCCATAGAGACTGTCACAGTTTGCTGGCACAGACCTCACCCAAATTCCCTCTGACATCTCAAGTCCTGCTCCCCTTCCCCCTCCACCCAATTAATGACCAGTCCCTCATATTTACTGATCCTATCATACTGACTGACATGTCCCTTCACAATGACAATGTACGAAAATGCAACATAGAAAAGAGGAAGTCAAGCAGCCGCTATGGTGGCTTGAAGTTCTGTGTGACCATCTTTCGGTTCAGTTCAGCCAGAATGACCGAGTACTGCAGCGCCTTCTCTGGGGGCAAGCTGGAAAACAGATCTTCTTCCTGGGACGTCCGTTGTTCTTATGGAGAGAGAGAAAACAAATATTTTACTTGTTATTTGTGGTGAGGATGAAACGGCAAAATCATATCATTTTCCACTATCACTGTCCTTCATGGAGATAATGGTGTCAATAATGAAGTCTAGGGCAGATAATCCAGTGATTGATCTCATAAGCATCGATTTTCACAAATGAAATACAATGGCACACTTTAACCAATTCAGGGAGCCTGGTGACACAATCCTGTTAGTTGCCTGTTGCAACCATAGGTTACAGCTTACCAACCATAACGAAGATCTTCATGATTCTATATTAAAGGAAAGGAGCTAATTACATTCATCATAGAGGGGAAAGCTAGAGGGAAAGTAGAGGGAACTACTTCGCTCTTGGTTCAGTCAGAAAGAAAACTTTATTTTAGCAGTCTGTTCTCTCAGCACCTCTCGTCAGTGCAACAAGAACTAAAAGGTATATGGGTCTTTATGGACACCTTTACATTACAAATATTTACCTTAGTATTCATGCTTAATTCCAACAACTAACTTAGACGTACCATTAAAGACAACTACTTCAGCCAAAGAGAAACACTGCAGCTATCTGTGTTTTAGCCTACACCTGGAGCCAATCTGCCAACTGGCACGCATCTATTTGAAACATTTGCCCGTGCTTTTCAAAGTGTGTCAGTTCACAGACAATCATCTACGAACATATGCTATTTTCTCAACCCATGAAGGCACAGCATATACAAATATTATCCCAAATGTATGGGTAACTTCTGCATTTAAGTGGCATAAAGTAACCACTGAAATTTGTGGAAAATGCCTCAACACAGATTCTAGAACATGGCAACATGACTTGTAACTAATGTAAGCAATGAGAAAAGTTATTCCAAACTGTCCTCACACTTACCCTTGGGCTTTTCCTCAGATTTTGACCTGTTCAGAGACCCTTTAGGCCTTCCCCTTTTCTTCTTAGGACTCTCAGGCCCAGGCTAGAAACAAAAAGACATATTTTGAAAAACAAACACTTAAGGGTAATCATCAGTAATTTAGTAGAAAATCAAAACCTTTGAATAAGTGCATGTCAGTTCACCGATAATATGGTGATATTGTTCATGATTCATTTGGTAATGGTACATTCATAACCAATGTCAGTGATTGAAAATTTTAGCATCAACACCTTGATGATAAACAATATCACATCAATGGACATGAATTCTCAGCTGCTGGTTAATTCGAGGATTCAAGCAATGTTTTATCTATTTTATGTTGTCAAACACTGGGTTTAAATCACTTGACTTGAATGATACAACCACAGACACATGTAAGTGTGCAGATAGCTATTTTAACATCATACTTTGACTGGACACCCCTGACATCAGCAAATATTATAGAGTGAGTGAGTTCACCAGTTATATCATGCATGTCACCAAACATGGAAAGAAAGGTCGAAGGGATGCAGGCCACAGAAGTTCACCACTTATATAAAAGCCACAAGCATGGATATGGAGCTGAAAAACCCTTAAACATAACCAGGTATCTGAAACTTACACAATCAGGATTGTCATGTAAGAAAGTGATATAACCTGTGGATACAGGACAAGCCATGACCTGAGTACATTGTATCACTATGAAGTAAATGCTGCAGGCTTTTGTGTTACAGGCCACATCAATACATGATGCTACTGCAACATTCATTATGGAACAATGAATAAAATGCCATGATGGTTTACCAAATTCACAACAGAGGCTACTGACCTCTGGTTTACTGGCTTCTGGTTTCTTGACCTTCTTGTTGCTATACTCCAGTTCCAGTGGATTGAAGAAATCAGGACGGACTCGTTTTGTTCGAACCGTTCGTCTCCGCATCGGTTCTTGCTCTCCATTGCCATTGTTCCCATCCCCATCTGGAAACCACAGACATAATCGTTAATAATATATGCAATAGACTATGCCTGAATATCATGATGATATGACAAACAGAAAACCTCTTTCTCGTTCCACAATTTCCCCCTGATTGACAAATATTTCTATTAAAATATTGAATACATCTTGGAAATATTCTTAAGGTGAAAATATCTAGAAGTTAAAAAGTGTAACCATGGTTACTTACTAGTGGGAGCTGTCTTTCCATCTGGTGACTTCTGAGACTGGGAAGATGCCCGTCCTCGTGTCGGGAACTGGTGCCCACAGGAACAGCCCTTGCATGCCACTGGCACCTGTAACCATGGTAACAAGACAGATATTAATAGAAACCAACCACGGATTTACAGGATGTGAATTCCTGCATCTTATACTCATAAAAATTGACAAAGGATGCAATGAAATTTTTAACACATCCAAAGGAATGCAGAAAAAGTTCAAATACATTTTGTAAAAATTCCAATCAAGTAACAAAAAGTTATCACTGAATTTGCTATGGGTATCATTTACAGTTTTATTACTGTAACGAATAATGTGATGATCAGGATACACAATACAATAACAGTATTAATACTAATACTTAAATGTCTGTGACCCCAATGTTGTTGTTCAGGACCCCTGAAACTTTCGGATATCAGTCCCCAGGACCCTTAAGATAAGTTAAATACACGATTCAAGGTAAATCATAAGAAACCAACAGAGTGCATATCAGTAGTCCATGGCTATGCAAATTCTGACAGGCTATGACATGAATAATTAAACTTTATTAATAGTCTGTGATCCTTAATTTGAAGGATCAGAAAGAAGTAATGATGAGTAAGTGAGTTTTGGTTTACATCACTTTTTGCAATATTCCAGCAACATCACAGTGGGAAACACCAGGAACAGGCTTCATACATCGCATCCATGGTGGGGGAACTGAGGGAACTGAGGGACCTTCGCGTGACAAGCCAATGCTTTAACTACCAGGCTACCTCAGATAGATGTAAGAAGTGTGACAGTATACACTGTAGCAGGGATCACTTTAGACAGGGATTTGAGGATTACCACCCATTGAAATACCAAAATATCCCAATAAAATTTTAACATGGGAAGAAATTCACATTTTTTACTTTCCCTGTTGTAGAGAACATTTGCTTACACAATGAACATTGTTCAGTGTACAAATTGAGCAATGGGCATCATGACATTGCTATATCCTAACAGCACAGTGCAATGCATGTGCTAAAGTGTGTCAGTTGTTTCTATGCTAGTCATGTCATTTTCTGCAAATACTTATTCTGATGACAAAATTGATACAAACTGTAATAAACATGATATTGAGTGTATTGAGGAAAATGTTGATTTTCCCCGTGACTGATTGTCCCTTAAGACACAGGATATAATTTCAATGTACATATAAGTTTTAAATTTACTTGAAATAAACAGAAACTGCTGATTATATTCTTAAATGACATTGTCAAGTTCACAGGACAACATGTGATCAGTATTATCGTATGTTGGAGACTCAATTACGGATGCAACAAAATTGTGGTCTGCAAACTAGACATGTCAGAACCACTTTCAGCTACATTAGGTAAAATGGCAAACCTGTCTCAACTAACTTACTAACCTTCAAAACATTTCAGTCAACATCTTAACAAAACCACACATTTTGTATCTAAAACAATACACGTTTCATAAACATTAGAGTTACCATACTTGTTATCTTACAATGCCTTTGGGCTGCAGTTGCACCAATAATTGCACTAACAAGCAGAAATCTGGTCATGTTGCTATGCAAAAAATAGTTTTAGTTTAACTTTTCCAAGGTATTAATACACAATAACTCAATCAATTACATTAATGTTGGAGTCAAAAAAACTATGTTCAGGAAATTCTTCCAAACATTAACTAATATTTGGCAAAGATTAATATCCTCCTTTCAGAATCTCCATTTTGCCCAAATCTTTTTATAATGAGACATGCATCACAAATAGTTACTCTATTTCCGGATACTAAACGAACAACTCGCTGCTTGGCCTGATTAGGGTGCTGAAATCTGCTCATGTTTTAATTACTTTGGACTATTAATTTAGAAAAACAGCATATTGTTCACATAAAACAAACACACAGAGAAAACATTTGGTGCGATTGCAGGATATGTTCGTCACCCCTACAAGGCTACTTTGTGACTGTTTGACCATGTATACGAATATTCCTTTCCTTTAATATTCAGGATTAGGTCAGAGTTTGGGGTAGCCTTTCTTTCCTTTTCTGAACTGGCGAATATGTCGAATATATCCCAAAGCGGCTGCAAGCATTAATGACGCTGATCTAAGACCCACAGTTTTGCAAACTTGCAACTTGCCCTTTATGAACCTGTAAATTTTAACAATATTCAATAAAATAATGCAGATCGTTCAATTTGTGTACCTGTTGCTGGCATACTGGGCACTTTTTGACTACCGTCCTGTCGAATTTCTTTCGTACCATCTACCGATAAACAAATCCGCTCATTTGCTGAGCATTTTGCAACTGAGAAACTTGCAAATTTGCTGTACAAGTCGGGGCAACTGCTGTAACAGGTCAACTTGACCCGCTTTGAAGAGCACTTGTCGTTTGCGCCATCTGTAAATATGTAAGACAGGGGGAGATAAGTCTAAAGAAGCACGTATAAAATAGTGTCAAAGTGACCGTTCGGACCGCCTGTATGTGAGTGTCGCTGTGAAACTAAGCATGAATATTGACAGCTGACAAAGCACATATTTGTACTACTAAAGTTTGCTGTAGTCTGTCAGTCTTATATCTGGCTCCTGCTTTTAGCGATATAGTTCGCCCGCGTATAGATGCATGAGGATGATGAAAGTTTTTGTTTTTCCTTTATCTTTTGATCTATCTAGTAAAATCATGTATACTCAGTAGTTTGTCTCCCAAATTACAAAGCTGTTACCTTTATTGTTAACTGGTTATATCCTGACCGCACCGAGCAATATTCCAACTATGTGGCGGCGCTTTGTAAATGATCGAGTCTGGATCAGACAATCCAGTGATCAACAGCGTGAACATCGATCTACGCAGCAGGGACACGATGACACATGTCAGCAAGTTAGCGATCCTGACCACCTGACCCCGTTAGTCACCTCTAACAAAGAGCATGTCTTACCGAAGACGGATTCTACTCGGGCCAAACTATGAATAGAGCTGTATGTCATATTTGTGTAATACTTTTTCAAGTATGCTCAAGTTAGTGATTCATGACTTTAAACAAAAAGAAAAGGATCCACCTATTATATGATTCAGATCATTACTTTGAGCAATTGTTTAAAATATGTATAGTGTCTTGGGACATATTTCTTCCACATTACTTCAACTCCATTAGATTACGTATTGGATATTCACAATTTCTTACATTACATTCCAGTAATGGTAACAATAACTGAACTATGTCAGCGAGTGATTTTAGTTTAGTATAAAAGCGCCCCAACTCGACAACATAAGCGATGTCTATACAGGGATTGGGAGAGGCAGGGACCATGGCCCATTTGGCACATTAGAATGAAAAATGGCCAAGTAAAATTTGGAAGTTTACTATTGATACAGGGGCAATTGCCCGTTCAAAATTCAGGAAACGGCTAATAATCTAAAAATGGCCCATTGTCAAAGTTTCCTTTCCCAATCACAGCCTACATATGCAAAACATAAACTATTATAGTTTATGGAATCGAACCCGAATGACCGGCGTTCCTTAACGATAAGGCTACCGCACCGCCCTAATTGAACTATGTGTAATACAGTGTTAAACGATAAAATCTCAATGTGTTTTCAGATAAGTAACGAATCCTGTTCTACCCAGGGATGGTGTAATTGTCTAGTTCGATTCCTCACATGGGTGTTGTATGTACGTGTGATTGCGGTGTCTCACGCCGTAATATTGCTGGAAAAAAACTCACTCACTCACTCCTGTTCTATATATCCTTCTTAATTCTCGAGTTAAAGGTGTTACACTGACGCTGTTTCGCCCTTCTACGATAATGCTATGTAGACCACGAAGGCAGGAATTCACACAAATGTTATACCACGACGTTCGAGGTTGACCGCTGTGACGTCAGTCCTCTAACCACGCACTGGAGAATCTTCAAGATCTGTACTCCTAGAAACTTTACCTTTAGGGCAGTGAGTAAACATGGATACGTGCATGGGTGGGTGTTTATTAGCTGAGTCAGACCCAGTACTTGCTCAATGAGTATGTGTATGTTTACTCTGCAGGACGTACGTTATTCCACGATAGTACATGTATATACCCGCATAGAGAATGAACTCGACAAAACTGTCCGTTTATGAATTCTGGTTCTGACAATTCTTTGTGTTGAGGGCCAGTCTAATGGTCAAAGCGTTCGCTTGTCACGCTGAAGACCCGGGTTAGTTTCCCCACATGGGTACAATGTGTTAAGCCCATTTCTTGTGTTACCTGCCGTGATATTACTGGGATATTGGTAAGAGCGGCGTAAAATAATACTCACTTTTGTTGATATTTCATTTGTACATAACATGTATCTTGAAGATAAAATATACCATGTCGTCAAAGAGATTAAATAATACACATGTTTGCGATGGTGTATATGTTTCGTATATTAATAAATGGTTGTTTAACGTGCATTTTCCACCTCTTACCATATGGCAGGTATACACTATCCACAATAGAAGCATTCAGTTAATTATTAATGATACTGACACTGTTTCCATAAGCCTATTGCATTTTGTATGCATTGTATTTATATGTAACTTACCTTTGTTGTTTTACAAGCATTTACCGACTCGTATCAAGTGAATACAGAATCTGAAATCCATCATGTCAATCTTGAATACATCATTATGTCGATGTCATACGGAAAGTGGTCACTTGCAAAACAATGGACACGTGTATATTTGGGATTACACTTTCTCATGAACGTCCCATGCGGGATTCGAACCAGTGATACAATTTCCGTAAAACCGTTGCATTTTGTATGCATTATAATTATTTATAGTTAACTATGTAGGCTACTTATATATGGACATACAGATAAATAGATTTTTATATGTTGCTGGAACAATTCATTAGCCCTTTTAAACTCACCGTAAAACACGGTCAGTATTACCAGTCGCACAAGTGGTGCAGGCAGATTTAAACGTTAAAGGGAAGGCACAGTTCGACGAAGTTGGAACCCAAGCAAGCTTAATCTGAAGAGAACACTTCAGAGGTCCAGAATGTCACAGTTCTGTGGATGAAACAAGTCACTTAAAATGCTTTTGGTGTAATGCAGCTGAACTTAATATGCGAGATGAACAAAACAAGAAACAGCACATAAATTCTTGACGAGATATGAAAGCTGAAACAACAGCGATAAGGCGTTGTGATTATAGTATGTTCCTCAGTTTGTGTATTGTCAAAAAAACCATCAACGGTGGTACATGAGAAAAGTACAATATAAATTTGCATATGATAATATATAATCAAGATGGCAGCAATATAAGGTACGTATATTGAGTGAGATGTGCCCAAGATAAAAGGTGTGAACAGTTAGCAGACTGTATTGCAACCTAGTGGATTGAAGGACACCCGACACCAACAATCTGGCACCACCACGACACCGAGGGGCCCCGTACCAACAACCACCTCGAGGGGTGGCATGGTCCCCTAAGAAGAATGTTGCCAAGGCCCACCCAAACGTCTTCGAATTCACCCGCTTCCTGATAGCCGAAGTAAAAAAGAACGAGATCCGACTGGTCCACTATGCCGCTGGTCAACGCTGGTCAGTTCTTGTACAAGGACCACGGTTTGTTGACCTCCTTGATGACATCACAGCATGATTAATTTCAACTACAAGCAAGTCCTTCATTCACATCGACACGTTCAGCCACAGGACCCAACACAACACGCTGTATTTAAGGATGTGGGTATATCAAGTCATGCCGCGAGTTAAGATCATCGGTCTTTCCGACCTTCAACTATAAATGAGAAGGGCCGTGGGACAGCCTAGTGGTAAGAGTGTTCGCTCGTCACACCGAAAACCCGGGTTTGATCCAGAACATGGGTACAATGTATGAAGCTCATTTCTGGTTTGCCCCGTCGTGATATTGATGGAATACTGCTAAAAGTTGCGTAAAACCACACCCACTCACTCACTCAAATCTATAGGTCTCATACACACGGTAGTTTGATTTATGTATTGAAATGATCACCGCGTGATCGGTGAACATGTGATCGGGAAAACTAGTGGATAATGTGAGAAGAACTGCTGGTAGGACCAACTACAGATTGACCGTGTCTTGGAGATATGATATTACGTTTAAAGTCTACTTTAAGTTATACAAGTTGCAGTGATTGGAGCGCAAAGTTCCGGAACCTGCAATGGTACCAAGAACATGGCCATCGAATTGACAACCATTGCGTCCATACAAAAACGTAGGCCTACGGTTGTCATGATATTTCATAGAACAGGATACCGGTGCAACCAGTGATCTTAGCGCAAAGACAATCATATGCCTATGTTAAAGTATAATAGCTACGGACCCCGTTGCGCGAAGCGATTTTAGCCGTTTGACTCTCTTAAGTTATGGAGTTAGCGATAAGACTGAAGTTATACGCGTGCACGTGTGCGTGCGTGCGTGCGTGCGTGCGTGTGTGTGTGTGTGTATGTGTGTGTGCGTGCGGCAAGCTCTCGAGATACCTGACTGCAAATTAGTTCGGATACCCCCAAATTTAGCTTAGGCGCCGACCATTCGACCACGGAGGTGCACATTTGTATATGAATAGCGACTGCCGTAATACTGAGCAGAACGACCCTCACTCGCTCACGTTTTCTCAATATATATGTGTGCTGTGTATGAATGAAAACAAAATCAGCTTGAACCTACTGAATAACTGTGTTTGTATGATGACCACACTCTGTGTCATGGGTTCCGCCTGAAGAGAGGATGCGGTGAGGATGATTTCATATCCCGTATGAAACACCGGCCAAACAACACACGTAGTATGAATATCATAACACGTCTTCACTTCCACCAGGATGTGGCTCTTCCGCTTGCTGGAGGCGAATTTAAACGACCGGAAATGAAGAGTTTATATGTTTCAACAAAACTTCAAAAACTGTAATCAAATAAAAGGACCTAAAGGCACGCATTTAAAAGCATTATTTGTTCTCCATATCAAAGGTCACTTGATACGTCATGTTGTATTTGCCGGCGCGCCTGAAATCACGACTGTACCCGGCGTGTTTTAAACCGCGTCATAACTTGCATGTATGCCAACGATTCTCAAAGGGATTAATACCACGGCTTTGGGTGGCTTTAGTGCAGCGGTCAAAGTGTTCGCTTACGACAGTAACATTCGCTGTTTGATTCCAAATCTGTATACAATATGACACGGCGTCCTATTGTTTGAAGATAGCTTCCGTCGAAGTTAAAGCTCCTAACTCCTGAATAACTGACTGAATAAAACGTTTGTCATTTCGTATCTGTTGACTATCTGTAGAACCTGTCCAAGGAAAACGATGTTCGTTTAGCTCCAATAGTCTTCGGTTCCAAAACAAGGGATAACAATTATTACATGTATTTTCGCTTCTTTGATGGGCATTTTAGAAGTTTTATTCACTGGCTTGACAACGACATTAGAATCTATGATTCGTCGCCTTTCACAAAATATAAGAAGTTGAATGTCCATAAAAAATGTCACCATTCCTCATGTATATTCCCTTTTTAGTTATGACTGTTTACGCACATATTAAGATGATAACTACGCTTTTGGAGGTTAAACTGATTTCGAGGCACAATTAAAGGACACATTGTACAGCCCTAAGTAACTTACTCTTCTTCTTCCGTTTAACGACAATACCAACCTATTCTCATCCCATTCTCAACAAAATTCTATTCTCAATTCTTCTCGGTTATATAAACCTACTTTCACACCTTCTGACCAATGCCAGACTATTCCCAACTCTTCTCGGTAATATAACCCTACTCTCGCCCCTTCTGACCAATGCTAGACTATTCCCAAACTCTTCTTGGTCATATAAGCCTACTCTCACCCCTTCTGACCAATGCCAGACTATTCCCAACTCTTCTTGGTCATATAAGCCTACTCTCGCCCCTTGTGACCAATGCCAGACTATTCCCAACTCTTCTCGGTCATAAAAGCTTACTCTCGCCCCTTCTGACCAATGCCAGACTATTCCCAACTCTTCTTGGTCATATAAGCCTACTCCCTTCTGATCAATGCCAGACTATTTCCAAATCTTCTTGGTAATATAAGCCTACTCTCAACCCTTCTGACCAATGCCAAACTATTTCCAACTCTTCTCGGTCATACAAGCCTACTCCCTTCTGACCAATGCCAGACTATTCCCAACTCTTCTTGGTCATATAAGCCTACTCTCGCCCCTTCTGACCAATGTCAGACTATTTCCAGCTCCTCTCGGTCACATAAGCCTACTCTCGCCCCTTCTGACCAATGTCAGACTATTCACAACTCTTCTCGGTCATATAAGCCTACTCCCTTCTGATCAATGCCAGACTATTTCCAACTCTTCTTGGTAATATAAGCCTACTCTCAACCCTTCTGACCAATGCCAAACTATTTCCAACTCTTCTTGGTCACATAAGCCTACTCTCGCCCCTTCTGACCAATGTCAGACTATTCCCAACTCTTCTTGGTCACATAAGCCTACTCTCGCCCCTTCTGACCAATGTCAGACTATTCCCAACTCTTCTCGGTCATATAAGCCTACTCCCTTCTGATCAATGCCAGACTATTTCCAACTCTTCTTGGTCATATAAGCCTACTCTCAACGCTTCTGACCAATGCCAAACTATTTCCAACTCTTCTTGGTCACATAAGCCTACTCTCGCCCCTTCTGACCAATGTCAGACTATTCCCAACTCTTCTTGGTCACATAAGCCTACTCTCGCCCCTTCTGACCAATGTCAGACTATTCCCAACTCTTCTTGGTCACATAAGCCTACTCTCGCCCCTTCTGACCAATGTCAGACTATTCACAACTCTTCTTGGTCACATAAGCCTACTCTCGCCCCTTCTGACCAATGTCAGACTATTCACAACTCTTCTTGGTCATATAAGCCTACTCTTGCCCCTTCTGACCAATGTCAGACTATTCCCAACTCTTCTTGGTCATATAAGCCTACTCTCAACCCTTCTGACCAATGTCAGACTATTCCCAACTCTTCTTGGTCACATAAGCCTACTCTCGCCCCTTCTGACCAATGTCAGACTATTCACAACTCTTCTCGGTCATATAAGCCTACTCTCGCCCCTTCTGACCAATGTCAGACTATTCCCAACTCTTCTTGGTCACATAAGCCTACTCTCGCCCCTTCTGACCAATGTCAGACTATTCCCAACTCTTCTTGGTCACATAAGCCTACTCTCGCCCCTTCTGACCAATGTCAGACTATTCCCAACTCTTCTTGGTCACATAAGCCTACTCTCGCCCCTTCTGACCAATGTCAGACTATTCCCAACTCTTCTTGGTCATATAGGCCTACTCTTGCCCCTTCTGACCAATGTCAGACTATTCCCAACTCTTCTTGGTCATATAAGCCTACTCTCAACCCTTCTGACCAATGTCAGACTATTCCCAACTCTTCTCGCATATAAGCCCACTCTAACCTCCTCTGAGCTAGGTTAGCCTATTTGCCTACTCAAACGCCCTTGAAACCAAGTCTCACTCCTTGCCCACACAAACCTTTCCTTGCCTCTTATTTGGCCGCATGAGCCTATTCTCACCTTCTCGGTTATATCGACTGATATGTCCCTCTCGACTGTGTATGCCTATTCTCAAACTAACTGTTCTCGACTATATCTATGTACTCCTATTCTCACCCTTCGTGTTAACTATATAAGGCTATTCTCACCCTTCACAGCTATATTAATCCCACCTGAGCCTCTTCTCAGCTGTGTCGCAAAATGTCATTACTCATCTCGGTCAGCGAGAGAAGTATGCATTATGTCGTTAAATCTCCATATCATCATTACCCTCCTCGGCTCCAGCAGCATATTCTCATCACCCTTTCAATCCTTGGTAGTGAATGTATCGGCCTTAGTATATCGAGTCCCCTGAGGGATACAAATGCACTTGAACATCAGTGCGCATCTTTACGACTCAAACAAAAGTGTATTTCAATCCGTGATGTATTGACAATATGTTAACAACCAGGTTGATTCAATGTAGCGCAAATAATCGACACACAACCCAAAGACGCCTACTCAGGCTCCCCTGCTCAGGTGACCCACCAACGCTGCCGTCAACGTGCGAAACCCATCCCATGGGTGTGCCTCTCCATTGTATATAACACACAAAGGATGCTATACAGATCGAAAGCATTCTCTATGTCAATCAGAGAGGGATGGTGAAGACCGGATTTGCTTCAATTCATCACGATCGATAAAATGATTTGTCTTAGAGTGAAGTCTGATTAACCCTTTGATGATCTGAATGTGGCGTTAAGGATAAACATCAGAGTCTGGGTAAAGCGTTCATTACGTATCCTCGGCCCACCTTGACCCACCTTATCTCTAGATGGGGTCTAGCACCTGTTGGTAGTTACACGGATATCCTGTGAATTATTTTGAATGAATCATGTCAATATTTGATAAATGCACCATTATTTAAGATAGCTATTATGGTCCCTAGCAAATAGTGAATAGTATATATTTTAATGAATACCTTGCGTATTGGCACAATATACACCATCGTACCCCACACTACTTGAAACTAAGCTGACCCCAGCCTATTAAATAGTGAGTTGTATCTATTACTTTTTGTGTATTAGAATGAATAATTTGAAAATTGGCTTGTTGTCATCGCGCGTGCTTTTCTCCACTCTTTGTAACTTCAGTTAAGACATTTAAACTAAGATTACATTAACTAACAGTGAGTAGTATTTTTTAGTCTTTGTGTATTTGAACAGATGTTTTGTAAAGTGTCACGATGTTAATCCACGCGCATTTCTCTTCCTTTTTCTAACAAAATATATTTTAAACTGAGATGGTTATATAATATTGGGCCCTGGGTATTCATCAAACCGAGTGTATATGAGTGGATATTTAGTATACGCATATAAAAGCATACTTTTCCACGTTTTACAAAATACTTCATAAACGAATGACCTTTCTGGTCCCTTGCAAATAGTGAGTAGTATATGTAAAGCCGAATATTGTGTAAAGGTGTGTGTGAGTATTGTTTTACGCCGCGTTAAGCAATATTCCAGCAATATCACGACGGGCGACACCAGGGCTTCACACATACTCATGTAGGGAATCGAAAGCGGGTCCTCAGCTTGACGAGGGAACGCTTTAACCCCCACTCTACCCCCATCGCCCCATAGAATCATTAGTATTCTATATTCGTGTCTGTTTATGCTGTTGAGGATATCCGGTAATATTAAGCGATGTGTCATGTTTGTCATACCCTATTGCAAGGAAATATTTACATCTCCGTTACGTGCCAGCGTGAGTCCTATTACCATCAGTTTAACACAGCCCGCGGCGGTTCCGTGTTCCCGCAGATTCCCAACAAGTCGTGCTTGTCTTTAGACGCGACTTGGATGGCCAGGCTGCTGACACGCCTGGAAGAGGTGTGGGTGCACACCCGTGGTTTATCCGGCTTTAAATGGGCAACCATTCTTACCTCACACATAAACGTCGCTGTGTGATTGGCTGAGCGCTCTTCTGTTATATTCAATGTACCCCGCTCACAAGCGTGGTGCAGTGAAATATTCCTCGCTGCAAATAGCAACTCATTCGGTACGTCGTGGTAGTTACTGTTTTTTAACCTTGCATAACATTAAATGACGCATGATTCACGGACATTACGGATGTTTTGCGAATGGAAATCGATGGAAGGCAGATATCTCTAACTCTGGATTTCTTGTATCGTCCGCAAGATCTGTGCAAAACATACCTCACTCACTCACTCTCTCGCGTTTGTACGACTTGACTGCTGTTCCTAAAGGATAGGGATAATTTTAGAGAGAATTCCATAGAAACAAGTCATAATGAGGCTGCATGTTATTCACACAAAATGTGACTGCGTATATATAAATTATATTGTCTGTCCATGTGAAACAACAGTGTTTCAATTCGTATCAGGTAGCTAGTTTTTGATGAAATTATTTTAGCACGTGTCTTCGATCTATTCTCCATTGGCTACAACTGCGTTTCACACAGGTCAATGATGTTCCTCAGCGTGTTATTGCTTCAATATTCCTCAAAGCGTCGTAAAAGGCGAATAGATCCACGGTGGGTGTTACCTTAAGTCAGAGAGAGAAAGAGAGACTCACAACAGGGGTATCTAACTATCCCTATGCGGTCGTAATATACTAATAAACCCTTTGCGTTCTCCACACCAAACCATGGTATAGGTATCCAGTTATCCCACCTGTTCATGTTCCTAGATCTGTTTTAAGTTATTTGTTCTGTGTTGAGTTATTTCCGGGACATCCTTTAGGCGGCGTGGTGTTCTTGAGACTCAATGTTTGCCCACAGGAAAGCGGTAATAGTTGCGAGGGCGTGGTCCCTGATCGTTACTGACATGGTTTTCTTTGCCGTGTGTGTTTTGCCAGATACCAGTCAATATTGACACAGAGTTTTCTAGCCATTTGCTTCATTGTGGGTTCATTCAGTGGTAAAGCCATTGGATTGTGCATCAGCTATTCCCCATGCGTTGTTAACCCTTGTTGAGCTAACACCTTTAACTGTATGCTCTCGAGTCTAAAGCCACAACCTTGAGGATAGCCGGGAAATCGTAACCAACCAAGAGACCAGACATGTCGCAGCTATCCAAACCGATGGGGACGATGAGAGTCCCCGATTTGATTTATTATGTAAACGCTTTTACTACCCTGATTTAAACATATATATTCGAAGCTCTGTTATATGATTCTTCATTATCCTAAAGTATGACTAGCATCATTGAACGAGACAGGCTTTTTGTTTCGAAACTTAAGATGCAGTCTCAATGTATATATAAACACTGATGTGAGCCAAGATGATTAATTCATCATGCATCTGTACTGTTACTAATACCCCCTTATCGCAAGGGACACATTTCATCATTTATCAAAAATGATGCCAAAAAATCATTTTTGGAAAAGAAATTTTGTTTACTTCAAATTATTTAAAACTATAACTATCTCTGCTTTTCCATCGGGTGTGAGTTTTGAGGCTCTAGCAGGTGTTTTCCAGTGGTTTTATCACACCTATAAGTGATAATTCATGTAAATGAGGTGGATAAATCTCAAACGGTGTTTTTAATTAGTTACAGTGTGTGGTTATGAGCATGCAATATAAATCTATCTTAGAGATAGACACTTCGCTGCAGTTACTAAGCTACAACAACTACCATCAACTGTCGTTCTGTAATACTGCTGTGTACTGCTAATACTCTTTGATAGCACCACTACTTCTACAAGTATCTTACTGCTGATATTACGAATAATACCATTGACCTACTATTACAACAACGTACTGCTATTACTCCTATACTGCCACGGTACTACTACTACTACTACTACTACTGCTGCTGCTGCTGCTGCTGCTACTACTACTACTACTGCTACTGCTACTGCTGCTGCTACTACTACTATTGCTGCTGCTACTGCTACTGCTGCTGCTGCTACTACTACTACTACTACTACTACTACTGCTACTACTGCTGCTGCTGCTGCTGCTACTACTACTGCTACTGCTGCTGCTGCTACTACTACTATTGCTGCTGCTACTGCTACTGCTGCTACTGCTACTGCTACTGCTACTGCTACTGCTACTGCTACTGCTACTGCTACTACTACTACTACTACTGCTGCTGCTACTGCTACTGCTGCTACTGCTACTGCTACTGCTACTACTACTACTACTACTGCTACTGCTGCTGCTACTGCTGCTACTGCTACTGCTGCTACTGCTGCTGTTGCTACTGCTACTGCTACTACTGCTACGACAACTACTACTACTGCTACTACTACTGCTGCTGTTGCTACTGCTACTGCTACTACTACTACTGCTACTGCTGCTGCTACTGCTGCTACTGCTGCTACTGCTACTGCTACTACTACTGCTACTGCTACTGCTACTGCTGCTGCTGCTACTACTACTACTGCTACTGCTGCTGCTGCTACTGCTACTGCTACTACTACTGCTGCTACTGCTGCTACTGCTACTACTACTACTACTACAACTACTGCTGCTGCTGCTGCTGCTGCTACTGTTGCTAGTGCTGCTGCTGTTGCTCCTTACATGTCAGGTATGCACACAATACGAATACTCTGTTTATAAACCCGTTCTCTCCTATGCACACAAACTATGTATAATCTATACCATAGTGCCTGAACCATATAATTTCCAAATTTCCCCTACTGCCTAGCCTCCCCTGCTATGCTAAAGCCCTAAATGAAGTAAGTCTACACTTCCTCAGGAACTGGATCTCCCATCTCATCGAGGCTTCTTTTTCAACGGGTTTATTTGTTATTATCAAAATTATATATATCCAGAGATCATCTAACAAAGTGTCCCGAGGACTCCCGTAAACCTTCTGTAGAAAACACTACTTCCGTAACGCAGTGCCAGCATGCGATGTAGCCTCGAGACGACTATCGCCAATTATCAAAGGAGCGATAAGCATCTGCGACAGTTTATTTACCGGAGGAAGTATACAACATGTCCACATTCATGTCAGGAACTGATGAAACATAGGACGGGCTGACTGGTGGCTTTAAGAGGTCTAGGTCCCTCTGAAGTGTATTACAGACTTAATAATATATCTATCAGCCAGTCCGTCCCTCCATCCATCCACCCACCCACCTACCCACCCTTTCCAGCTATTCATCCACCCATATCAATCCACCCTTTCTCAACTACTATCCACCATCGTCCACCCACCTACCCATCCTTTCCAGCTATCCACCCACCCACATCCATCCATGCACCAAAACACCCACAATCACACACCTACCCACCCACTCATCCAGCCATCCAGCCTTCCGTCCACCCATCTGGCGGACTGATTTATATCTAAAACGTTTTACACGGATTGATAGTAGTAAGCTATGTAGGGGGAAAGAAAAAAATATAGCATACGTGAATAAATACAGAACAGGAAATAAAACCAATTGAGGATAACTGACGGCAAAAAAAGATCGACTGCTAGATAGAGAGAGCGACGAGACGCTTATCGCTCTAACAGGCCACAAAGCCAGTGACCGCTCGCCAGGTAACCACTCCCATCTACGTGATGCCAAACACGTGTTCGGTTTATCTAGTCCTTTGAAAGCTTTTTTTTAAAAAAAGAAATATTGTCTTAAGATATCTTTTAATTGAGACCGTGTGTATTTCGAGATTAGATGTATGAGTTACGGCTCTTAAAGGCCAAACTACAGTAGATTAAATCATGGACATGTGAGATTGAGTGAGTGAGTGAGTGAGTGAGTTCGTGCGTGCATGAGTTTGATTTTACGCCGCTTTTAGCAATATTTCAGCAATATTAAAGTAGGGAACACCAGAAATGGACTTCACATTGTACCCATGTGAGGAATCAAACCCGGGTCTTCGACGTGATGAGCGAACGCATTATCCGCTGGGCCCCTCTGTATATGTCGACTGAGATAATACCTCCCATGAACGCACTGTATGATGCGTGTGGTAGGATTTACTGTATGTACGTACGTTAGCTCCGTGCAGTATTTACATACACAGTAAATAAACCAGGTTTGTTGTAATATAAAACATGGCGATATATACTGGCCAGTAACCTAATGGGAGACCGATATAGGGAATCGAACCTCGATACTCGGAATATTTGCTTGTGATACTGATCATCATGTCATTGCACAACGCTGAATATCGAAGAGCGTACATTTTCACATTTTGGTGCACGCACGCAGGTACACACATGCATAGACGTACGCGCACACGCGCAGATTTAAACACGCGCAAGGACACAGAGAGACAAAAGCATACGCACTAACCCATATGCACACACACATACACAACACATCGATTGCTCTTTGTTGAATGTGAATTCAAACCTTTAACTGTTGTCGTTAACAGTTCTACTACTTTTTAAGTGCATGGAACCTACCTTAAATTCCTTCATTTGTGGCCCTTATATTATGTCCTTTTAAAGCAATATGAAATGCCGCCCCACATTCTCACGCCTAATTCACAGCCGGAGAATCTCTAAACAAAATGTCACGACATGTCAGACTGACATTGAGGAACGCCCAAAATGCAGGTTCTAGATTTAGGTCATTTTGGTCAAACTCACGAGCGTGGACTTTATCAAATCGAGAAACACAATCCGTGCAAATCTTTGATTCAGTCCCCAAATCATAGATCTCTGGCACACATCCCCAGTCGAGAAAGCCCTGCACGGTACACGGCGAGGCTTAAAGGAGTGCGGAGTATCACATGTTCTTATTGTCCGTGGCGTGGACTATCGGTTGGAAGTTTAATACAATGCATCTGAACACCCGTGAAGATCAGCGTTAGAAGTGATCTTCAGTAACCAATATGCTTGTTGTAAGAGGCGACTAACGGAATGTGGTGTCCAGGATCGCTGACGTGGTTGACATATGTCATCGGTTTCCATTTGGGATAATCGATGTTCATGCTGTCAGTCACTTCATTGTCAGGTCCAGACTCGATTATTTGCAGACCGCCGCCATATAGCTGATGCGGCGTTAAACAACAAACAAACAGTATTGATGTCAAATACAACCTAAAGGTCAGACGAGTTGGGAAGAGCAGTCTGCTGTAGACGTTTAAAAAGTTACGGCGGGTGGTCTGCTGAGGCCACAACCAGGGTAATTAAGCAACTGTGGGCGCGAAAAGTGCTCGGGTGGGTGATCGGCAGCTTGACTCCTGAGAGTTTCTAGGACTTCGGTCCTGCCCCACAACGAAGCATATATGATACATGTGGTCTCACCTTAGTGAATTTGTTCAAAATGGGTACCCGGTGGGATAAGAAATGTGACCATAACATTCTAGCGCCTAACGGGCACCTTGGGTTATCCGGGGTAATAATATGCCTTGCTTTGACTGTTAGACGAATGAATATTCACCGCGTGAATTTAGTTTAGCGCAGGATAAACACACAGATTATTGTTATAAGTTTAAAAAGTAAAGAATATCATTTTTAGATTCCAAGATAAAATATAAAATACCTGAGTCAATAAAATAGGATACTGTCAGTATCGCTGTCACGCACATAACCTGGATTTCCTATCTGAGAGTACAGTACAAAAATACAGCCTTTATTCTCTTACTGCTGCCCTTGACCGGTTGTATAACATGTTTTTCTTTTGTTATAAAAGATTGTTTACATTTTAGACTCTTAGGCTATTTCATAGATATTCAGTTCTGTGTCTAGGAATCTGCAGCTGTAAATTTATATCGAGGCAATTCAAAACTGTTTGTCATGGCATCTTGCAGTGTTACAGCTATACATGATAGTTATGCGCCCGCCTAGCTATCACGCAATTCCGTGGTGTGATTACAGGCTATCTCAGCCATATCACAGCTGTATCAGTATAGCTTACAGTTGTTATCAATGTTGCAGGTATATCGAGACAGCAAGCATTAGACATCAATATGACAGGTATGTCAACATTGTTGTTAGATATGAAGAAAGCAATTAGTAGTCAACACTGTTGTTAGATATGAAGACAGCAAGCAGTAGTCAATATTGTTGTTAGATATGAAGACAGCAAGCAGTAGTCAATATTGATGTTAGATATGAAGACAGCAAGCAGTAGTCAATATTGTTGTTAGATATGAAGACAGCAAGCAGTAGTCAATATTGTTGTTAGATATGAAGACAGCAAGCAGTAGTCAATATTGTTGTTAGATATGAAGACAGCAAGCAGTAGTCAATATTGATGTTAGATATGAAGACAGCAAGCAGTAGTCAATATTGTTGTTAGATATGAAGACAGCAAGCAGTAGTCAATATTGTTGTTAGATATGAAGACAGCAAGCAGTAGTCGATATTGTTGTTAGATATGAAGACAGCAAGCAGTAGTCAATATTGATGTTAGATATGAAGACAGCAAGCAGTAGTCAATATTGTTGTTAGATATGAAGACAGCAAGCATTAGTTATCAATGTTACAGGAATGTGAAGAAAACAATGATTACACAACAGTGTTGCAGGTATATGAAGACAGTGTGCAAGTATTATTCAACAATGTTACAGGTATGTCGAAACAGCAAGCATTATTGAACAATGTTGCATGCAGGTATATGAAGACTGCAAGCGTTATTCAACAATGTTGCAGGTATATGAAGACAGCAAGCAATAGTCAACAATGTTTCAGGTATATGAAGACAGCAAGCAGTAGTCAACAATGTTTCAGGTATATGAAGACAGCAAGCGTTATTCAACAATGTTGCAGGTATATGAAGACAGCAAGCAGTAGTCAACAATGTTTCAGGTATATGAAGACAGCAAGCAGTAGTCAACAATGTTTCAGGTATATGAAGACAACAAGCAGTAGTCAACAATGTTTCAGGTATATGAAGACAGCAAGCGTTATTCAACAATGTTGCAGGTATATGAAGACAGCAAGCAGTAGTCAACAATGTAGCAGGTATATGAAGACAGCAAGCAGTAGTCAACAATGTTGCAGGTATATGAAGACAGCAAGCAGTAGTCAACAATGTTTCAGGTATATGAAGACAGCAAGCAGTAGTCAACAATGTAGCAAGTGTGTCGAGATAACAAGCATTAGTTATACACATCATGGCGGGGACACAATTTATGGGCATCTCACATTATACTCATACGGGGAATCGAAGCCGGGTCTTCACAGTGACGAACGCTTTAACCACCAGTCTACCCCACCGCCCGTATCAAACCAGAAGCAAATGTACCACAGCTAATGGACCGAGAGTACATGGTATAATAGAATATAGATCTAATACATCTAAGTGATGAAAACGTCCTTCACCCTGACATCCTTTCTTTAACACACATTTAAATTACACGAAGATGTATTTTCGTTGGCATATTTCCAGACGTGTTCCCCTGATCAAAATAAACAAGCATACATTTCTGTGAGGTCGGTTTACCATTAAACCCGATAAGAAACACTTACATTAGCATTCATTATTTCAAGGCATGTTTGTGTTAAATTTCGTAGATTATATCGCTATCTGCTGCCGTCACATTCTGGTATGTGTCTTCGTGAGCGGATCTAATGAGCCACGTGTGGGTCTTGGCTGACAATACACCCACGGAGCATGTAGACGATCAAGACCTAGCTGTAGGCGCTTTACATAGACTCATTAATGTTCTTATCCTCCATAAATTCAGCTAGCCCTTGGATTCATTCCTCAGTTTTTTTTACTAACGCACAGTCTGTAATTGTATAAAATTCTGATTGTAACAAATCATCCAATTTGAATTGAAAAGGAGCCTCAATGAGATGGAAGGTTCTTAACATAAAAGGTCTAGACTTGCTTAACTTAGGGTTTGGGCATTGACGGGAGGAGTGGCAGTGGGGAAAGTGATGGGCCTGTGAGCCGGAATAGTTCAGTTCGGAAGTTCTTTTTCCTAAATTCCAGCAACAACATGGCGGGGTACACCGGAAATGGGCTAAACACACTGCACCGATGTTGACTGTCGAATCCAGACCTTAGGCATGATGACTGGACACTTTAACCACTAGACTACAACCTCCCTTTGGTCCCTAGTTTTAACCAAATGTACACGCCAGACCAGCCGATGCAAGCGTCGTCACTTACGGCGGCTATGGATGGATGGGATCTATGTCTAACCCGGATCGTCAAGGGTCGTTCCTTAAGAAAAGCGAAAATGTATACCAAATTATTGCGGACGGGGACAGTACTATGAATGGTCAGATGGTCAAAGTATGTACCCAGCAAGTCACGAAACCCCTGACACGAGCATACTCAATTTTAACTGTAGTTCGTTCAACGTATTTTGACTAACACCAAGAGGCCATAATGATTTAGTCCACTTCGACATATCGACAAATCGTTTTGGCTTCAGGCACCGTCTACAAATATTTGTCTCAAAACAAAAACAGCCCTAGGAGTCATCTGTGACCTGTTGTCAATAAGTTTTAGCAATTTGTTCCTGAGTCTTTATAACTTCTACAGCAATCCTTGATGTTTGTTTCACACCGAAGTCTCCTGGGCATCGACAGACAAAACTAAAGAATCCACACACAGCACCAGCAACATAATTCTATACCCAGTTCCATAAGTGTCAACAAAGTGATCAACGTCTACGATCTGCAGTACTTCGGGATTTCCTCCCACGTGAAACAGACACGCCAGGATAAACTGAAATGCAGTTCAAAGAGTCGTTACAACCAATCTACTCACGCAGTTGTAATGAGCAGATGGGGATTAAGCAGAGCGACAGGCTGGGAGCTGTAACATTCATGCATTAAATCTCGATAAAGCGTCGATAAGAGGTTTTAGACTTGATCTTTCACGACTTACCAAAACCAGTCAAGATAAAAATACAACCACAATGGATATTTACTGAAACTTAAATTGCACCTTTAATGCGAGCACAAATACTCCGATCGGACATTAGACGGTAAGATTATAGTAGAAGATTCGTTACCTTTACACCTGGTATCATGTTTTCCCCCTGGGTTAGAAACAGTAATATAGTGAAACCATTATAAGACTGAGCATTTATGCGACATATCTAAATCAAATGCAGAGGGCAATCAATACATATTTGAGTTTTTATGATACACTTGTAAAAGTTTGTCATCTGGGGACCATAAACAGTTAAAGGGAGATTATGCTTTGAAAAAAGCCAGTCCCAGCACATTTGTCGCTAAAATGCATGGGTGTTTCTCAAAGCGATCGTAGTGCTACGAGTCTATGTTAAAGAATGGGAATTACGATCATCCTACCGGTAACATAGCTTTGATCTGAACAATAGATCGAAAAATATCACATAAGATAATGATTACCTGTATTACAGTTTATATATATTTTTAAAGAAATTTAATTTAACTATGAATTATTACCTTAGAGACTTGTCGAAGTCTAAATGTTGTCTTCCTATTCTGTGTTGTATACCAGATCGTAATACCACAAGTTAGCAATTGTGCTTGTGATTTATTATACATGTATTTTTCTGATACAAATTCATTCCAAAATTCAGTTCTTATGATTAAGGGCCCTAAACAGTTTGTGTCAAACAAACAATCTCTTGCGGTGATTTAAGATACTAGTAATTGTTGCAGTAACAATTCATATCTACATGTGTTTTATGCTTTTGTCGTCGTAGTATAGTTTTACATAGCAAAAGACAGTTATGCAGTCTGTTGTAAGGGAACCCGTCTAAATTATTTCGGAAAGTTTTAGAAAACCAGTTTGGGCGAGTATCTCGGTCGTGAGAGTGTGACATAACGTGGAAAAGCGTGAGTCTCCAGTCAAATGCATGCGAGTTACCAATCACATCACGCTCCCATCCTACCGCTTACCCATGTACTGCTAGGCAAACAGCTTTTCATAAACCGCAAAGTCAGGGGCCTGAACGTGTGTAATATGTGTTTCAGGATCGAGGACCTTCAAATTCACAGGAGTGAAACATGTCGGTCTTGGTGACCTATCCTCTTTCACTCAGGGAACACACTTCAGCTATGTTGTGACAAAATCTGTACACGAGACCATTATATCCTTTTCTATTTAGTATTATCCATGCTCAGTTTTTACAGATACTTTTAACAGCAAATTTTAGAAATTGGAGTCACTGGGGTATTTGTAAGTGTGGTATATGATGCCTTAATATACTACTCAAAAGTTGCTAAGGGTCACCACTTAATACGTCAAACTGTGAACACCATTAGTAACAGCATTGGGTGAAGACATGTCCAATGAACAAGAGTCTGCTGCCCTGTACTACACAATACCAACAACATGTGATAAATAGTCATTCCAATCACCTGTCAGAGTGAGAGTAACTGACCAAAACTGAAACGTCAAAAAAGTCACAAAAACATTGCCCAATAAGAAATCTCTCAGTGTTGGATTTGCATGATGCAACGAAGCCGTCGTCTCATTCTTCAAGTATAAGTCTGGATGGTGGCCAAGGGAACATTCTATTCTTTCGTCAGAACATTGCCGTGTTCCTGTAGTGTTGCTATAAGGACACGGTGTCGTGAGATAGCGATATGCAGTTCGTTCCACGTGTGTTAGATAGGTTCGTGCTTTAATGTCCAGTAGAATGGAGTCTGGTGTCAACAAATACACCCGGAATGGCTTCACTGTAGCCCTCTCCTCTCATCGCACCCGCTGTTTATCACGGAACTCGGTCCTAATCCCACCTCAGATCATGCCAGATCCACACCGGTCATGTTCAGTTACGTTCGACTATTTGAATACATTCTGACACAACGACTCATGAAGTAGAGTAAGTATCGCTATCACTGAAGAGTACTGGAGCCTGTTTGACGAACCATTGGATAAATTGCTTGATCGTCATGCCGAAGGTCCAGGTTCTATTTCCCTGTTGTGTGAAGCCAATGTTTGTGTCCCCTGAAATGATCTTGGTGGAATATTGCAAAAGCAGCGTAAAACAAAACGCCCTCACTCACTCGTCACCTGGCCTAAACAGTTCAATCTCTGATAACTGTGAAATACTTGAAAGGGCGTTGTCAAGTTGTCCCATTGTCAAGGTCACAAAAATACGAAAAAAGTGACAGAATGAACAAAAGCGCGACAGTCCGAAAATTTAGCTATTGTCGCATTGTCACGCTTGCAAAAATATGTTTTCAGTCATCCAAAGGCGACAAGGAGACAACGAAACAACGCGACAAGGAGACAACGCGACAACGCGACAACGTGACGACGCGACGAGACAACGCGACAACGAGACGAGACAACGAGACAACGCGACAACGAGACAACGAGACAACGAGACAACGCGACAACGAGACAGCGAGACAATAACCTTTTCAAGATTCTATAGATGACATTATAACATTAGTTGTGAAGCCGAGTCTGGTGGCTGGGTGGCTGACTGGTAAAAACATTCGCCTGTAACGGCAAGGGAGGAGAAATCGATTCAACTAAATGCCAAAGTCATCACTTCCCTTGATGTTGATGGTGTGTTACTACCGACAGCGTAATCCTGATCATACACCCTAACACTTGCATCACTACACACAAATAAAGTGTACAAGAGTGACTGCTTTAGATCGATGCTCATGCTGTTTATCACAAGATTGTCTAGCTTAGAGTCGATTATTTACAGACCGCCGCCATACCGCTGGAATATGGCTGAGTGTGGCGTTAAACAACAAGTCAACCAACCAATAAGAAAACGTGAAAATGGAAATATTATTATTAATTAATACCGTATTTGATGACTTGCTAGATTATCAAATGCATATGTCGAGCATGTGGGGCACATTAATGACCTTGTTATGCGTGGCTGCTTTCAACACATTTACAAAGCAGAATTAATGCAGCAAGTTTGGAACCTTTCACACACGCGCTTATGTCAACTGGGGAGTTTCCCCAAGTGGAACCACTAAAATCCTTCACAAATATGTCTCATCAATAATTCATTGCATGATGTCGAGGCTTTTACCCAGCGTTTGTAGTGCCACTCCAACCAGTAACGCTTATGAACAATAAGAATGGACCTGTCGGAATTATTAGAGGAATGTAATTACGAGAGGGAGCTGGTCACTCCGTAGGACTTGAACAGCTGATTTTCATCTTCCCCTTGAACAAGTTTCGACATGGTAGAGCCACTGTGAGCTGGTGATTTCAACTTAAATGTTGTGCACAGTGACTTGTGACGTTTATTTAATGTAACCCATCATTCATGTTTTTTTTTGTTGTTGTTTAATTTTCAGGCTAAACATATACAACAGTTAGTACCTTAATGGCTGCTTTCAGTTTGTACGTACGTGCGTGCGTAATTGTCATTTCTTTATCATTTGGCATCTTGTCCTTCTGATCATATGACCCTACACATCTTGACATCAGTATATTTCTTAAGATCTGCTTTGGTAATATATTTTATACCACTTACGACGATCACATGAAAAAAGCTTATAATTCCACATGTAAAAGACCAATTCTTGTAACATGTTTCCCATGTTTTACTGTACCGTGTTTCATATGTGTTACTATCGCATATACGTCACCAGTATCCCGTCACCCGTGAAGATCAGGATAAGAATTGATCTTCAGTAACCCATGCTTGTCGCAACAGGCGACTAACAGGGGTCAGACTCGCTGACTTGGTTGACACATTTCAGCTTACCCCATTTGCGTAGATAATGCTCGTGCTGTTAATCAATGGATAGTCTGTTCCACACTCAATTACTTACAGACCGCCACTACATAGCTGGAGCATTGCTGCGTAAAGCTAAACTCCCTCCCTCCCTCACCTTTCAGCGTTAATTGAGATGATTCAAACCTTCTAGAGAAACAAGCAAAGCGCTAGTGTTTTCTGGGGAAGATTTACGGCATTCCTCAGTATAGTTTGTGAGACTGAATATATACTATCCACAAATAGAAACGCATAGACGAGAAATCTATTGTGAAATGTATTTTCAAACATGTGTAACCCGTCCACATATATACTAGAACATGAAATTTTACACCAGTTAGAAGACGGTAATGTCTATACAAACAAGTGGATACGTTTAGATATCGGAGACACTGAGTTCGGTGGTAACGACGTAGCCTTACTCCGACTTCGGGTTTCCTGGTTCTCAGACCTATCTCTTTCAACCTGTTCTTTACAGTTTGACCGGATATCCCCTGAAGTCAAGGCACCCTGACTGCTGTGCTCTCACCCGTGGCTGTACCATCACGTACATGCAGTACCTGATATGTACCGATCTTGGGCTGTAGTGGTAACTTGAGAGGTCTGCTTGTACTTTTGTCACATCTTTTGACGATTGTTTGAACACAATAGGCACTTAATACATTTCTTTAAAAAAACAAATCGCCTCTGCGTATCCTTTTGGGGTAGTATATATGATTTTGACAAAACCAATAATTCTAAAATCGATAGGGATCCCAAGTGAGATTCAGAGGAGGAAATCTAGACTTTAGATTTTAGACTTTAAAGCTTTATATGGATTGCAGAAAAGGACTAGGCAGAAGTGAAAAAAATGGGGTTCAGGGATTTTGGAACAGACTAACAAAGTCCTAGAATCAGATGTTCCCTGCATCAAATGTATGTTTACAATTCATCACACTAAACCAATGTCATCGGGCCGATAATTCCACAACGTGCACTTCGTGATATATGGAAATGCAGAAGGACTGATGCCCTTCAATGCCACACGAGCCAAGACTTATAGTCTAACAATATCCAATACAGACAACACTGATTATTCCTGAGTCGAGAATAGAAACGTCACATAGCCCTTATTCTATATTGTTCTCTAGATTTGGATCCTTTCATGTGTTCATCCGTACACATCTACATCATATGCATTAAAATAAAAAACAAACGACATTTAGCTGCAACCTTATGCACGATAGAAAAACACATATATACGTAATTATATCTCCTAATTCGAGAAAGGTCTGTTCTATATATCGCTTTACCGTTGATACACAATCATCAAAACGTGCATAATAAACTCAGAAGTCTGATCGTGACGACGAGGAATTCTACAACCCTACCTGCAGACAAGTCCTAAAATTACTCCGTATGAAATATCACAGTCTAGGGTTATATGGTAGTCATTACTTGCGGGTGGCAAAAATAATGTGGCTATACGCGACTGAACGTGTGCTGCAACAGTCATGTTCTAACGACATGGGTGAAAACATACAAACAGTCATCACGAAAACATGACAATAACAACCCTAATTTGGTGCCCATGCCTTGTTGTCATATTAATATCGCCGTGCATTTATGATAAATGCTTTGAAACCATTGGTTCCCACACCAACGGTATATGTAACCCATACTGGAGGGACGCAACACCAAAAATAGCCAATGAAAGCGAACATGAGCGATGAAACCCCCATTGCTGATAGCGAAAAAACAGGCATAGACACGGTACGTTTATTTTTTATGGTACGTTTGTCACGTTTTGGTCACATACAATTTTCAAATATATACTGAGCTATTTTCTTTCTTCCAGTCTTTGTATACCTGTCTATATACAGGAAAATCGGAGAAGTGCATAGAAAATGTATGAGGCTTTGCTGGATGAAAATGTTGCTGTTCTTCAACAAGCAGCTACAGAATCCCAAGCAGGTTACTGTTTTCTCCTTGTTGTTAATGCTCTACACGTGACATCTTTTTGGGTGCGTGTCTAACGCATACGAATAAGCGCGAAATGTCGACATTCGAGCAAGGGTCTGATGCTGATTCCTGTACGTACGACTGCATCGTCACAGTCGTTCAGGTAACTCTAACTTTTAACTCGAACTCCAATAACACTGGGCATCCTCGGACTCCAATGTGGATATTTCTGATCACGACATTAGATTCGAGTTTACGAGTTTTCAAAGATAAACTGCGGTTGATACTTGATGTCACTAACCTTCATTCATATCGGGGTGGTGGGGTAGCCTAGTAGTCAAAGCGTTCGCTCGTCCCGACGTAAACCTGGGTTCGATTCTCAACATGGGTACAGTACGTGAACCCATATCTGGTGTCCCCCGTCGTGGCATTGCTAGAATATTGCTAAAAGCGGCGTAAAACTATTTTCACCCATGCATTCATATCAGTCACGGATATTTTCCCCTTTTAAGCCAAGAGGGATCTGTTAGTTCGACAATAAAGACTGGATATTTTCTTGATATTGACATCACATAAATGTATTTGTTCGTAAAAAAGTGTTGATTCGTATAAATTGTTACGGTTATGAATTTACCGTGACAAGCTATGGAAGAAACCCCCTTGTGAACCAGCAAAACAGAACAAAGGCAAGTCATAAACGTTCAAATTGTGTATTATTATGCAACGAGAGCAAGTCAGTTTCACAATGCTGATTACAAATACAATTCAAGGGAGACAAAATCTTAGTCAATGTGTCACAAAAATATAATATATCAAACTCACCAAAGTCTCAGTACGAGAGGTAATCAACTATGCAGAATGTCAACACAGCGATCGGTGTGACAGCAGATAATGTAGATTCAAGCGTTGACAGGTTTTGATGATCAGTAATGTTGGCAGTAATGTATCCTCCAGTTAATATGAATGAGTGTCCCCCTCAACACGGCAACCAGCCTTTTCATATATTCTAAGTGATTTCCCGAAAGTTCAGGCACACACGACTATCGTCAACACTGTAGAACGCCCTCGAATAAGTCTCCCGGAAGTAAACACATAGAAAACTAGGAACAGATAAATTCCGGAAAACCAGAATCCTAAAAGTGTTAACCAGCTATGGAAACGAAATGTGACCCATCATAATTATTATTCAAAACACGAAATGTTGTAACCCAATAATTATTATTACTGAATTAATTACAAAATATACAGAAAATACACGCTCGTAACAAAATTACGCGGGTAATTGAAGTTCAAGGTTTTGTACGAAGGTCAAAACGTTACGAAGGTAAAAACGTTTATGTGGCGATTTGTCAAAGTTCAGCCAATCAGATCACTAGATCAATAATGAGTGAGTGAGTTAAGATTTAAAGTCACGTCGGCAATATTTCAGCCATATCGTGACTAGTAGCAATAACGAATGAATGCTTATTACATAGTTTCGAAACAGTGTTGTCGGATTCAGTACTCAGTTACATGTGTAAAAGATTCAACGCTTGTACACTATGTAACATAATAGTGCCGTGTGGTACCTATCGAAATCTTGACATCACATCGCTTTTATGGTATTTCGGGTTTTGTGTGTTTGCCAGCTTACGAGAATCCGCTGGAGCAAGGTCGCTTCAGAACTCAACGTCACATACGCCATATTGGCTTTCTCACACCAAGACGTCAGTGACGCTCTTCAATAAACTGAGAAGCTCTGTTTCTGAACGGCTTCAACAAACTGAATAACCTTAGTCACAACGACCCAGGGTTTAAAGAAAAATAATCCATTGTGTAAAACAGGACGCACTGCAGTAAGCGCCGCGAGATCAGACAAGCACAGATGGTAGTGATATCGGAACTTGACCTTAGTATGATTTCCAAACGGAAGACAAACAAGTAGTTTGTTATGATGGCTAATGCGTATCGTTTATGTATTTTATCTCAGAGAATCATGAAATACGTACATAACCTGAACATGCTTTGTGTTGATGTTTCATTATTTTCCCCCTATTTACTCCAAGAAATAGATTTAAGGTTCTGTCCCTTTAGCCTGTAAGCCTTGTTTCACTGGAGCCTTCTTTATCCGTTCACCTTGTTATACTGGACCGCCTTTGTCCGGAAACCTGTTATACTGGACCGTCTTTGTCCGGACACCTCTTATCCTGGACCGTATGTGGAAACTAAATATTCCGAAAGATCACTGTTGGACACTGTTGTACAGTGGACACTATTTGGGAACAGGATTTATAAACTGGACACGTTCACTGAGAAAGTACTGCATGTACATACAACAAAGTTTTGGAAAATGGTAACACAGGATTACATATTCACTAGTCCAGTGTTTCATGTTGCTCCGAGGCATCTGCTCTTTTGAAGGGCTTGTTGTATATCGAGGGTAACTAAATGTCTACCACGTACCGTCTAGTCACCTCCCAGGTTAGCCGTGAGGAGCCAGACCTGGCATAAAATGAAATATTCAAAATAATTAAAATCCCCGGAGATTCTAATGATACAGAGTGTCTGTGGGAGCCCTTCTTGAAAACGCATTAACATGGCGTGGAAGCAATGAGTTGAAAGATTCTGGCTCTTATCACGGGGAGGGGTGGCTGCTGGTTTGGATATTAAGGTAAGTTAGGGAAAGGTAGGTGAGTGAATGAGAGAGTGAGTGAGATTTCCGCTGTTTTAGTGACAATGCGAAATAATCATACCCACGGAAGTAAAATGAAGGGCAAATGAAACTTTGAACTTGGAAATTAGACTGGGATAAATGGTTTTAATAATTATAATCCACTAACAACATAATCTTTACATCCAAATCACAATTCGATCAAAACGGTCCTCGACGTCGACAACGTTACGAGGGCAAAGCAGAAGAGAGCCAGGTGACATCGAACCACTCCACCTCATCTGCAAGTGTTTTTCTTTGTTGTTGTTGTTGTTGTTGTTTTGTTTGTTGTTGTCTAACTCCGCACTCAGCCATACTCTGGCTTATGAAGATGATCAAGTGATCAACGGCATGAGCATTGATCCACGCAACTGGGATACCATACATGTATCAACAAGTTAGCAATGTGATCCCGTTAGTCGCCTCTTACGACAAGCTTGGGTTGCTGGGGACCAATTGTAACCCGGATCTTCACGAATTTAAATGCAAGTTATTCAAATCCAAATGCCCCCTTAGTAAGATTAGCTTCAAACTTATACGTTGCAGTACTTTAAAAAGTTCAAGTATGGGATACCGCACATCTTGTTCCACTTCGTGGAAGTATATGTGGTAAACATTACATGGAAAATAACTTAATAGCATTCTGACAAGAACACCTAGGCTTAGACAACTAGTTTGTGTAAGGCCACTGAAGATTATCGGAGTATTCCCTTAGCTTGTATCGTATACATGGATAACTGAAACTCATAGCGTTAACTCGGGATGGTTTTTACGCTATAACGACTCTCCACCTTAATGTAATCAACATATCCCAATAACCGTTACCTGCTCAGGGCGAAGACCTGAGATCCATCTATTCAATGCCTTCCTTGATTCCTAAAAACTTGACACACGAGAGGCTCTTGTTCTTTTGGCCCAAGTCCAAAGCCTGTCTAGTTCACGCGATCCTCACTTACTTTGCATCCGGGCAGTCAGAACGCTCATCCATGCACGTGGTTCGGGCTTGCGCTATAAGCTGATAGATTGGACACTCAGCTGAACGCTGGCTTGGCGGTAGGACTTCTGTAGTACAAGCAGGGGTGAACACGCATCAGGTAAGACCATTCTAACTGTTCTATCTCTATATGTTGGAGACAGAGAAGTCATCATTGCTAGTTCTACCTATGCATTACCAAGACAGTTTGAAGACGTGGAATCAGACCTGTAAAAGACATTCGTTCGCGAATAGTGGTCCATGGTGCCTGAAGCTTTTGATCAAGTTTGTTATCGGGCAAGTGGAACAGGATGTGTATGTTGTTAACAAACTTAACTGTCCGACAGTTGGGATATCGGAAGTGAGAACTGAGACCACGGTTACTGGATTTTCTGTGAACTCTTGCCTCTATCAATATTGCAATACTTTACTCTTACATGTAGGTTCATGGGTGAATATGTAAGATTCAGTCAAGGGGTCTTGCGTTTCCCCACGTAACCGCACGGTGAATGTCAGATGTGAAACGCTGACGGGAGACTAAAGGGTAGTGAGTACTTCACTGGCTAACAATTACTCTCTGAAATGAACATATTTTACTGAAAAATGTTCATAGTTGAAACAAGAAACATGACGAAAAGGAGCCCCGACGCTTTTTTCATGAGGTGTGGAAAGACTTGCCACATTTTCTAGACTTGCCACATTTTCTAGGCTTGCCGCGTTTTCTAGACTTGCGTGGGTTTTCTAGCTTCAGGATCTGAATGAAAGACTACAGGGTGCATTACAGGCATAGATCTGCAGATTTATCGGTTAAATGAATAATCAAACATGAGTGAGAAAGATATACAGTTGTTCCAAGTTTTATTTCAGTCGACCATGCTTACATAATATAAGTATGATTACCCATTGTTATGATAACAGCGTTTGTTGTCCTACTGTGAAAGTGCGGGATGATTTACGTTCTGTACAAGTGAAACCTATATTTGCAATACCCCTGTCGCATTGTATGTATCTATGTCAACATACCTTGAACATATGTCGCCAACGTTACCTTCTGTCAGACATATCCCGTATAGATTTAGGCTAACGCTTAGTCTCTGAATATATATAATTTTCATAGTAACAAAGAAACCCACTTAAATTGGATTGAGGTCCTCGGAAGACCAGAGATTGAATCTGATGAAATCTAGACCGATTTCATTTAGGGCTTAACCAGTGCAGAGACGTCTGGGCAGTAGAAAAAAATCATTTGTTTCCGGTTCTGTGACACAGACTAGTACAGATAATAGCTTCTTGTCTGTCGTTGAAATGCAACCCCTCTTCTGGATTTACATTTGTTCAACCTGTCAAGGAAATAAAAACATTTGGAATGTGCATAGTATGATTATATACCGTGAAACAGTGTTTAGCATTCGGCGCATGTCTTGTTGTTTACTCAATTCGTGTCTAACCATATTCCTGGCCAGGAGTGCACGACTTTCACATATGTAGAGGTCTATTACATGGAAACAAAAGACGAGTGACACCGGAAACATGTAACACTTTATCGCGGTCATTTACGCGTCGACGTATACAGCAATGTAATGCTAAACCGATAAGATTGAGATCTTTTTTCATAAACATATGAACCGGCATCCTAAGTTGATAAACATTTTTCAGCTCCATGCTTTAGACTTCCTTATTTCACATTTCCGCCGGATTCAAGGTTATTATTCTGATGTGCTGGTTTATTCTTTAGCTACAGCCAGTTAAGATCCGGGTTGTAAATGGTATTCAGTAGCCCATGCTTGTCGTAAGAGGCTATAGTAACGTGATCGGGTGGTTAGGCTCGCTGACTTGGTTGTCACATGTCATCGTATCCCAATTGCGCAGATCGATGCTCATGTTGTTGATCAGTAGATTGTCTGGTCAAGTCTAGATTATTTACAGACTGCCGCCATATAGCTGGAATATTGCGGCGTTAGACAACAAACCAACTCATGTAGATGACCGAAATGGTGAGAGTTTGGTGAATACTTTCAGCTAGGAGGCTAGTGATGATCATTCATCTTTAGAAACACATTCAGCTAATGAGAACTTTTCTTGCACTGTGCGTGTCGACTTTACCTTTCGTCCCGCATTGCACAGTGTAGCTAAGCAGATTATTTATTACAACTAATTTTGATTAACTTAATTTGAGACTTCAAATAGTCTCGGTACGTGACTATGAGCATGTATGTGTATGAAAACTTCCTATTCAAAATCATCGTTTCATTTGAAATTCGCTTTTATATATCCTCCACACCAATAATTAACCAAAGATAGTAATCTGAATGGATCAAGACGTCTCTATAATGGATTGGGCTTTTTTTTCGGTAGGAACGTACACCTCAACAAATACGGTCAAACCTTGTTAAACCAAAACCCACTGTCTCGACCAATGATGTACGTATCATCCTTGCTGAATCACTATTGAAAAACGCCAGATTTTTTCTTGGACAGAATTGGGTGTCTTGCGTTGCGGTTGTCTGAATGACTGCCTTGCACCTGTCCACTATAGTCGCGCATGATATCATCCACTGGAATCAGATATAATATCGCGATTGCTAAAAAGACATGCATTCATTAGAATGCAATAATCAGAATAAGGGAAGGAAAGGGTAAATGAGGAAATAGCTAAAGAATATGTCGATGTATATTATCTTTATATGAAACATTTCGCAAGTAGCAGGGTGTCTTATGACGGCAAAGAGTCAATGGTTTGTTAAAATGAAAACTATTGTCCCGTGATCGCTTTCTTATAATCTTTGTTCTCTTATAATAATTAGTTATACCTTCGAAACAGAAAATATGCCAAACCTTCGTGGACTCTTTCTAGATTCTGACCAGCCTGTCAAGTACAGGCAAACTGTGAGAAAACGCTATGGTTCATACCATCCTAGCCTAGAGCTGGGTCATACGGATCAACGACAAGAAATGGTAATGAAGGCTAAAAACTCGAGTCTCTTAAATACAAGAAATCTTTTTAGTTAGTTTGGCGTTAATGAAAACATTTATACACGGTATAGTTCAGCCTTGCATATAGGTTTGCCTTTCGTCGTTCTAACTCGGGGTTTGTATTACAGTATTACGGGTGGCCGGGTACTGCTAAATATCAGGTGTGACACTTTATTTGTTGACGTTCATCATCGGATGAAGATGGTATCTCACAGTGTCACATTACATGATGCGCGAAGTAGGATTTATCGACAGTTACACGAATTATGACAAAACAGTCCATGAGATGTAAATATTTTAAGAGAACTATATCAACGAGCTTTTGTCGCGAAACCACCCATTCTGAAACTTCCATTCGGGTTTACGTCCTTGGTTCTAACAAAAACAAAATGGAGGCTCCAAGTGGAAGATATACCCAGTAAAGTTGGAACTGGAATCAAAACCAAGTTGGCTGCTTGCAAATGGACTCATATGAACGTTCTATGAACTGCTGGTGCTTGAGACATTCCAGCCATTTCCGACGTCCCGCACGACAGATGTGTGAGTGAGTTTGGTTTCATGCTTTTAGCAACATTCCATCAATATCACGTCGGGGGACACCAGAAGCGGAGATCACACATTGTACTCATGTAGGGAATAGAACCCGGGTCGTTGACGTGCCGAGCGAACGCTTTAACCACTAGACTACCCCACTGCCCCCATAACAAATGTAATTTCTATTTAAAACATGTACATGGGAAACATGTGGTCTCACCTTAGGCAAGTGAGTTTGTTCAAATTTGCCTCTGTTCACCCAGCAGAAAATGGGTACCCGGTGAGATAGAGTCCTGTGACTATAACCTTCTAGCGCCTAAGAGGGCAGCTTGTGTTATCCGGGGTAATGATAATCAGATTCTGATTAGAGCGTCCAGTGAGCAACTGGTCAGATGGATACTAGGCACTGTATAAGTAAATTATTATCATTATTATCATTATCATTCTGAAAGGGGAATTTATGTTTCAGACGGACACTCGTTCAGGGTAGTTCCCTAAATGTTCCAATATGGTGGCTTCATCAAGTTTCCTCATCCGGTTCATAAACGGGTTGTGTTGAGTTTGTGAAATGAAAACAGTTGTTCCTCCATGCCTCCCAGTAGGTAAAGAGCGCCACCTGGCGAGACGATGTGTATCGCTATGTTTCCAAAACAAGAACCACCTGGGCTGACTACATAGACAAACATAATACATTTGAGACTGTGATCAAAACCAGCCACAGTAAATCAAGAACACAGCTAAAATTCATTTGGGTCACGTTTGACTGAGTCTAAATAAGCACATGCATCGACAGACTGGAACAGTACCAGTTAAGAAAATACCATATCTTGATTTTGTATGTTGCTTGTTCCAACAAAATTGTCGAACAAATATTCCTGTTTATTTAATGAGCTGGAAACATTTGCAATAACTTGGTCTCATAGAAACTATTCTGCAGTTCTGCAAAGAAAACTGCATGATGTATGTGTTTGAGGCCAATCAAAGTAGTTTATTTTACTTTACAGATTTGTATGGATATCGGATTCTGATTGGTTGAGACCTATTCTGATAGTTACGGTGTTCCCCCGCTAACGTGTAAAGAGCGTTTCTAACGTTCTCTCTCGAATTGCCGAACTGTTACATCTGGTACATACCAACGGCAGTTTTTTTTCTAATTAATAATGCAAAAAGCCATTTTCTGAGTATTTTCCGCCTGAAATCGATCACGCCCATATATCACATTTCAAGGTCATCGTATTTGCTAGGAGAAACCTGGTTGGTTGGTTGAAATTCCAGATTCACTTTTGTTATTAATGCGTGTCAATGTTCCCCGAGCCGCGTCTCACCTCGTGTGAGCGGTGGGTAACCGTGTGGTTAAAACGTACTCTCGTCAAGTCGAAGTCTCAGGTTCGACTCCTCTCATGGGTACATCGAGTGAAGACCGTTTCTAATGTTGCCCCGCCGCGATACCTCCAGAATATTGGTAAAAGTTGCTTAAAATGATACTCACTCTGGCATCGTCCACAGCAGACCTGCATCATTTTGTTATGTCCGCCCACATCATTCTGTCATTCTGTAGTAATGTGGAAAATGTGTTCAGAGTGGCGTAAAACCAATGGCTCTCAGTACAACATTGGACAGCGTATGATAGAAACTTCAGCGACAGTAAATTGGAATGTGATATCGAGCACACATGCTGTGAAATCCGGAATTAATGGAAAGCGGTCATATGAGTGCTTGCACATGTACTGGTAAATGATCCTTCATGTGATCACGCCTAAGGTGCCGTTGAAGAAAACAGCCGTTACCCTAGGTAAGTCGTAAGTCTATTAAGGTATGTGAGTTACGATCACCTTACCTTTACGACAATCGTAAGTATATCTAACAAAGATCACCTTAGCGCTAAGTTAGCTTTGTACAGCGGCATAATGTGCCAACTCGCACGTCGGATACTCTGGCTCCGTTGTTCAAACCGATCTTAGCGCTTAAATGATCGTCACTCCCATACATTAACATAGACTTACAACTGGTGTAGCGCTAATTAAGGTTGTTTAGTGCAAAGGCACCCTTGACGTCGCAATCAAATGTTATCACTAACGTGTGTCATTGGAGCCTGGTGCAAAGCAACCATAGTTCTAGGGCAGTCTTAATCCTGTGTTAAGGCAAAGGAACAACGATCACTTTAGCGTTAAGATCGGTTTGCATACCCAGCTGTACTGACACAGATCGGTGATATAGTTTGATTGTCCTTTTATAGGATATGTCTGTGAACAGCATGTAGACAGTTTCGTGAAAACGCCCTAGTGAACCGGAAATAGCGAGCGCCTAGGTGGCGAGATATCCACCTTGAATTAAGAGCGTTTAGTTCATTGGGGAACCATCCTATTGCCATACAAATAAACTTATAAGTTATATAAGTAAACTGTTGCGATTTTCCATTGCAATGCTGCCTCGGAATTGGGGAATATTTACGAAAAATATTTATTAAAGGAGTCCTTTGCAATGGTCGCATAAAAGTCGCCAAAAAGACCACCACTTTTGTATTTCAGTGTACACGGAAACTATCAGTCCACCATATATAACTATACTACCAACAAACTTGTATACATCGATGTTTAATGGGGGTTAAATTGAAATATGATCGTAGTTTCAATGATATGTACCATTGACAAAGTTGGGGATATTGGATTTACAAGATTGATAAAACGCAACTGATGAAGCCAAGGAGGAAACAGGTGATGAAGAGAAATTAAAGGAAAATGTAACAGTTTATTCCAATCCTTTGGAAATGGTTCATCTGTATGGATGAACATTACTTTTCCCCATGCGCACTGGCTTGTGGTATGACCGCAAAATATATCCTCTACATTTTTGGATGGTATATTTGAAACTTGAATAAGTCTGAAGTGCTTCGCCGACTGTATTGTCTAGTGACGTTTATAATGTATAGTGAAGGTCAGTTTTCAAACATTAATAAGATTAAAATATGTTTGAACACTCTAAATTTATGTTTAAGTTTCAAAAGGGTTTCCCCTTCGAAAACCCCCCGAACGAGCATTTGATAAAATACTCCTGAGATTACAGATTTGAGAATACAGTAAGTCAAATCTCAAAGGACAGTTAGAACACGGGCGATTAGACCAACACTGAGACCGCAGGTGACCCTAATCGAGTAATGATGAGGGATTAAACACAGTACCAGGTGTCATTAAGCGTGCACGCCGGTCATCAGATGGGCGGTGATAAGTGATCAGTAATGACGTGTCCGACTATACGGCCAGTATAGCTGTCATGAAGATCAAATGCAGCCCTCGTATATGGCATTAAGAGTGTCTGAGTTTTTAGTTGTACGCCACTTTTAGCTATATTCCAGCAATATCACGGCAGGGACATGTGAGGACTCGAACCCGGGTCTTCGGCGTGACGAGAGAACAAATAAACCACTAGCCTACCTCAAAGGCATTTAGAAATTGGACGAACATATATACACGTTTCTTTAACAACTTCCTTGTATTCTCTATACCACGTTTCAGAGCTAATG
This sequence comes from Haliotis asinina, assembly GCF_037392515.1. Classification (NCBI taxonomy): domain Eukaryota; kingdom Metazoa; phylum Mollusca; class Gastropoda; order Lepetellida; family Haliotidae; genus Haliotis; species Haliotis asinina. The sequence goes on from NC_090281.1 coordinate 78,528,328, forward strand.
TTCCCCCCTTTAGGTGACTACTAAGTCAGTGCACAAGTGAATATGTATACATATGGAAATTAATTAAGCAACACCAAATTCAAAGACACATAAAAACTTAACAAAGTTTAACGAAGTAATTTTGATGATTGATTATTCAATTTTGATGTATTGACATACAGCATGAGCTTTTCATGGGTTGATATGACGCGCGTGAAGCTTGCACAGCGCACGTGCATTGCTTTAACCTCAACTTTCGAAAAATGCACTTTTTCCCTGGGGTGTTTACAAGCGCAGGTTGTCGATTGCATTCGGTTTTTCATTCATTTCAATGTCATGGCACGTAGGAAATTATCAGAGGCCACTCGTTGGCAAATAATCGGCATGAGGAATGCTGGTATGTCTCTAAGACAAATCGGGACTCAAATCGGACGACATCATTCCATAATTTCAAAACTTTTGAAAAAATACCGGGCCACTAATGAAGTTAAAGACCTGCCTAGACCAGGAAGACCCAGGAAGACCACAGTCCGGGAGGACAGAGCTTTACTGAGACTTGTACGGCGCAGGTCCTTCGACTCGAGCTCTCGGTTGAGACAGGAGTGGCTTCCAGGGAGACCCATCTCGAACAGGACTGTTCGGAATCGTCTGAAAGCTGCAGGATACCGGGCAAGGAGGCCAATCAAGCGACCCAGACTGTCTCCAGCCCATAAGGCAGCCCGACTGGCCTGGTGTAATGACCGTTTGCACTGGAACATTGCCTCTTGGAGGAAGGTCCATTTCTCAGATGAGAGCCGGTTCTTGCTGCACATGGTGGACGGTCGTACTCGGGTCTGGAGGCAGAGGAACACAGCAATGGCTCCACGGAACATCCAGGAGACTGTGGTCTTTGGGGGAGGTTCCGTTATGGTATGGGGGTGCATTTCCATGAACTGCAAGTTGGATATCATTACCATCCGTGGCAACCTTAACGGTGTTCGTTACCAACAGGAGGTTCTTGACAGGGCTGTGGTACCTCATTTTGAGAATATGAGGGTCTCATATGGCAACGAGACCCATATTTATGGACGACAATGCTAGACCTCACAGGGCGCATGCTGTAAATGATTTTTTGCGGCAAAATGCAATTGACAGAATTCCATGGCCTGCCATGAGCCCTGACCTCAACCCCATTGAACATTTGTGGGACTTTATTGGCCGTCGTGTGAGGCAGAGAGACCCACCAGTCCATAATCTCAACGAATTGACGGCTGCCCTGCATGAGGAGTGGAACAGGATCCCCCAGAATCAGATCCGGAGACTCATCCAAGGAATGAGGAGGCGTCTGGAATCGGTGGTGCGTGCGCAGGGAGGACACACTAGATATTGATGAAAGTCGGTGTGCAGACTCTCAGATGACTGTTCTTTCTTTCCATGTGACATTTGTGTTAATACACCTGACAACAACGTCTGTGGATGAATAGTAAATTGTGTCCATTTTTGCATGAATTTAAGACAGTTTTAAGAATTTGGATTTCGTTGCAATAAAGCAAAGTCTTGATACTTTTTCCCTTTAAGTTGTTTGTCAGAGATCGTCTGTTGAATAAAAAAGTGTCAAACTATATCAACCCGGCATATTTTGATTGTCAGAACACTTCAAAGTTGCTCCAATAGAAAAAATTGGGGTGTTGCTTGATTAATTTCCAGGTGTATATATCAACAAGACGTGTTTACACATTAATACCCCCAACCCTACTCTTGGCTTTGTCATTACATGTTATTTTGCACATGAATGATATCTAATTGGCTATGTAAGTATACCGTTATCTTCGTACATTATCTCACCTTGCGATGTGTAAACATGTTTTATCTATACATGTATATAATTACACGGTTTAGTCACTAATTATGTAATTAGGGGTCAAATGAGCTTGCTATTATCACAATACATTCTCCAGTTAGATAAACATTTACAGTTTCGTGACGTAAGATGTTTGTAGACGTTTGTGGATAACAACGTCGCTCTATTTCGTGAGTGCGAGGTTTAGATACATATTTCTGTACCGTTGTCAGCATTCTTGCCTGACAATGGTACAAGAACCAGTACCGTAACGTCGCACTTACGAAATAAAAGAACTTGTTATCCATTAAGGTTGTCTGCCTTGAACTTCCAATACTCTAAAATAACAGAAAGAAAATAGATTTTCGTACTTCAAATGGATCCATCTTTGAAACTCAGAATGTGTTTCCTTGGTAATGATCACCCACAAGTCTACAGTAAACTGTCTGCTCCACTCACTAGAAATAACAGTGGTCGTTGTTCTTGTGACGTAAACTCTGCTATAATGTTGTTTAAATGCAGAGAGATATTTCCACCCTTTCACGGTATAAGACAAAATGTTATGGATGTCAGCTTCTGTACTGTTTACACAACGTTACTGGGCTATTCCTTGTCCCCTTATCAAGTCTCACCAAGTTGCCTGAACGTTTTCATTCTTGGACGCATAACACCATTTACATTCAACTGAATACTTCTTGCCTCTACACAGGCCTGTTCTCTCTACGAAATAGAATAAACATTTTTGCAAATTAGGATGGGATGGTATCTTCTATGCCACCCTCAGTGTGATTTGTGGTTCTGAAACCTATAATAATAAATTGACCATATGAAATAAATGTACATGTACTGTAATAATAAGGACTCGAGTGATGGTAAGAAAATACCATTTTGACGATTTTATATTCAGTTCTTCAAACGTTGTAGGAATGTGTGACTGATGGCAGTGTGCTCTTGCAAACTTGACAGGGATGTCATTCTTGGTGTTCAAAGTAGCAGGACAGTAGCGGGGCTTATATACCCTTACATCCCCAGTATATCGGCCCCTTGTTACTGTTCTTCTTGGTGTATTCATAACCACCTTTAGGCTCACATTTGACCTGAACGTTAGCATCAGCCATGGTGAATGATGTCCCAAGCACGTTATACTGGCCTTTATATCCACATAAAAGACCCAAAGTGAGCACAATTCATATTTATTCGGTGAACATATTTCACTTATTTGAGCTAGATGTCACTAAGTGAACATGGTTCAGATACAGATCCCCCAGCCCTAATCCCCTTGAATTTCAGTTTTGAGCTAGCTGGGAACACCCTGAAACGACTGCGTAGAAGACCTTAGCGTTTACAACATTTGTTTGGTCGGAAAATACTACAATAATGAAATTAAATGAAAAATCCACTGACTGAAACTGAATTTGGAACATTTATTTAACAACGCTCAAGGTCAGGTGAACAAGTGAAATAAAGCTATGCAAAAACTTGTCCAATGAGACGGTCGTTTATATTATAACTGCAACAATGGAATGGGAAACATGTCATGATTTAGCAAATTTACCCTTGTTGATTGTAATACGTTGCCAGGTAACCAATAAGTATCACCTCCTTGTTAACGTCACATTGTCTAAATTGCGCGCGTGCGTGTTTGTGACGGACCCTTAACTACTGAGCCCTGTGAGTAAATACTATCTGTATCAGGGGCTCCTTTGTATGGCGTAATTGAGTGGTGATTGATGCTGCTTCTAAGTAGTCGCTAATACCAGCAATAATTAGAAGGCATTACTTACACAAATCATGTCAGCAATTTACACCAATGAGGGAACTGTTTGCTTTTCCCTCAACAGCAGTGGTTGCCTTAGTTTTGTATTGTGGATTAACTCATTTAGTAATCCTTCTTTTCAAACTCGACATCACAGCGCTAAGGAAAGTTCAGCTGTTCTCTTCAGCAGCTCGCACAGTACCCGGATTCTGAACCAGCACAAGCTATTCTAGAATTAGGGGTGGCTTTGAAAAAAGAACGTAATAATCGTTGTTTGCCTTTATACCCACCTGTGATGTCAAATGGACTCGTCCAGAGAGACGAGTACTTAAGTTCAGGTCTGTTATACGTTGGCGATTCCAGCCAATTCCAGCAGGCATATTAAAGGTAAGTGTGAGAATGAAGTGTACATGTGAACTTCAGGTGTAGATTTGATACTGCGTGTATTTGATTGTTACACGTAACATCTGTGGGTAAGTTTCAGTGTATCTTGCTTAAGTTGCATTTTAGAAGTTGCCACGTACAATACTGAACATTTTTGTTTTAATAACAACCTTTTAATTTCGGAATAAATTGTTATTCCATAACGTTTGTTCAATAAAGTTTCAATCTATGTCTACAAATAATTCGATGATTCGACATTTCATGGTGCCATATTTCTTATCAGAGTTGATGCTTTGTTTTTCTCCACCTAAACGTGGATTCGACATCCATGATACCAGTACCATTTTTCACATAAAATGCGTATGTACGTATTACATGCTGTCTTTTATTTACGTCCTGATGAAGGAGTAAGAATATATACTTAAACCCTATGTTCCTCATTATACAGAAGTTATCTCCTTATAGTCGTGTTATATCGCCACTAAATGTCATTCAGATATTTCAGTCTTTATTCTAAGGGGTCGGTGGTGTAGCATAGTAGTTAAGGTGTTTGCTTGTCACGCCGAAATTCCGGATTCGATTCCCCACTTGTGTACAGTGTGTTAGGCGCATTTCTGGTGTCCCCCGGCGTGATATTGCTGGAACATTGCTAACAGCGGTGTAAAATTAAACTCACTCACTTTATTCTTGGTCAATGCATACCGTTTTTGACTAACTGTTTCATGTTGGGAGTCCAATAGTGTTAGCAAAAAGGAAATAAAACGAATAAATACATACATAATATACACTATATATAGTCCGAATACATAATATACACTATATCAAATCTGTTATCTATGTTTTTATTGGATGCCTACCCCATCTTCGATGACAAACCGACAGTAATTAATATTGAAGGTATTAATATTAATGTTTTGTTAATGTTTCTTAATTCTAGTTTAGCCTTGATGTCCGGAATAAGGCAAGGGGGAACTCATATTATTGTACCATTCACTTTTATTGCCTACATATGTATCATTATTTTCATGATGATTGCATTAGCCGTTAACAGTCTATGGAACGGTTGGGTAGCCTTGTGGTTAAAGCGTTCGTTCGTAACGCCAAATACCTGGGTTGGATTCCCCACCTGGAGACAGAATGTGAATCCCATTTTAGATGTCCCCCGCCGTGATATTGCTGTAATATTTCTGAAAGCGGCGTGAAACAAAACTCACTGATTACTAGTTTATGTTGTATTGAAAGGAAATTGAAAAGTGTGAAAGGTCACGATGTAAGATGTCCAGTATCCAGAAACAAAACTATAAAATGTTCAAAGAACAAGGGGTATTTCAAATATAAATAAGGTCTAATTTCATCTGAACCTTGTTAATGGTGATTACTACCGTCCTAATTAACTTTGATTACATCGTCCTAATTAACTTTACACCTAATACGACTTATGTTGAAGCAGTTTTAAGCAAAGCGTGTATAATCCCTAGTCGACCTCTTGCACTCAGAGCCAGGTTCTTTCAACTGGAACAAGGAATTACTGGTATGCTTGTCTGTTCCAATTATCAGCACAGATTGATCATTGACAATAAAGTTGCCTTGATCTGACATGGGATGCTATATTGATACGGATGGATCTGGGACAAGGATATGTCAGTGTGGTTGTGGTTGTGGGTGTGGGTGTGATCACGTCTGTAATATGCTGTAAAGTCTGGCTGTCGCGATACTAGAAATTTACCTGTCTTACTGCGAAAAGATGCTGTTGCATTGAGTCAGGTTCCTGGTACGCAAAGGGTACTCAACTCCGAGTAACTTAGGCCAATTACACAAGAGAGCCTAAAGTGACCCTCTTTACTCATTTGTTGTTGTATGAACACCATACTGTATGATATGGTTGTTTCAACTGGCATTGTTATGTAAATGTTGGTCTGTCTTTGACACCTAATTCGTGTGGCTTCGAACACTTGTCCTGCCCTTACATAGTAACAGATATTTTATCTGATTACCCTGTTTAATACAAGGATCTCATGTGATGTCCAAAATAAAGACATTGAGTGAGTGAGTGAGTGAGTTTAGTTATACGCAACAATTAGCAATATTCCAGCTACATGACAGCGGTCTGTAAATAATGGAGTCGGGACCAGACAATCCATTGACCAACAACATGAGCGTCGACTGCACAACTTGGAACCGATAACATATGTCAACCAAATCAGCGAACCTGACAACCCAATCCTGTTCGTCGCCTCTTACGACAAGCATAGTCACCTTTAAAGGCAAACATGGGTTGCTGAAGGACTATTCTACTCCCGGCCTTCACGGGTCGAATACCGATATGATCCGATTATGTTTGTATATTTGTTAGCAAAATCCTCACGATCATGGGTTTCTGAGATCAGCATCGCTTTAGGCAATCCTTCCACATTAAGCCGACACTGGGTCGGTGGGGTAGCCTAGTGGTCAAAGCGTTGTGCTCATCATGCCGAAGATCTTGGTCCGATTCCACAATGTGTACAATGCATGAAGCCCATTTCTGGCGTCCTCCTTCACGATGTTGATGGAATATTGCTAAAAGATGCGTAAAACAAAAGTCACTCAGTCACCAAGCTGACACGTTGAGTTATAACTGGAATTCTGTTCAGAGCGGCTTTTAAGCCCAACCCAGTCACTCACTCACAAAAGAAACACCGTCTACTTAAATCCACTGGTGCCTTGCTTTTAAAGACGGCGCATAAAAAGCGGCCACTGTCAACGACATCGTTGGTATTGGATGTCGTTAAGTCCACCAACGATTCTCTCCCCGACGGCAACAAGCATATACCTGTCGCCATTTCAACAGCTTCTCAGGTTGGTGGTGAAATTTCTAAGATGCAAATCCAATTAACCTTGGGCACAACGCTCCAGCCACCTCAGTATTAAGTTATCCACGCACTATTAAACATGCTCCAGTACACAGCTTAAGAGGTTGTCACTTTTGTTGTCAGTTGGGTTAATCTAATTATACAATCCGGTAATGGGACCTACGCGTATTGAGGTTACAGAAAATCTCACATGGTTTGCTAATTAACCTTAGATGTAATTGTAAGGACGTTTCCCATTGGCTGATCTGTGTGAAGGAGCCCACTGATTGGATTACTTTAATTAGCATATTTAATGAAGGAGTCCTTTGCATTTGCTGCTACCTGATCTCGTGAGATCTCGCTTATGAAACAGAAATGATTTTCCATGCACATAAATCCCTCAAACCCACGTTTGATCTTTGAAAGGTGTCAAGTACGAACTGCTCGCCTAAATTAGTTCTAAAGTAGATATAAGGATTTAACACGATGGGTTACGTTAGCAGGTGAAGTGAAAATGTGGAATAAATCTGAGCCTTATTGAAGCGACAGTGAAAACGAAAGAATGATGCGCCTGATGAAAATAGATAGTGATGCTGGGAACTGGAGGTAAAGAACGGATAATGTGTTGACTGTTCGACTTAAAGACTTAGAGAGAGTCGAGGTCGTATCGTGTGTATAACAACTCGCGAAGAAAACCAACCGAAGCAGCATCTGGATATATACAAAATGGAATAAGATCTCTTTTCCTTCGTGGATATTATATAAAACTGAAATCTACTTGTGCTTGGCATTCGAAGGATATTTGTAGATGGTATCATTCTTTACGATTCAGTTACAATTGAATTGATACAGTGGACGGTCTGGTTCAGACTGGAATATTTACACAGCGCCGTTACATATCTGAAATATTGCTGATAACAGCTTTAAACACCAGCCAATAAAAAGGAATCATTATGATTAAAATAAAATGGCATGATAAACAGCTGCTAATTGGTATCTTTGGCATCTCATCTGTTAACATCAAAGGTATTTTCTCCAGTCACTGTTAATATGGTCAAGTCACGAATATACCTTTGTTGTGCAATATATGAGTCCAGTCCCAGGTTCGATTCCCCACATGGGTACTATGTGTGAGGCCCATATCTACCTGGTTGTCCCCCGGTGTGATATTGCTAGAATATTGCTTGGATAGTGCTTGGATAGTGCTCAAAATGGCGTAAAAACGTATTCACTCCTACCTGTAAAGTCTACATAAGACATGAATCACGTGTACAGACAGACAGTCAGTTCAGAATTCTTACGGCCCTTTGTCCTTACCCGTCACTGTCAGTGATACCGCTGCTATTGGTCCTTACAGGCAGTGGTCAAGGCGCTCAGTCATGACGCCATTTCACGGGTTCGATTCCCACATGAGCACAACGTGTGAACATGTCTAGTCACGATTCAATTATTTACTGAAACAGCTGCGTGGAGGTCAAACGAAACTGTCTGAGTTATATTTACGACACCAGATGTGGTATGGACAAAACTTACTCCGATAAAATACCCCCCACACTATGCCACAGTATGGTCCTCGTGATCTGGTCTTTATGAATAATTTTTGTATTTGTATGTGTCCATATGTGTCAACCAACTCAGCGGACCTGACCACCCGATCCCGTTTGTCGTCTCCTACGACAAACGAGTGTTCCTAAAGACCAGTTCTATCCGGTACCCCTATGTGTTCTTTATGACTCAAAATTACTCCGGGAAGTTCATTGACACCAAGTGCATTCTGACTTGATACATCTGTGACCATATCATAAAAGGTGTATCTTTCCGGGAATTCCACTTAAACTGATGAACAACAGAAACTATACATCTCAGCGTGGTTTCACGCCTGATTTCAAATATCTCAAGCTAGTGATGCCAATATATAAGGTATGAAATGTACTGGTTCTTGGGAGTTAGGTTATATATAGTTTTATCTTTAAATACATACCAATTTCAGATACACAGTCTGATATGTATTTTGCAATTTTGTCTTTTTCCTTTTTTCGGCACAAAATCGTATTTCAGGAATGGTAGACGTCATGTTCATAATCCATGTTCATTGAAACAATTAAATTTTACGCAAATTATCCAGCCAAACAACAATGTATCTATGCTGAACAGCCAAAGTAACACAACTCCGTGTTTTGTCAAGTTTTTAAATGGACACTTGCCTGTCAACGACACTAGAATCTATGTCGAAACGTCGACTTTGACCGAATAGAGAAATTGTATATCCACACAATTATCATCATTCTACATCACCGCAACTTTAAATGCCCAAAAGAAGCTTTCTATTAAATCCATCAAATGGACCCATGATTAAATATGGGTGAATATCCTTCCAGGTGACAATTTGTCTCAGCAACCAATCCCTGCCACGGGATCGACTGGTCAGGCCCGGTGAATTGTTACTGTCCACACATGTCATGGTATTCCTGTTGTGTAAATCAATGCTCATGATGGTAATCACTGGATTGTTTCGTCATTATTAGCCGACAGTCGTCTTATATCGACAGTGGTGCGGCGTTAAATAGCTTTTGTGGGTGGTCAGACTCACGTAGTTGATGCATGTCATCGCATCATATGTCATGTCGATCTTTGAACTGTCTAGTCTGCTACCCGCGTCAGTCCCCGCAGTTATAATAATCCTTGCTTGCATCCCATGTACACTGTCGGCAGATTCCCCTTTGCTCTCGGTGCCTTTAGATTGGTACGTCCTGATCTCATGGCGCTGAACTGACGAGCCTTACCGGCCTGACTGTGTCAGCATCACCCGAACCCTCTCTGTTGCATATTGTTCTTTATCTGTAAAACATAATAATCTAGTGTTGATGCAAACCAACCAACGGATGGTCGTATAACTGGAAACTTCTCCAACAATAGACAAACAGTTTGAAACAAAATGTGTCCACCACACTCATGACGGCTTTAGGTATTGTTGCTTGAAGGGATGCAGACAGATGGGGGCTATGTTATACCAGAAAGGGTTATTGTGTATGTTGTATGTTCCTCACTCTACGACAAATGACAATACGCCAGAAAGTGACTTAAAACTAGACTACATTCGGTACATTCGGTTTCCATGGTAATATAGAAATCAATTCCGTATACCTAAGACATACCTGTGTCTCACCATTACATACCAATAAGCCATAAGCCATATTTGCGAGGCTCATGATTTTCTTGACGAGGTATCACCACAAGCGTTTAAACGATATCTGATGGAGTACGGACACCAGTTTGCGTAATACGTCACTGATACTACTATTTTTTACACATCTACGTAGATGCTATCATACAATATGAACATTCAGTAATTAAAAGAAGCTGTATATCCTGATATGAGGAAGAAGTTGAGTAAATAATGTACATTTATATATACTCTGAGAAACATAGTGATTAAAGCGGGCGTTCATTACAATGGTTTGATTTCCCATACCGATACGGACTCGATTACTTACAGACCACGGCCATATAGCTGGAATGATGCTAAGTGCGGTGTAAAACTAAACTCACTCACTAACCCAAGTTAAACATCCACAACCGATGTATGCGCCGGCGTTTCAGTCTTGTCTTGTATTACGTACATACAACGCTTAATGAAACATACAAATTCAATCCAGTTTCGTTGTCAGTTGAATTCGCGAATACTTTGCGGGGAATTTGAAAACTATAATCAGATAATTAAACTTGTACTGTTAAACATTGAAAGTACAGTTTACAAAGAAAGTACATTAGCTGTGTATGAAATAACACTACGTTTAGGCAATAAGATTGGGAATCAACTTCGCAAACAGATAAAGTTCGATAAAGTTATCGTCCAATTAAATGTCGATGAAGTTGCTATTGTGAACGTTACTGACGCTGTCGCAACAGAATTGTGTAATTTGATTAATAGTGATAATGGTGCTAAAGTTCAAGAGTTCAGTTTAGTGTGAATAATAGTCGACTAGCCTGCCATGGCTGTATGTATATATAATCATCATGATTGACGAACCTGAGGGTTATCACTCCGGTACCATAACACATATGAAGGAAGCAGGAATAGGGACTGGAGGTGCAGATCTGTTGTGGAAGTCTACAGCTTATATGCCTGACCATGTTCTTGCTAAGATCCACTCCTAAGATCCACTGCTAAGATCCATTGCAATGTAAGAGGCAAGCCAAGGAAATGTGCTAGGATCTGCATACAAGAATGGATACGATCTGTGCCAAGATAAACTATTTGTGTCACAAGACACATGGCACATGACACACTCCATTTTGTCTCATTCATATCCGTATCCATATCCGCGCCTTTCCCATCTGATGAAACAGGTAAAGTTTATTACCTGTGTATTCCAAGCAATACAACTGTGGTGGGTTAGATTAGTGGTTAAAGCGTTCGCTTGTCAGGCCTACGACCCAGGTTCGATTCCCCTGATAGGTATATACATGTAGCCCATTTCTGGTGTCCTTGCCAGTGATATTGCTGGAACATTGCTAAAAGGGGCGTTAAACATAATTCACTTACTCAAAATAATAAGAACTGGGAGCAAAACAACCACTCACAAGCTGTGTATAGTCACTGTATACATACGTTTAATAAATAAATAAATAAATAAATAAATAAATAAATAAATAAATAAATAAATAAATAAATAAATAAATAAATAAATAACCATGGAATTTACTAATGCATTTTAACAATTCAAACTTTGATGTCGTTGACCGTAAGTACACGAGTAAATTAATTTTATGGCACTTCGGACGTCACATCAAACATAACAAAGCACGTAAAGGTACAGATTGTAAGATATATCTTCGCATCGATGTGATTCTCCCCCACCCCCTTGTTAAAGTCACACCGCACCGCACCGCACCGCACCGCACCGCACCGCACCGCACCGCACCGCACCGCACCGCACCGTCAATGATTATGAACAGTGCGAAAGTCCTCACAGGTTAACTGTTAATTTGGGTAACGCCGACCGAGACCAGTAGTCTGTACTTGTTCAAGGTGCCCTGGGCCCATACGTCGCCAGGACTTTCTAACAACAGATGTCGAGCTGTCATTGGATAGGCCAGCTTCAGATAACTGTCAACGATAAGATGGAATTAGGGCAGATATAGATTTGTATGTGAAATCAGACAGTAACACCCAGAGTGAATGTGCCACACTCTGCAGTCATATGGTTTTATGAATAATCAACCAGGTCCAGGTGGAATACTTGGTTTAAGCACCAGCAGTGACATACTTGCTTGGATGGTTGAGTCACATTACCACTGATCGGTACTGGTTCATGTGATGACATCCTTCGCGTCCATGGACATCTTGTACATAACAATGATGAGCGGTTTTGCGCAGTCGTAACGCCAGAGGTCAAGGTCACGATTGGTAAGTGGTTGATTCTTCCCTCTGCCGTTATTACCATTCCAGTTATGGCACGTGAAGTCAAAATTAGCGTTCAGGCGTGTTCCAGTTTTCGATGTTTGAAGGCATTGAACTCACATTTTAATATTTAGTGCTGACATGTAAACGGCGACTGCGTGTCTATCATTGGTGAAAGTCATCTATGAGATATATATGCACTTACATTACCGCGCAGGCCAGTGAAGGTCCCGGGGTAGAATAGGCATTCAGCAACCCATGTTTGCCATAAAAGGCGACTATGCTTGTCGTAAGAGGCGACTAAGGGGATAGGGTAGTCACACTCGCTGACTTGGATGACACATGTCATCGGTTCCCAATTGCGCAGATCGATGCTCATGTTGTTGATCATTGGATTGTCTGGTCCCGACTCGATTATTTACAGACCGCTGCCATATAGCTTGAATATTGCTGATATTGCGGCGTAAAACTAAACTCACCCACTCACTACATTACCTCACATTGGAGTACCATGTTTACGTATCCAATCCTCAGACTCGAAATTTAGATGCATCTTTAAAAGTTGTCTTGAATGTCAAGGTAAGGAAGAAGTATGTTTGCAGTGAGTCAGGTCAATTAGTCGGTCCGTCTGTCAGTTTTGAGAGGGTGAGCATGTGTGTATATCACCTCGGAGTACACCAGGAACGGTCTGCACACATTCAGTCGGGTCATCGGAATCGAGCAATCCTATCACATGGAGGAGCGGTGGGGGTAGTCTAGAGGTTAAAGCGTTACTCGGACCAGCGGAAGACCCGGGTTGGATTTCCTACATGGGTACAATCTGTTAAACCCATTTCTTGTGTCGCCTGCCCTGATATTGCAAGAATATTCCTAATAGCGGCATAAAACTATTCTCACTAATTCACTTATGATCAGGTGAGCTACAGAACATGTTGCGTTCGATCGGTATATCCAAATAAGGTCACCATAATAGCAAAACCAGGATTGGATTCTGACAGGAGAAAACGATGATGGCGCTCGAAAGTAAGCGCTGACATCAACTATTCAGACAATACAAACATATTGAGTCATGGTGAGATTTGAAAGGTTTGTTTTATACGTCAGACACATCAGTTAACTTGGATCTTTCTGTTATTTAATGACGGTTTTATGGTCCCAGAACCTTTGTTATCGTCTCCAGTTTTAGGCCATAGGTCTGCATGGGTTCTTCAGGCAAAGCATCAGAAGAGTGTAGTCACCATGAGTTGGTCAATTATCAACGGGTATGAAGTTCATCCTGTTTAACTCGGCAATTCAAACCTGTTCTGGAGGTAATGGCAGCTGCAAACGTATGCCGCCTTGGCTAAAGATCGTCATCCATTTTACGATTTTCTCTTGTTCATAAAACCTTGACATTTTGCCTCGTGGCTCGCTCCCCTGATGGGATGCGCAGACGCCCGGGCTTAGGTACCTAGTAGATGTTAGTAATTAGGAGCCCAGTCCAATGAAAGCCTATTCATCGATAGTTCCGTAAGATGTCGGACGGCGCCTTTTAAAATGTGTTTTGTAAAGTGTTCCTGTGATGACGAATATGTCAGCAAGTTCCGCATGAGAATGAGTAATCGTGAACTGATCACCCCGGAATCCCTCGAATGGTCCCGAAATGTGAAAGGTAATTTAAAGAGGTTAATAAAAATTCTTACAATATTTAATATTAACAGTCACTGCTAACTCTATCCATCGGTACAAACTCATATGGCATACGTTCATATGTGTTGTGGTTCTCAGAGTCGAAAAATATTGAAATGGATTTGCAATCGAAATGAAGAAATTGATACAAGTGATTAGACTGTGTTTGGAATCTACCTCCCAGACGGCACCAGGGGGCAGCACTGGTATGACATGTTACACTACCCATGGGATTTAATCAAAAGATGAGATGATATGCTCATATTTAATGGGGGCTGAAAATTCAACAAGCAAGAAATGGCTATTCAGTGCCGATGTTTTATCTAGCTTTTTAACGTTGTGTTTTAGATAAATGGTTTGAAGTGTTTTGGGGGTCTTTTTGCCCGGTGATCTATCATTGTAGGTTCGAATCCCGGTTCGACCGGATTAGGTTTCCAGATTTGCCAGTATTGTATCCATTCTCGCAGTTTTCACCAAAGTAGTAGACCTCTGGACCTGCATTACTTTAGGATTTTGTTTGCATGTTGTTCATAGCCACACACAGCAACATTCCAACTACATATCGGCGAACTGTGAATAGTAATGTCTGAACCAGACAATCCAGTGATCAATAGCATGAACATCGATCTACGCAATTGGGATACGGTGGCATGTGTCTGCCAAGTTATCTGTTCCGGCATTCACCTTTTACCACAAGGTTCCTGAAAACCAACTCTAAACCGGATTTTCAATGATGATATAAACAGTGTTGAAAGATTCTTTACCCCAAGCACCTACTTATTGCTCAGTAAAATGGCCTGTTACATCTTAATTTAATTTTGGTGCTGTGCTTTAGTCCTGTGTTTTTAACATGATGATACCAGGATACATCAGTTGATCTGCTAGTGTTGCGTGACAGTGTTTAGCAATAACCCAGCACGCTAATGTGGCGTTCTTAGCGTGGTGCATTTTCCATTCCCGAAATAGTTAAATGTCCTAAGCGCTAGTCTGACAACTACACGAGTACTCAAATGATGTTACCGTTAAAAACGGTATACGCTCCTCTAGGAACAGGTAAACAAAAAGGGTTATTTGGAAGCGCTCAGGTTACGTTATTTTGCGAGGTAGCGTTATTTTTCAGAAATTGTATCGGGTTGCATCTTTGCCTAGATAGTTTTTATATCAACAGCTGGTATCTCTCCTCGTCAGTGGTTTTCAGCGTACCATGTATAGCTAGCTAGCGTGTAGATGGAAGACGGGGTGAACAGGGACATGCCTAGGAAGGTACGTTGACGTCTAACATAGCGTCATTAGGCCGAATGTCGGTGTTTCTTTTGAAGATGGTAAGCATTTGCTTGAATTCATTATAACAATAACAATATGTTGATTAAGTATTTGAGACTGTAAATGGAACGATGATTCCGTGTACTGTTGCACGTGGCCCTGTGTACGGTTGAACTAGCTAGGTTCAGTGTACGGTTGCACCAGGTCCTGTGTACGTTGAACGAGGTGGTCTGTACGGTTGCACTAGGTCCTGTGTACGGTTGCACGAGGCCCTGTGTACGGTAGCACGAGGTCCTGTGTACGGTTGCACGCCGGGGCCCTGTGTACGGTAGCACGAGGTCCTGTGTACGGTTGCCCGCGGCCATGTGTACGGTTGCACGAGGCCCTGTATACAGGTGCACGAGGTCCTGTGTACGGTTACGCTCCTGTGGTTTGATGAGCTTGTAAGTAAAGCAAATAAAATGTTAAGGACAATGCGCTTGTTAAACACGTGGCGTTTCAACTATGATTGCCGAAAGTGAGGACAAAAGTGGCCGAATATATTCATTCACACCAGCTACTGCCAGGTTAAGTACTAACTTTGGTATAAAATTCAGTTACGTGTGTAATGTCCTTATATATTTGAGTACGTGCATTTACGTATTTAATGACTTGTGCTCATGTAAACGATATTTTTTCCGTATAATGAAGTGGTATCGTATAATTTATAGACTATGAGGAATGGTACTGAAGCCGTGAGCTGCAGCACGACTCCTGCTGGTTCCTCGGGCTTCTGGCCTCTGTGGTCGTTGCGATTAACGGCTGAGGTTAGCATTTCGGACAGACAAATAAGTGATTTTGTACTATATGTCAAGACTACATGGTGTTTAGCCTTTTGAATTGAATGTTGACTCGGACATTGGTTGTCCTGAACGGGTTGCAGTGTCATTGTTACCGCTGAGTGAATGCGTGAGTTATTCCTTGAACTTTCCTATATACTTAGTCATACAAGCACCACGGCTTGTCAGTGGGGCGTACACCCAAAGTAATGCATTTCTTTCTGGGAATCCATGGGCACGGGAATGGGATTGAGGAAGCAAGAATCATACCCTGAGGTTCCAATCAAATGGTTCTGACAACAATGGATACCAGCTATAAAGAAATAAACGACGCCTTATAAGAATGGTTCATCCGTACCACCAGTCATATCACTGACCACAGTCTTATGCCTATGTTATGTCATCTATAGAACTGCTGGTGGTGGGGTAGTCTGATGATTAAAGCGTACACCAAAGACACGAGTTCCATTCCACAATGGGTATAATCTGTGAAGCCCATTTCTGGTAGCCCCGGTCGTGAACAGGATTTTAATCTGTTTAAAGCTTAAAATGCCACAGCACAATGCCTTTTTTCTTTCCTGCCTCTTCTGCAACAACCTCCTGTATGACATTTCTAAGGATGAACTTGACAGACTGCAAAGTACAGATGCAGTTTTATCAGAGCTTTGGGAACACACCCTACCTGTACTCTAATCACTTGATTAGCTACAAGTCCTTAAAAGAATATAATGTAGAGTCGTATGTCTTGCCTGCAATGAGTCAAAAGCATCTCCTCTCCATATTCTCATACTCTTACTAGCTGCATGGCATACACCTTCCAGAAATATCAGTCCAGCTGTCAAATACAACCTCTCTGTACCTCCCTACATGTTGAAACAGGTCCTATGCTACGGTGCTATGGAACTCCCCTCTTCCATCAAATACCTTCCTTTCTTGACTGCGCATTAATCTGGGCGCAAGACCCACCAGTGTCTTAATTGCTGACAACTGTTCATCTTCACAGTTTCATGTGCTTCGTGTATGCCCGTACGAGTTCAGCGTCATGTAAGTGGCCCTATTATTGTTACAAACCCAACTCACTCACTCACTCTCACTGTTATGTAAGCATCAGGTCACCTATGCATGCATGTGTTTTGATGAGAAATCGTGGATATTTCTGACAAAGTTTACTCATGACTCAGTGTTTCCTTCTGATGTAGAAATATGATGCACTTTGTCAGTCAAAGCTCGGTGAGGATTTCCAACTCTATATATATGCTAAAGCGCTTCGATTTTCGATACGCGCCCATCAGAAGTTGTTAGTAATTATCCTTCACTTCGTTGAGGGAATGCAACACGATTAAGAGGATGTCATGACGAAACGATGCGTCAGGTAGGTGACTAATGTTTTAATCTAATTTCTTGTTGACGACATAAACTTTCTTCTGAATGCACTTGATGATCCAACTTTGACAAAACTATACTTGTCTCTCGGTATTTATATGTGTAAACTTATATTTCCTGTTTAATGGTGTTGTAAAATTGAATAGCGAAATAGTAAAAATCTGAAAGAAAGGGTAAAACGAATTCACAAGATAATCCCAAGCATTTTCACGACTAGGCGTGCAGTTGTTTTGATGCTTAACCCCAGTGAACCTCTTTTACCTACCCTAAAGGATACCATCCATCTACCATCATTGTTTTCCGTGGCATAACAGTAAATTGCTCCCTGACTGAATGCGCTCCGGGTGATCCCGGGAGACGTCAGACATGGGCTTCACACATATGGGGAATCAAGCACGGTTCATCGACGTGACGAGAGAACGCTTTAACCACTAGACTACCAGCACGGAATTACTCCACAAGAGTGTGTGACAAAACCCTTCGAATGACATCCGACATTACTTTTTCTTATTATATAGTTTAATCATGATACATGTGATGCATGTGGTCTCACCGTAGCCAAGTAAACCTTTTCAAAAATTGCCTCAGTTCATACAGCAGAAAATGGGTACCCGGTGGTATGTCATGTGGCCATCTTATAGGGCCTCACGGCAGCTTGGGTTATCCGGTGCTCTTTGAGCATTGAATGAAGCCAGGGAAGGCGCTTTATACATACATTGTATTCGTAATTATTGAATAAATAGTATATGCCATGTTGATGCATCTTTGGGTCAGCACTGGTGATATATGAAATAGGTAGACAACGAGTTTGAAAAGGAGGCATACAATGACAACAGCACTCCGAGATGTGCCATTCAGCTCGAGCCATGGACTCGTGTTACACGAGTCGGATGTCTGCACTGTTGATGTTGGTATTGGATTAACTTACACATACTCCATCTAATCGTATATAACATCCTCATCTCGAAACCAGAGACACTGAGCTTTTTGCAAACTGTGAAACCATTTCGACTTGAAAGGCTCTTCAACGGCTTTTGGAATAAGCTGGTAGCTGGAAGTCAGACTGATTGCATTTTCGTCGGACAAATTTGGCAGAAACAGTGTATATGTCAGTGGTGTCTAAAGGGCAGGTGTTCCAGTGATAGGCAAGGCATGTGGAGCTGTTATGTCATGTACTAGTTGGGTGGAATATGTTAGCGTGAAACAATGTGAGGATCAGAGGCATCATATGGCCAATAATATACTGAACAGCAAAATAAACGCATCTCTGGCTCTTTGTCAAGTTTAAATAGAAGACATAAAAATTAACATGAACGCTGAATATTATGTGATTTCATTTTTACTTACACTTCTTTTGCTGTTCAGTCTATATAATTTTGTCGCTATTTTGACTTCACACATTGTGCTGATTTCGGAAATGGAAATGCGTCGAGCTGACCATTGCTTTGATCGGTTTTGTGGCACACTAAACTATTTTGATACATTCAATAATATTACTTGGATCCGTTGTATCACATCCATGAATTACTTGGATCCATTGTGTCACAATCAGTCCTTACTTGGATCCGTGTATCTCATTCATGAATTACTTGGATTCGTTCACCACATTCAGCCATTACTTGGTTCCATTCATGACATTCAGATTTACTTGCATCGGTTGTGCAACATTCATCAAACTCTTCGATCCGTTGTGTCATATTCATGAATCACATGGATCCCTTGCATCACATCAACTGTTACGTGCATCAGTTGTGTCAAGTCATCAATTATGTGGATATGTTGTGTCACATTCATCAATTATTTGGATCCGTTGTGTCAGATTCACCAATTATTTGGATCCGGTGTGTCACATTCAAACGTAACTTTAATCAGTTTGACTTTAACCACCGTCCACCGTTCTTTGGATCAGTTGTGTCAGATTCATCAATTCCTTGGATCCGTTGTGTTGCACATTCATACAGTTTATTGCAGCCGTTATGCTGCACATTAACCTATTATACTTCAATGAATAAATCACCATACCACACTATAACATTCCATAAATCAAATATGTCGCAAGCTGTTAACGACAAATTGTCACTTATATGTGGTCGTTGCCAGTCATATTTTACACCGGAACAAACATTATGGCATATATTGTCAGTTATTGCTGCGACCCAAACGCTGTCCTATCAGACAAGGTACCAATATCCACGAGGTCAGGGTTGAGTGGGTTGTAACCCATGATCACACAATGCCTATTATTTTTCACTCTACATGATTTCCCTCATTTATTCTTTCACAAAGGGTCTGTGTATCAGCGGCCAAAACATGCCCGACGTATGAACGTGAAAAATGTGACGTAGAAACCAAGTCGATTCCCTTTGACGTCGTAATTGCTGGTTCTTAACCCAGCGTTTCAGTAAACCATCATATATATATACGTGGTTGTTACATGTAAGGTCAAGCGAGTCACAAGACGTCATTTGATTGAAGTGTCAGTTTGTTTTGTGGTTGTCTCGAGCGGACAATTCAGTGATTGACACCCTGAGCAACAATACAGTGTGACAGGTATTAATGAAGTCAAACTGCTCTGACCAAACTATCCCGTTAATAGCCTGTTGCGACCAGCATATTCACTCATATCATGAGTATCCATCTACGTATTTGGGTTACAGTGACATCCGTCAACATTATACGCCGTGCATTACCACTCGATCTCGCTCACTAGTGTGTGTGTGTGTGTGTGTGTGGTGGGGGGGGGGGGGGGGGGGGGCGGTGGGGTAGCCTAATGGTTAAAGTGTTCGCTCGTCACGTCGATTGTCCACACGAGTACAATGTGTGAAGACCATTTCTGGTGTACTGCGTCGTGATATTGCAGGAATAGTGCCGAAGTCGGCGAAAAACAATGCTCACTTACTGACTCGTATTTGATAGGGCATCCCAGGGCTCGTCTATTATGATTTTATATAAATACAGAAAAGGCAGATAATGAACCAATCGGCTAGTCTTCATACTGAACTAAACTCCACCGGAATATTGATGGAATATTGCTAAAAGCACCGAAAACTAAACTCACTCATTACGGCAAGTGTGGAGTGCCAATTCTGTACCGGATCTTCACGGCTGAAAATAGGTGTTAAGTTAGCAGGGCTAACACGTTCTCATACAGAGCATCAATTGCGCAACCTAACGCATTAACCATACTTTTAAGAACAACTCATTCATCTGGCTATATAAATATTAAACACCTAATTAGCGCAAAGAACACATAACAGGTGTAACCAGTGAACCAGATGAATTGTGAATCATTGTACGACCTCTTCAAACAGGGGCAGTCTGTGACGTCTTTGTTAACGACATGCTCCCTAAACCTCAACATGAAACATAGAAATACTACTTTAATATACTTAATTAAAAATGTAAATGACATGAAGCAAAGGATTAGAATATAGTGCTTCCACAGGTGTTTGTAGTGTCTCTTTTCACTTTCACACGAGAAAATTCGGATCGGCTGAAAAGTAAGTCAATGTCTGGTTAATGAAATGATGTTTCAGTTTGACAACGTGGGGAATTGATGGTTTCAGGTGTAATATTCTAGTGGTATGAAGACACGTTACCTCTACAGTTATTTTTTTTCTCTGTTTCAGACTATAACAAAGCGATACCAATTATAACGAGTAACGTTATTGCAAGTTGGTCTTCACCTTCGACCGCACTTGGTGACTAGATTCAAGAAAACTGCCATCGTATTTACAGAGATCATTCAGGTACACTGCCCAGTCGCGAGGGAACATTGGGTATCATGAGTTCTCGGTTCGTCATATATGTGAAAACGGGGGACCAGCGGGGTGCGGGGACGGACGCCAACGTCACCATCGTCCTCCATGACAGCGACGGCGTTAAATCTGAAGCTGCCGACCTTGACAACTTCTTGAGAAACGACTTTGAGAGAGGGCAAACTGATAAATTCTCTCTTTCAAAAAGCAAAACTAACGCTATTGGGCCGGTGATCGCCAAGGTTGAGTTTTGGCGCGATAGTTCGGGGATTGGTTCTCAATGGTACCTCGATCTTATCACTGTGGAGAACATCACAACCGGGAAAAGATTCGAATTTCCGGTCTTGCGTTGGATTGAAAGTGACTTCCATTACGTCATCACGCACCTGGACACGTCCCTTCCGCAGTTTGACGAACAGAAAGCCATGAGAATAAAAGAACTAAGCAAGAAGAGAAAGGCTTACGAGTACTGTCAAAGAGCGGAAGGGATGCCATCACAGGTAGGTGTTGATTGTTTATGTTTAAGGATCATTAAGAATTTTAATACACAGTGGAAGCTGTCGAAACCAGCATCTGTCCAATCTGGAAAGTTGTCAAAACTGGCATAAAATCTCAAGCCAATCATCAGCTCTGCAATCCAACACAATGTTTGAACCGGATTATTTCTTGTCAAGATTCACAAACTGTCATCCGTTTACATAGACAATGATGTCACGCGTGAATGGGAGTACAGTCTTTGGCGGCGATGGGAAAACCGGAAGTCGTGCTCACACCGAACCGGATGTGTTCCTGCGCAAACAATAGTAGCATGTATACGACACTAGCGTTATTGCGTATGTGTTTCGTTTCCTCAAAATGACGGGTAAACAGGATAAAGTAGTCGCTGAATTTACCATTCACCAATTACAATAATAATATTCAAGCGATATGTTTTTACAACACAGTGACCAAAGGCACGTCCCTACGCCGCTGGCACGTTTTATGACGTCGCGTGACGGATTAGAGAGAACAATATCATATCCTAATGTATATACGCATGTAGATTTACAACATGATACAGTGTTATGTAAGACTTATGAAATCTGTACCACAGTCAATTAGTCATGATTGCGACATGTCGTACGATGCCTCTTTCCGAGTACGAGGTCATTATATATGCCTTAAGAAGAACCATAAAGATAATATCAGCCTGTTGATAATTTACTCTTTAGTGGAAACTTTACATTTTGCATCACCCATCGCTCTGCCTCCTATGATAAATAATAAATAAATTAAACAAAAACAAAACAGTAAAAAATACCAAAGCATAAAAACCAAACAGCGACGCGCGTTCGCCCTCGCACACACGCAGGTACACAGTTACGTTTGGGATTTTACTTTCTGTTGGGACTCGGTCTTTATTAACTCATGCTTGTCGTAAGAGGCGACTAACGGGATCGGTGGTCAAGTTCGCTGACTTGGCTGACACGTGCCATCGTATCCCAGGTCATGCTCATGCTATTGACCACAGAATTGACTGGTCCAGGCTCCATTATTTACAGACCGCCAACAAACGGTGATGGGTTGGTGATGCAGCACATCATTTTGATCCAAACGTATGTTTCGTGTTTCTTCAATATGGCGGTAGCAAAGTCAAATTCAGGTATCATTTGACATGAAAACACACATAAAAGGGTTGCATACATGCAGGGGCGGTGGAATAGCCTTGGGGTTAAAGCGTTGTCTTCGTGTCCATGGGTACACTATATGAAGCCCTATAGCTGCTGGAATATTGCTACAAGCGGAGTAAACCCTAACTCACTCACTCACTCACTCACTCACTCACTCACTCACTGTATGCATGGACAACAATGTTCCGTGTACATGTTGCTGATCGAGAGATAAACGCAAGGACTTAATTACAGAGGGTTCCGAGTGGTAATTTGATTGAGGACATTGAACACTAATGTTACTTCCTCTTTCCAGGAAAAGTGATTTACTACACAAATGGTTATTACACGATGAAATCATCTACTTCTGGGGCTGAGTTCCGGGATTGATTAAAGCTTAATGTATTTTACTAATTATCATTTATGAGTTAACGGCACAAGGCTGCACGTGTCTTAGATTTGTTTTACATATGATACTCTTGGGGTTGGGGTAGGTTTCTCTCTCTCTCAGCAACAGGGAAGTAATATATGTCGGGAAGCAGATACTGTATCAGACACCAGCATGGTGTTTACTGATCCAGGACATGTAGTATCTCATCTTTATGTTTGTCTCCTTCATGGTACTCTCCTGACATGCGATTGGTGTGACAGAAACACAAAGATATAAGTCACAGTCACACCGGTATGTTACAATATGCTTCCATGGCATACAATACGTTTTCCGAGAACCGGCGTATTGACAAAAGACCATGTATCAAGTTTATGTAATTATCTTCATGGTTTTTTTTTCATTTTAAATCTGCACTTTCATTCACAAAAAAATGTTGTTTTTCTTTATTCAATGTCAAACAGCATACTGAAATACTATAAAATGTATGAAAATGAAATAGAATCCTCGACTATGCCAAAGAATTTTCAGATTGGCGTTATCAGAATCATAACATATATGTTTTGTAATGCGGGTGCATGAATCGTTGAATCGTAATATATCGCAATGGAATACACTACTTTACTATATACAAGTAAGGGAAATGTTCATACTGCCCATGTTACAGACATTTCACAAAACAAGTTCCACTTCACACAATATACTGCTGCTAAGGATAACAACATGTTTTACATAAGGCGCTAGATTGCGAATTACATTTTCATTTCGGGGGATAGAAAGTAAACAAAGGCGGTTAAATGATATTTTACCAGATAATTATTTGGCATGTATTGTTTTCTTAAGCAGCATAATGTGAGCATGCAAAATCAAAATGAATTTCATTTTCTTCATAGGTAATGGGCATAGTCGTATACTGCTCTCTATTGATAATCGTTAGCCTTTATTTACTGATACGTCTAACAAACCCAATAGAAAAGTGTGGTTCCGGAATTTTTAAATGTCAATACAGATAGATGTAGTTCTTGTTGAATTAAGCTCTTACATGATCTCGACAACTGATATCTTTTGTCTGGGCATGAATGCCGTTCTTCCTATTCACATTTCCATAGGCAATGCCTGAAAAAGTGAAACTAATGCGATCTTAATCATCAATATTCATATTTGCTTTTCTTTACAAAACACCATACTGTTTTGTTATACATTCATTAAGATAAGCATGTCTCGCTACTTTCTGCGGTGTCCTTTTACGTGCGCATCGAACAACTGCACAAATGCGCACCCGGAAGTAACATGTTCCGCACTCATTGCCTTCCGACGAAAACCGAGCAATGTGTTAATATGAATGGCCCAGTTTGAACCACTAAATGTTGAGAAAAACAAATTACACATGGTATCGTTACGTCCGCAGTAGTCCAGGAGCGTTTGAAATAAAATGTGAAATAAATGTCGTGCGAGTTCAACAGCTTGACTGCTATTAAGAAAAATTCTTAAAATATAAATAATAATTTATATGATAAATGTATATAAGATAGATTTGTTCCCTTGGTATATTTACAATGTTCTCATTTAAAGAATCTGTGTTAAACGTTTGTAGAGGTTAATATAGTTTAATATTCAGACTTCAACTGCAATAAACCAATATTCCTTTCATGGAAAAATATTATTGAGAAAAAATACCATTGTAATCAATTGGGGTGGATTTCACGCGATCCATGAATGAAAGGAAACTCATTATTACTGGTCCGTGTTCCATATGCCGTTTACATTGATTTCTAGTTAGATGAGTATCACCACGCTGTGTCTTCTTTCAGCTGTATGACTTCGTTCTGTAAATTATAGCGTCTGCATGCGTAATCAAGTGAGTGACATCATGAGCATCAACCCATTCCGTGCCAATGTCAGTCACCGCGCCGGGCCAGCACGTACCTTTTGGTCGCCTCTTAAATCGGCAATTGGTTGCTTGGTATCTTCTCACTTATTTAATCGAATATTCCTCCCAGCTTATTCTCAGAGTAAATTGCATTCACATTCTGGATGTTTGTCATGCGCAGCGAAACATAACCACACGGATATATAAACATCTCCCGGATACAGAGTTTAACGATGTGCCGTGGGAGAATGTCTGTATACAAGATGTGTTTTTCATCATTCACGATCATTTTCTGTCGCAGTTTTCATGTTGTTTTTTTCTAGCTCTGTCCAAGTGACCTGAAAAATGATACATTATTGACCATGTAAACCTGTCTTTCGGCACAGGAATAACGGTCAGATCACTGGTTATAAAGACCGATCCTCATTTACGGGAGGGTGGTGGGGTGGCATAGTGTTTAAAGCGTTCTCTCGTCACGCTGAAGACTCCATGTTCGATGTCCCGCTGCAATACTCCAGCAATATCACGTCCGGATCAAAAGAAATGGGCTTCACACATTGTACCCATGTGGCACATCGAACAGGGGGGGTCTTCGGAGTGACGAGCGAACGCTTTAACCACTAAGCCACCCCATGAGAATCGGTCTTTATGATGCGTGATCTGACCGTTATTCCTGTGCTGATAGACAGGTTTACATGGTCAAGAGTGTATCATTTGTCAGGTAAGGAATTGAACACAAGTCTTCGGCGTGATGAGCAAACGCTTTAACCACTAGGCTACCCCACCGCCGAAACAGCTGCATGAGAACTGCATACTATTTTAAGATTTGTACCGTTTCCAATCCCGTGAACGCTGTCACCTTATTCGACCCTTCCTCACAAACTGGAATACCTGGTGACCAATAGTTCAGTCGTCTAACAGAGCACCTAGGTCCGATTTTCATTATAGGTTGAATAGTTATGTATATTCCTTGCCTCCCTTTTTTGACATGGTGAACGATTTCTGAGATGTCGTCAAACCTTCAGGTGGAAACAAATGTCGCTATAACACAAGTGAAACAGATAAAGTTCACTTATCTCATCCAGTATAGTATTCATAACAAAACCAGATGTAGTATATACCATGCTTGTAAAACAATACATATTCGTTTCATGGACGTTTTTGTATTATTCTTAAGTATTTTAAACGGGTACATTTTTCATCTTTGTTGGTCAGTGGATTCAAAAGCCACGCTGGTGTAAACAAATCGCCGTACACCTTGTCTTACTCATGCCACAGGATCGATCAATTATTTCAACGAGTTCAACCTATGGCCAATTTCTGTCAAAGTTAATCGGTTCATGTTTGAGTTTCGATGAGTCAAATTCCCCCACACGCTGCCCACTAACCGTGACAGCCGCTTGTGACGTCACGTCACGTGACGCCACCCTCTGTATATAGCTTTATTTAGAGTCTTACTGGTTGGATTGACTCGCGTTTTTAGACGCGATAGCACATGGCAGCGTACGTACAGTTGTGACAGCTGATCAATTCACCATGGGAGGGTGTTTTAGTGGACCACATTCAGAATATGTTGTGTATGTTAGGACGGGGGACAAGAAAAATGCCGGTACGGACGCTAATGTTACTATCATTCTTCACGATGACAACGGTCACTGCACAGGCGAGGTGAAGCTGGATAACTTTCTTAGGGATGACTTCGAGAAAGGGAGGCTCGACACCTTCCCTGTTCCCAAGAGCAAACTGGATCGGTTGGGAAAAGTTACCAAAGTGGAATTTTGGCGTGACAATGCTGGCATCGCCAGTGCGTGGTATGTTGAACGGATTATGGTGGAGAACAAAGTTACGAACGATATGTTTGTGTTTCCCGTGTTTCGCTGGATTAAAGCAGATTACCATTACGTTATCAAACATTTAGACACTTCGCTGCCACAGTTTGACGATCAAGGTGATCAGAGGAAAATGGAATTGGAATTGAAAAAGAAAGACTACAATTACATACAACGTGCGCCAGGCATGCCCGCTCAGGTAAACGCTCCATTGGGTTAACCCTTTAAATGCAGACTTTATTGTGTCAAATGAGAAACTCGCACGTGCCATCACGTACGTGAACCGGTTATCTAACAGCTATCAGTATTTGATCAGTGTTCATATCGTTAACTGTAATAGGAAAATCAACACTCGTGAGATATGACTAAATCATCACATCAAAAACTGACAGTGTTAGATTCAGATCTGTATATGATGTACATACTATTTTATAAGAACTGGTTGAAGGAATGGTATGCTATGGGATAAATGGAATGATGAACTAAATGTCTGCAGTTTTAGAAGTGTGATATTTTGAGACAATGCTACTTAAAAAATCAGCATTTTTATAGAATTTGTTTAGTATTCTATCTTTTCATTATTTTTATAGATGCAGTTTATACATGAGAGTAACAAGTATCACATTCGATAGTTTAATCCTAACAGTGTCGTTCATGCTGTATAAAGTGTTAAAATTAGAGTGTGACCTTTTGGCTGAACAGTGTGAGTCTGTGTTGGTGGGTGTTGCCCCTTGCACCTATATCAATGGGCTATTGACACAGGGCCCGCCCAAGGTAATGTTTTTATAGCAACACCAACCCAAATACCTTTGTTGGTTCATGTCGCCATGTCATCTGTTTGGTTGTCAGTAATGGCTAGGGACACTTGCTCCTTCAGATGTTGATTTGTTTATGATGGTCAGTTCAGGTAGAATGTATATGATGGTCAAACACATATGATTCTGTCAAGCTGTCCTGTCTTCTAGAAACATATTTGGTGTCCACCTATAGTTTTTTGAATTACACTTTCTTAGTAAAGTCAAAATCTAGGTGTCTTTTGGATTCGAACCCTGATTCAAGGGAGACAGCAAATTGCCAGCACACAAATGAAAGTGACGATTTGTAATCTTGACCGGGTACCTGTAAGTGAATATATCATTAAGGGGATGAACATTATCACTCCTTGATGTACAAACAAGTCACTGACGTGGAAGTAATTCATCTGATCACTTAATTCAGTCCACGCTTAACACCACACACAGTCTGAGTGTATGAATTATCATGACAACAGCCTGTTCGTATCACTGTCAGACACCAAACCAATTTGTGACAAAGATTCAGTGATCTGCTTAAAGGCTAAGTGAATTGGGAGACCGAGAAATGTGAACTATTTCACGCTTCACTTAAGGGAGGATATGAGGTATTTTTAGTTCAAGGAATTTAAGGATGCATCAAAGGTGTGTAGATTTTTATAAACATTTTGGATCAAGGGCATTATGACGACAACCACAGCTTTAGCTGCAATTGAAAGATATCAGCAACATTGTTTTCATCATTATCAGTCAAGTATAAATTACGTTAAGACTGTCATACCTTGGGTGTTCACTAGGGTTTGTGTGCTAAAGGTATTTACTTGTCCAATAGATGCTTAAAAGTGTATTTTGGGGTACAAGGCGTGAATATGGGTTACCATGGTTACAGGTTGACAGAATGTGACATGCTTCAGTTGCAGGTCTTGGCTATTTCATTTCACATCCTCACAAGCCTGTAATCTATCCTGCTGGAAAAGAGTAGAGGATCACTGGATTCTTTCATGTAATGCTATGATGGCTAACTAAGAAACAATAAGGTGGACTTAACATTTCCTTGTTATATTGAAAACACTTAACCACTGATACCCTGTCAATAGAGCATGTAGATCTTTCAATAATATTTTTGGTAGCTGATGGCCTCTCTATACTTAATGTAATATGTTTAGTCAGGTAATAGTGACAATTTATTCTCTGGTGCGACATCTGCTTTCTAAAGATTTGCAGCTGTTTTGCATCAAGACAAACCCTGCACCTGAAACCACACGTGCCTAGTTAGAAACAGCCTCAACCCAATAAATCCACAGCTTGTTATCACTGGGAAGGAATGGTCATGTTCTTACAATATTGATTGTGTTGTAAACCTTTTGTGTAAGTGTAAGATATACATAAGCGGATCCCTTTTGTAGTGAATGTTTTTCTGGTCCTCAAAATCCAACTTTTATGCAGTTTCTTGCAATATTCCAGCAATATGGCAACAGGAGACATCAGAAATGGGATTCACACATTGTGCCCATGTGGGGAATTAAACCAGGGTTTTCGTCATGACAAGCGAATGGTTTCACCACTAGGCTACCTCACTGTGCCCTTATATATCTTAAAAAGTTGAACTTATTTGCGCCATGTGGCAGTTTAGTGAATATTACTCCCATTGGTGTTTAAACACTCATGCCGTAAGTGAATTAACATAAATTAAGTAAATTATCTAATATGATGTCAGGTAATCTGACATGCTTACAAATATATAATCTTTCAACAGTTTAACATACAAATTGTAACTCCCATGTTACATTTAGTAAGTACAAGTGCAACACAGAGAGAAGTTCCTGCAGTCTGCATGACAAAGCTCTCAAGTACCCTAGTTTCCAGAAGCATCTGTGTGTCTCTACCAGTCCTGTAACCCCTACCCCTAACCCCACCCCAAACCAATCCATTTTAGTCACTTCCTGTGATGAAGACAGGACCAAGTCTATATCACTGGCACCCCCTGGGGTGCCTTCTTTAAGGAGTCTAAAGTAGCCTATGTCATAAACTACTTTGACTTGGGTGATCAACTATTACCCTTCAGTATAGACTTCTAAATGTGACAGTGTCCTCTGCCACCAAAGCTTGTATTGAGGCGACTAGCAGGGTTGGATGGTTAGACTTTGCAAACATGATTGACGCTTGACTTAGTGTTCTAATCATGGGTTTGGGCCAGACATGGGCCAGACTTTAGTATTGCAGTATGTTAAACTATGGTATCCAACAAATAGACAACTAATATATAGAAAGCTTGATGTCATTTGTTTTCTCTTCCTGTCAAAGGAATCTGTTGCTTGTTTCTGAATTTCCTAATTTCAGTTTTGACTTGTCTGTTGTGTAACTTGCCAAGATGAAAATATGCATGAAATAAGAGTAAGATAGTGGATGATAAGAACATATAAATAAATACCTGTCAAGCTCAAAGAATTTAAAATATGCCTATATCTACAAACCCAATACATGTATTTTCCCCACATTCTATTGTATATCTTCATTAGAATTTGAAATTGTGGAATACTGATGTAATATCACATGTCTGATGCTCTTGTGACATACTAGTCTAAGGAGCATCGACTAGTGATGGAATGTGAATAATAACACTTCATGTCTCTCACTCATCCCAACACAAACACCCTTCCCACCCCTCACAAACACCCTTCCCACCCCCTACAAACACCCTTCCCACCCACCACAAACCCCTGCCCAAAGTTTGACAACCCTCCCATCCTTGAAAACCTGAATGGTATGTATTCAGTGGTATTTGCAATTGTAGAATGTGCTATATGTGACATACTTGTCTAAGGAGCATCTAGTGATGGAATGTTAATAATAAGCCAGTCTTGCTTCCCCTAGTGGAGGAGTCACAGGGTGTGGAAGCTTCCTATCTTCATCACTGATAACTGAGCCAGCGATGTTCACATCCATGCATGATGGAGCAGTACTGGTGATAAGCTTATAGGGAGATATGAATTCATGTAGGGAGATATGACTTTTATTAGCCAACCCTGAAGTCCATTACTGTATTTTTCCTAGCAACTAGGACGTGAGCTTGTTTGCATTGGTGGGGATGTTTAGAGATGGTATGGTGTGGGATTGATATGTGTGGTATGTTGGACTTTGGTATGATTAGGATTATGATTAATGAAGATGATAGGTGTACCTTCCTTAATTTGTCTGACATAGTGTCAGTTCTGATGGTAAATGCTTTTGCATTTATTCTTGGCTTACTGTTTCAATATTGTAATACATGATTTTGAATTCAATATGAAAATCATTTTGAATACTTGACAGTATTAAGGTGAAAATAAGTTATGTTTAATCTGGATTTTCCCATTTACCTCTTGCATTTTTATTGTAGTAGTTCAAAAGCAGAAAAGTTCAAAAGCAGAAATCCAGTTCAGCCAGTCTGTAATGAAATAAATGTATGCATTAAATGCCACTCAAATGAGACATAAATATCCCACCTGAAAAGAAGATTATATGTCCATTAAGGATGAATGTGACAAAGAGTAGGTGTCCAATTTCTTGAAACAGCTCATGTCTCTCACTCCTCCAAATCATGCTCTGACCCCAGCCCCCACAACCCTGCCCCCAACCCCCACAACCGTGAGGCCCCACACCATCCAGACAAACACTCAACACTCACAGGAAACCACACTGATTTATCATGTCTGAGGACAGGTGTATCTTAAATCTGACTGTGAACTCTGAAAGTAGTTTTGTCAATAAACCTTGAGCATTGTTGAGAGCTGTATCCGGTATGATACCTAAACTGATAAGTAGTAATTAATCTGTGAAACTGATACATTGACGCTAAAGCAGACATATTTGCCCTTTAGGTTAGGAAATAGGAGTTCTACTGATGCAGGGATGATTTGTAAGTTCTGAGCCTCACTATAAATAGTGGGGTGGTGGAGCAGCCAAATGGTTAAAGCGTTCGCTCATCATGCTGAAGACTCAGGTTTGAATCCCCTCATGGATGCGGAGTGTGAAGCTCATTTATGGTGTCCCATGCCATGACAGATATTGCTGGAATATTGTTGAAAGGGTGCAAAACCATAATCACTCACTCACTATAAATAGTATGATAGTATAATAGAGAAGTCTTTTATAGTCATCATGCAAGGCTGTGGCATTTGGAAAATGGACCAAATACAGAATTACTGTTGAGTTAAGAGTGTCTGGATTCTTGTGTGCTCTTTGTTTTGTGCTGCTCTGTGAAAAGTTGCAACAAATTAGGATCAGGATATTAAATATCCTGTAGGATCTGTCAGGTAATTGGACCCATATCTCAGTTTAGGCATGTCTAATGGTGGATGTGTCTGTCCTGCCTGAATGTGTCATACTTTATGACCTGGACTGATGCGCATGTTATCAGTCAGTGGATTGCCTGACTGAGACTTGGGTATTTATAGAATTCTGAGCATCACTGCAGGTATTACCAGTAGGTTGACGACATCTTGGTTTGACGACATTCTGTAGAACTACAGGACGTACCATCAGACTTGCTGACTTGTCTAACAATGCATTGATCGATGCATGCTCATGATGTCAATCACTGGATTATCAGGTCCTTATATGATGATTTATACATAGACCTCCATGCTCCTATAATACTGCTTAGTTCTTACAGCAACAAAAAACTGATGTTGGTAGACCCATTCATTGCAGGCAGATGAGGAAAAGGTGCCATAATGTACAAAACTCCAAATGTATAGTTGTAGCTCTGCAGTGTTTTTATTGCCATGAAGATTAGTGAATAGGGCTTTAATTTGTAATGCTGGCTTTATAATGTGTCAACATGTGTACTCCAAGCCAAACAAGTCCGTGGTTTTAGATACCTTGGCGTTGCCATTGAAAAAAAAACAATAGTCATTGAGAGGATGATATTTATTTAGACCTGTTCCAGCTGTCCCATTTCATGCCAGTGCAAGCTTTTACCTGTTTAGAAATTTCTTCCAATTTGGGTCAATATTTCCTATAGTTTATTGGTTTAGCTCTGTTGGACATTCACACGTGAAGCGATTGATGATAGATGATGGCGCTACAACAGATTGATTGGTCGGTCTATACATGTTTACAACATCAGCTGAGATCTGTTTTTACAAGTAGTTAATGCAGGTCAGGAACTTGACTTCTTCCATTTCATAACTTGTGTATATTTTCAAAGTCTTGACAAGGAATCGGTTCAGTCTGTTACAGCACTGGAGGTTAACACAAACGCCAAATGAAGATAAACATTTGATTTTATTGTGAGTCAGTATAGTCAGTTATTCATTAATATTAGATGATATTCTCAATATGTTGTATTTGACGGCATCATGATAAGACTAATCTACTAGACTAAATATTTGTAACAGACACCTGTTTAACTTTCATGGTGGAGATATGTTGTTATAGAACATGAAATACAGTAAATGATTCTGTGAGGATGGGAACTAATTAAGTTCTGATGAAAGATAGAAGTTTCTGTCAGTAAGACAAATGATCTTTAAACTGCAAGTAATACAAGAACTACAATTAAGTAGTTGTTTTTTTCTACACATGAATAACAGCTATGCTTGGTTTGAATAATTGAAAAATATTGCCTTTGACGATTTTTCATTTTGCTGCAAATTCTTCCTGGTCAAGTGGTATTAATTTTTAATCTTATAGATAGGGGATTGAGAAAACATCTGATGTCATAAGACAAATGTACTTCTCACCTATTTGACACCTGTGATTATTGATTGGCTTGATGTATTTTATCAGTTCTTTTGATGCTGAAGTTAATTACCTATAAATAATTAAGCAACTTCTTGACATGTGGGTCCTAATGGCTGATTTTGATGGATGGCACACTCTGTAGCCAGGGGCGGTGTGTATACCTTATTTATAATGGAATTGCGTTGCTTTGACATATTTGTGTTCATTATGTCAGGTCCACATATCTCTATGTGTAAGATCCATGTTGGATCATGGGGTTATTTAAGAACCCTGGCACCCTCTGTATTTGACTGTCTTTGTGGAGGAGAAAAATGGTGAAGTGGATAGACCAACTTTGTCCAGAACAGAGGGTCTATACAGACACTGAAGGTGGTACTTGTACCATGGCTGGTGCTTGCTTAATAATAAACAAGCACCCATCAGTGCTGAGTTGGTATGCAGAGTCTGGTAGCCTTGTTGGACTGAGCCACTTTGTCATGAGAGCTGAAGGTCTGCAGTTGGCATTGAGGGTGATACTTGTTGTTGCCATGCCTGATGCTAGGATTAAACAAAGAATGGTCAGCTCTGGGTTAGTATTCTGAGTGTGGTATCCATATTTAACTCTGTCATTTTATCATGGGTGCAGAAAGTCCACAGTTGTGTTATACCGAAAGACATAAAAGGTGATATTTTTTATTACTGTGCTTGCTGTTTGCATATTAGACAAAGACTGGTCAATTTAGAGTGAAGAAACTGAATGGGATTGCCATTAGCAAACTGTGACACCCTGTCCTGGGAGCAGAATGTCTGCAGTCGTATTATACTAATAAACATTAAAGATGGTATTTGTTGTTGCTCTGCCTGCTGCTCGCAGAAATTAAAGTCTCGTCAAGTCTGACACACAAGTCTGTAATCTTGAAACATGATAGTAAACTCTGTTTCCCCTCAGCCTTGTGTTTAGGGTGGTGTCTGATTCTCCTTGTAGGTGTTTCCCTACAAAGGTTTTGACAGTCTTGACCTGAATTCATGAATTTTGGCAAATAACAATAAAATGATATATAGCATGACATTTTTTAAAAAGAAAAAATGTTTACATAAATCCATTTTTAATGTCATTTAACCATTTCATTAGGAAAAAAGACCCCAAAATTAATGCTTAGTTTCTTTGAACAGTGGTGTGAGAGGTTCTGAAACTTGAACCTTCACTAATTGAAAAAAAGTAACAAGTACGTTTTTTGCACCATGTCATGAACAAGTCGACTGACCTATGAAAGGTTAAAGTAGACTCATAACATACTCTTAATGTTGTAACTTAGTTCTAGGTTAAATAAGCCAACATCTTTTGTGCCTATTGACAATATGAAATAAATAGCTGCTAGAGGTTATGAAAGCTTGCAGTGTTTACTCAACCAAACACTTAAGATTCTAGACTGTCTCAGGACAGGTGTAGGCTTATGACCTAGATTTTGAACGTTCCCATACTGTAACGGCTCAGCTGATATATATAGTACCATCTAGACCAGTATCCCCAATATAGATGCTGACAATTCTTCCTGGACGACAGACAGGTCCATGTAACAAATGCCCTTTAACAACCAGGGCGTCCTTGTCTCGTTTGTATGAAAAATGGGCTCCTGTGCTTGGAGCTATGAAGATAAGATGATCTTTTTAAGTTGTCCTTTAATGTTTTGCATGCAAGAACAGTGCAGACAAAAATCATTTCCAGTTTATTTGAAGTATTGATACTGTGGATGTTTTCCATAAGCACAATATTCTCAGGACATCTTTGTTACCATGTTTGATACCTATGATGTTATTAAGTTGAATAATTTGTCATAATTATTTATCACTCTCAGAAGTATGGCAGCAGTTGGTAAATAATCGTGTCTGGAACACGGAAATCATGAGCACTTATCTATGCAATTTGACTGCAATGACATGCATCAACCAAGTCAGCAAGCCGGGCCACCCAGTCCTGTTTTATGTCTTACAGCAAGCGTGGTTTGCTGAAGACCAGTTCTAATTTTGATCGTTCCTTTATACTTATCTATCCTGCTGTGATACATCTATACTGTTACCTAGCATTCTTTTATTCTTCTGATCCTTTGTTACACAAAATTGAAATATGTATTAGACAGACTCCAACTGTGCTATATCACAATGCGTTACGTTATTTTGTACCTTGTATATCATGGTGTCTCTGCCTAACAGTAGTTGTCTACAAACAGTGGGTGTGAAGTGGCAACACTGTTGTACATATAGTACAACTGACACAGTGTTTCATTGT
This sequence comes from Haliotis asinina, assembly GCF_037392515.1. Classification (NCBI taxonomy): domain Eukaryota; kingdom Metazoa; phylum Mollusca; class Gastropoda; order Lepetellida; family Haliotidae; genus Haliotis; species Haliotis asinina. Next base: position 78,563,908 of record NC_090281.1, read on the forward strand.
GTTCAGATGTCTTACAACCTGTAAAAAGATCTGCTGTATAGGAAGATATATTTGAAATTAATTGGACCTTGAAGTATCTTATTTAGCTGGTTGCTCTTGGGTCAGCAAAATATTTCATGGTCTGTTGCCTTGGTGATATGATAACATGCACAATAGAAAACTGGTACTAAGCTTTGAAGAAATATTCATTGCCCTGTTGTGTAGTTGCTTGAGAACATGAGATACCTCATCTGTCCTACATGTTCACAGGCCCTGAAGGATGATGAGGTAGCCAAGTGGTGAAGGTGTTTGCTCAACACTGTGAAAACCCGAATTCAGTAATTCCGACGTGGGTACAATGTATGAAGTCCTTGATTATTTATGGTGTCCCCTTGCCATGGTTTTGCTAAAAGCAGCGAAAAACATCTTCAATCCAGCAACAGTATAATGACCCATTTCACAAAGCCCTTACTGCAAAGTCAGGCAGGTCACGAGTTACCAGAGGCTGTGAATCTCCCACCTCACTGGGCCTTTGCTCTTTTCAATGATGTTGTTTCTATCGTAATTATGTATTATCAGATTCTAAGCATTAATTTATTTGCGAATGTGCAAGTGGGTGTCAATAATGGAGTTGGACCTAACATTTGAAACTGTTGCCTCTATTTCATCTACCTGTTCTCTGTGGAAGTAACACAGGAATTTTACAAAATGGATACCTTTGTTGAACCTTGTGTGTATTTTCAACTAAAATCTCACCCACTGAATCTTAAAAATCCCCCCTCCATTCAACGCACAGGCACGTGATAGAAATTCAAAATATGAATCCCTTCTCTAAAGCTATAAGTTGGAACAAGTTAAAAGCCCAGTGTCCACATCTTGAAATGTGAGGCAGCAATGTGTAGTCCTTCAGGATCTTGACAAATGCACTTGTGATTGTGCCTAACTCTTAAACTGTGAAAGGCATAATGCAAGGTACAAAGTTATTCTTATTTTTCTTTATGGAGTGTGTGATATTGTCATCTACTGAAGTTTTGGAGAATGGAAGGAATTCCTGCTTCTATTGTCCATGTGAGATTTGATCATGGCTGTACATCTGAGTTTATGTTATCCATAATCTTAATAACAGGTTCACCTTAGGTCCGGATTGAAAGAATGAGTTGCCTTTCAATTGACTGGCTATTTCAGAAATATTCTGCATGCATAGGGCAAAGTGTGACAGACCACACCTTGGAATTTTTTTGTACAGCTTTATGAAACAATACCTTGTTCTGGCATTAATAAATACTGAAGATATGATTGTACCTGCATTACTACTGAGTACAGAATACATACACTCCTGCATTGAATTGTAAAGATGTAATCTATCGTTTTCTTTACAGGTCTTGCGTTTCTAGCAAACATGAATATAGATGGTTACTGATTGGTTTTTCCATGATGTAAGAAGTAATATTTAATGAATCATTAGGGTGCGTTCCTGTCATGATGTTCTCCAGGGTAATGGCTCTATCGCCTGTATATGGAGTCGTTGGGTCGCTGGAACTCTCTGATCCAAACTCATTGCAGGTGTTCATAATACGATGAAATTTTGAGGCTCAGTGTGTAGGGGCGGGGAGGGTGGTGGTCAGATTGTTGTGATATCTGACAGTGTGATGGCAATATCACCTGTATGTGTACTTAGTGGACCAACACCTACCATGTGCATGTAATACTTTCCTGGATTAGGGGACTGTAGGGGAAAAGAGAGTGGTGGTCAGTTTGTGGTGATATCTGACAATATGGTGGCAATATCACCTGTATGTGTAATTAGTGGACCAACACATGTGTCTCATATGTTCCAGGGTGTTGCAGTAGGACTGTATTTAGGGCCAGGAGATTTAATAAACAGTTTGTTGATATACCCGGCTATAAAATCACCTGTATATGAACTCAGTGAACAACTCTGTCCAGGTGTGTAACAAGTAACACATAGTCCTAGGTGATGGTGCAGGAAAGAATGGTGAATAGGAACCTACTGTTTGATACTGTGGGGGTGGGACTCCTCGACATGATGTCATAAAATGTTCTAAAGGTGGGTCATGAAATAAGATCAAGAAATATTTTCTGGGGAGGTCATGTTTAATCGGCCACTCTTGTTTCTACAGCACCTCTGCATGAAGTGAAGTCACAATCTCCCGAAATAAGTCTCTCCAAACTTAAGAAATGTCAATCTTTGTGAGCCCTTCTGAGATGGGAACTGAATGGACAAGTTGTATTGAATCTTGGGAAGGTCCAGTACATTGATGTAGACCATCCTAAAAGCAGTGATTCAGTGGGTAAATGCCGTGAAATGTCAGCCATGGGACAACATTACAGAGACGATGGGAAGACGGTGTCTGCCATGCACTAATGTTGGGAGGAAGTTGAAACGGACATTTACCAAATCGTGGTGCATCCTCTCTATGTATTGTCCTTGGTTAACCCCTTCACAGTCGTTGTCCAGTAAGGGTTAGCGGTTGTTACTTTCAATATTTCAATGAATCCGACATTCATCAGACCATGGTGCATCCTCTCTGTGTATTGTCTTTAGATAACCCTTTCACAGCCACTGTTCAATAAGGGATGGAGGTTGTTACTTAATTTCAGTATTTCAATGCTGGTATCGAAATAGTTTTGAATTTATGTGCCATGGCATGTTAAATGTTGAAATGGCATGGATGAAATATTTTTAATGTATCCTAGGGGCATGACTAATATTGTAGAAATAATCCACATGATTCATTTAATGTAAAATTTAAACAATTTAAAAGACTCAAAGCAACTTTTGTCCTCATAAAAATGTTTATCTATGTCACTCTTAATCTCAAAGTGTCTATCCCTGCCCTGTGACAAGATGGTGAAAGGAACTTGAGTTTGTGTCCTTAGTGAATTTCTGGTGTTTAAAAGGTCTGTGAACTTAATGAAACTTAACCCTTTATGGTATTACCAACATAAGTGGATCAGTTAATGTGTGCCGAGTTAATTAACCTGAATGGAGGTTCACATCATGAGAGAACGTTAGCAGTGGACTTCACACATTGTACCCATATGGGAAATTGAGTGAACATTTCAACCATTAGGCTGCTACTCCACCCCTCACATTCCAGAATATGTAAATAAATGTGTCAGCACCAAACCAATACTCATGGGTTTCACTGCGGTGAATATGTCCAGTCCCAAACTCACTCTCTGACTCACTCACACAATTTATCAAATATTGAAAGCTGATACATGTCTTTGTCAGAGTGAACACTCATTTTGCCTTTTTCTCTGATCATGCTTTCATCAGACTGTATAGCAGTTCCATGTAGGTGCCTGACATGCAGTATTGCTGCTGTAGCAGTTACATCATTGAAATGACTGGATGTAAATTAAGCACTTTAATACATGGTATAACCTTGATATCATTTGAAAATCTCAGGAAAATGTGAGAACTGATTAAAGTTTACTTGCAGTTGAAAGGGTTAATTGACCAGCTGTTGTTTGATAAGGATGACACAACTATCTCTGTACATATAAATTGAAGTATGTTTAACACCCAGCCTTCTGTCACCACGACCTGCATCCATCAATATTGATACACACATGTATGCACAGATACCATTGCAGACCAGTTTGTTATAATTGCATGGAGTGCACATATACTGAGGGAAAAAAATAAGGAATCACATGAAAGCTCAACTGTCCATATATTTTTTCCAGATTTATTCATAAGCTATGTGATACAAAGCTTGTGAAGAAACCTTTGAAAAAAATAGAGGAATACTTGTCCTTTCATGTGATCTCTTAATTTTGTCCCTCAGTATCTTTAGTTCAATTTTAATATATTTTTGACATGGTTTTGTGTAATTGTTACCTTTAATATTTTTGAAAAGCCCAAACAATTATTCCTGATCTCATGAAGGTGTAATCAATGTAGCAAATGTGTTTTTAAATATTTTTTTAAAGATATTTTGCTTTTATGGAGGTATAAATGTAAAACAAGTTATATGCTCATTGTGAATCCTTGCTGAAGATACATGCCAAGTGTGCACTTCATTTTTTGTGTTTATTGGGCCTGTCTATCAGCATAAATCATGGAGGTCGATAATCATTAATTGATGTCAATAAATTATTGATGAATATCAGACGTGATATTGTCCAAAAACATGAGACTGATCTGGTAACCTTTGTGAGCCATTAGAAACAATGACTCGTCTATTTTAGCCTAAATATTTTGGGGGGGGGGGGGGGGTTGGTGGTGGTGTGGTGTTAAGGAAACAAACACAACAAACTTGGCGAACCAAGCAAACCAAAGAATCATTTGTAGTTTATTTATATCAATGCCTTGTGACAAGTCGACATAGTTTTGTGATGTCCACTTGATAGTGTCATGATGTGAATGGGTCTCGAGTGTCAGACCTGAAGTACTTACACTGAACTGTGTACTTGGCTTAGCAGCCATTTACTGGCTAGAGTAGAGGAAACCAGTAGAAACACTCATCTGTACTGGATGGAGTCTTTTAACTTTGATAGTATAAGATGATTTGTGAAAAGGCCTTGTTAAGAAATTCTTGCATTGTTTTATATATTTCTTTATTTAGTACATAAGTGGGTGGGCTGTTGATTATCAGTGTACATTTTCTGCCAGTACTGGTCATGTCCATTAAATCAATGTGATGGTGGGGTAGTATAGTGTTCGCTTATCACATCAAAGACATGTGTTCGATTCCCCACATGGGTACACTGTGTGAGGCCCATATCTGATGTCTCCCTCTGTGATATTGCTGGAATATTGCTAAATGCAGCATAAAACTAAACTCACTCCATTAAATCAATGTGACAAAGGTGTAAGGAAAATAATTGTGGAAGTGTTACAGCTGTATTGAACATGTGCCATGTGTTTTACACCATTTTGAATTTGGTCTAAGTTTTTGTTCTCAGCCATAATCTTGATGGCTGTTAGTTATTTTGCAGTAAAGATAAGCTGGAGAGAAGTAAGACAATCACCATACATGGAAGTGAGGGGATGATAAGGATTTATTCCCTGCCAACACATGCAAACCAAACCAATCTTGTCAGTCACTCAGCAGTTATATTGTGAAATAAAACCTGGCCAAAAACACTTGGTTTACAGATTTATCATAATTTAGGGTTTTGGAAAACTCTAAAACCCAGCTTTCTTGTATTGTAGTTGAAGTAAGCCACCCATGAGTTTCTGTTTGGTTTGGTTTATTTTTTTCATGCGCACTCAGCTATATGGCAGCGGTTTGTAATTAACTGAGTCTTGACCAGACAACCTCGTTATGAACAACATTAGCATTGATCTGCGCAACTGATAAAGACCAGTTCTAATCTGGGACCTAGATTTTTTAAGCTCTCTAAACGCTAAGATAGTTGTAAGTGCCATACATTAACATCAGCTTAACACTGTCTTAGTGCTAAGAGAGCTTTGAAAATCTTGGCCCTGGTCTATATTTATAGGAGAAAACACACCTCCGAGGTTTTTTTAGACAATGTAAAACGGGAGGGGGAGGGATTTCCCAACCCTGATAGTTTTACATTGTCTATCAAAACAGAAGAGAGGTGTTTTCTCTAATGTATATACCGTCAATGATGGGTAATTACAATGTAGATTATCATTTAATGAAGCGATATAACAATAACTGAAGCACGCATAAAATCAATTTAATGACATTAACTATAAGTAGGTAATTTAACCCCTACACTTTCGTCGGCCTGGTGGTCGTGCGGTATTGCGTCTGCCTACGGATGAGAGAATTGCGGTTCCAATTCCACTTCGGAAAACATTTGTATTATGAGCTTAATCTTGAACGATATTTTTCAATTGATTTCAAACACTCATGTATCATTTGAGTGTTGATTTTCTTATGTTAGGAAAAGTAAACCCTGAAGAACAGTCTCACTAACGGAAAGTAAAACCTGTCCCTCCAAAACAAAAGCCTCAAATGCAGTTGTTCTGGGAAAACAAGAGATGACCTAATATAAAGTGAGAAGCACACTTTAGCCTTAGGTTTATATGAGGGTCCTAAGAGGTAACTACAGGACTGGCTGGTTAGATTCAGTGATTGTGTTGTTTTATGCTGTTGTATCCCAGTTGCATCAACAATATTCATGATGTCAGTCAGTGGATTATCTGGTCCAGATTCAATTAATTACAGAATGTTATCATGTTCCTGGAATATCGTAACAACAAACAAACAACCAAATGCTAAAATTTACATAGATACATAGTGTAAACCCTTGATGTGTATATCTGATTATTGTTGGCAATGTTTGTTATAGCCTAAACAATGGCTAAAATGTTTGCCCGTCTAGCTGAAGACCCAGGTTCCATGTCCCCCATGGGCAGAATGTGTGAAGCCCATATCTGGTGTCCCCAGCTGTGATACTGCTGGAATATTGCTAAAAGAGGTATAAGTCCATACTCACTTACTCTTATTGTTGCTAATAATTTTCCTTTTAAAGTTAAACTTTTATCATTGAAGATAACATTTTTTGTCGTTTTATGTAACTCCTTTGCATACTGACTTAGAAAATCCATGAAATAAAGAGTCATAATGACCTCATCTGCAAGCATGGTAAGGTGCCACATGTATAGGTAACCCTCAGTATTGCAAAATGGCATGAAATCCCTGAAACATGGAATATCAGGTCACAAGGACTTCCCATGGTACTATCAGGTATGTGTACATAGTTACCCAGCATGAAACTGCAAATATTATAGGCCTTATAGGCCCTTCAGGTAGCTTAACTAGCTCAAAAAACATGCTGATGTCTCCATGTTAGTGTTTTGCATCTGGTGCTGGAATGCATGGCTGCCATACTACATAGCACTACAAATGAAAGCCAGGAGGCAAGGTCTTGGAGTTCACCTCCCTGGGTAGTAGGCCCTGAATCATAGTGTGTGTGCTCATACTTGAATGCTATATCCTTGTCTGTCTGCCCTACTGCCTAGTCCTCCCAGCGCCGTGGTAAAGTCAGTGAAGTGAGTCTAGATTACAATTTCCCATCTGACTGGGGTCCCTTTCAACAGAAATGGATTTATTTGTTACAATCAAAATTATGTGTGTTCAGAGACTAAGCGTTGCATGTTACATATGGGATTGCTCTTTTTTCGAAAAGTACAGATTCTAGTACTTTTTGTTAGTGTAACCCTTTATCTCACGGTCTGGTCTCACTTGTGCTACTTTTCAATTTGTATGTAACTACTTGTTTCTATCATAGTTATATATTCAAAGACGAAGCGTCTACTGCTTTCTCCAGGCATTTTTGTAACCTGAAATATATCACAGATGACTAGGGCTGTGTACTATACCCTCCACCATGATAGTACTTTAAAGGCCACAGTTATAATTTTGTGGTTTACATATTCTGGGCTAACATTGAAGAGTTCAAGATAAAGCACACAAACTGAGTTGGTGAATATTTTATGTTCTGATGATGTAGAATTGTTTGGGATGGGTGAGTTTTAGAAGAAATGAAATCAACTCAAACAATTGTTTACTATTTTCAAATGTCAATATGTATACATGTTTTTCATACACTGAGCTGTGTGAGAGCTGTGTGCAGGCTCACTGACTTGACTGGCTCATGTCATTGTATCTCGATTGCATAGACCGATCAAATATTATCAAATATTGCCATATAGCTGGAATATTGTTGAGTATGGCATTGAACTCAGCTTTCTCACTCGCTTATATAATGAAGGGTTTCTGGCTTGGCGGTTGTCATTGCATAAATTTGAAAGGTATTTGATGAAGAAGTATTTAAAACACCTACAATTGCTTGTAATTGTTGCCCTAGGACTGTTGTCTTAATCTCATTATTCAGAGTTAATATTCTGGGGATGACATAAAGCAGGATGTCAGACTAAGTAATTGAGACTAAATTAAGTTTATTTAATTCGTTATCAACAAAAGCGTTGTATGAAGCTGATTGCTGGATGGCATAAATTGTCACATTTTCCCTTAATTTCTCTTCATCATCTGTATTTCCTCCTTGGCTTCATCATTTGCATTTCATCATTCCTATGAATCCAACTTTTTTTGAATGGTATATTTATTGTTACTCTGCAGCTGATTCATATCTCAGTGTTGGTTGGCCACATTTCATGAAAGGGATACAAGAGGACAAAACTCAGTGACCAAGAAAATCTGGTGTTAATTTTGCAAAAAGACACACCTATTTCTTTTTTGACGTTAACAGTTTTAATCTTCAAAGGTTTCACAAGTAAATTTTTAAACCTTCCTGTTACTGTGAAATGTGTATATTGTCATTCAGAGAATAGAAATACGCATAACATAAAGCACTCAAATGGCGGAAATGTAATCAAGGTCTGTTCCGTTGAAGTTATGTAATGGTTCTGGGAAGCGTGATATAATCACGGAAGCGTGTAGATGAACATCTTGGTTGCTAACAGTGTTGTGCTGAAGGGAGGAAGATACATGAAGTTAGAAAGGAGAGGCGTGTCTCACTGATTCTCCATCTTGGATGACTCATGAGCTCTTTCATAACAACAGTGGACATTCGTCATAGTGGACGCTGGTGATATTGTGCATTTGTGTGTCAGACCTGAGTTTAGACATTAAAACTGTGTCAGTATTCAAAAATCATTTGTTGGAACATTTTCTGTAGTGAACACACTCATCAGTATTCCAGCTATATGGCAGCAGTTTGTAAATCATTGAGTCTTGACCAGACAGTCCAGTGATCAACGTAATACTGATAATGGATTTTCAGTAACCCATGCTTGTTGGATTGGGTGGTCTAACAGGATTGGGTGGTCAGACTCACTAACTTGGTTGACACAAGTCATCTTGTCCCAGCTGCCTAGATCTGTGTTCATGCTGTTGATCACTGGGTTGTCTGGTCCAGACTCAATTATTTACAGACTGCTGCCATATAGTTGGAATAGTGCCAAGTTCAGCATAAAACAAAACAGACTCACTCACTTGTACATTCACACATTCTCTCCCTCACACATTCTCTCCCTCACACATTCTCTCTGACTCTCTCGCTCATACATTTTCTCACTCACTTTACAATTTCTTGAAATGATATTAAACCGAGTTACATAAACCAAGTTACATAAACCAAGTCACACCACAGCATCATGGTGTGACTGTTCCCTACTTTACACCCAGATCACCTGATGGATGGTTGCCATGGGGAATGTGTGTACCAGTCCCATAATTGATTAGATGGCAGGACAGGTGACTGACTTATTCATGAATGGTGCTGGAGATTGATCATCGCATAATGACCCACCCTAGATTATTAACATATTTTTATTAGGCAAGAATTTATGTAAAATATCATCACAAGTGATAACATTTAATCTTTTCCTGTGCCAGGAGTGATTTATCATGTACCTAAAAACCATATTGCCAAGGCTATCTATTCTCAAAACGTTTGTAACCCTATGAACTTCTTAGGCGCATTCTTAACACATTGGCTACGATCAAAGTTAAGAATTCTTAGGCCTACGAACTTTTCAAGAATACGGGCCCAGATTTCTAATTTAAGTTGTTGTTTAAATTATGGGAAAATAAATCATGAGAAAGCTTTTGAAAGTTTTGAAGCATATGACACAGAATCTGAAGTATGCAAATGATCCTCTCAGCTTTGGACAGGAAACAGACAAAAAAACGTCAATAAAAACACAACCAAACAAACCTCTTATCTTCATAGTGCATATGTTGTCTACCTGTCTACAAATACAGACTTTGCTCTCAAACCCCAGCCATAACACATTTGTTTGGTCTGATCCAGTTTAAGTTTAAGTGACAATAAATCACTGTAATAAGATGTCAGCAGAATTTCATACCAAACACGTTTTTACATTAAAATGTTGAGCACCGGAACAGAATCGTGTGACGAAACCTGCAACCCCTTGCAGTTCAGGGGCTGTGTTTATGCAGCATGCCTGCCTGAATGACTGAGGCGTGTGTGGCAGCCGGATGTTGGTGGGGAGGGGGGGGGAGTGACCGATTGTCTATGTTGTAGCTGATATTTCATATTGTTGTACATGTTTGCCAGCAGCAGGGTTCAGTAGGTCAACAGTTTTATCAGTAGGTTGATCTGTTGCTGTGTTAAAGGGGTTGTGTCATCTAATTGTGAAGAGATATCTAATCAGTGTTAAGGGAGCCTGTGAGTGCTGAGGGTAAAGACAGAGCCCAGTCAGTGGCATGAACTGATGCTGTGTTAGGGATCCATGTTAAATGACCATTGAAAAATTGAAGAGGGGTGAAATAAAGTATGCACCCCCTCAACCCCCTTTCTCGAGAGTCAAGTTTCTCTCTCCCCACTCCCCTCCCAACACACAAACACACGCACGCTTCTCAAGAAGCTGTATCTGCCCCTGGGAAATTGAGATAAAGTCTTGTCCATGTTAAATATTAAAGGTGGCTTAGCAAGTTCAGTGTAGAGGGTCAAGACACAATGCTAAATATTTCTTCTTTATCTTTACAGATACAGCTGATGCCTCCAGATGAACAGTTTTCCTTTGAATACAAGGTATAGTTGTTTTCTGCCATTTTCTTGGAGGCTGAATGTTAAATGATATTAACTGAAGAGCCTTGATGTGCAGCAAATGATTGTCATTTTTTTGTAAACCACAAGACAAATTCATTTTATCATAGCAGATACATACAAACCAGAAAAATGGATTTGACGAAAAGTGAACGGCTAATAGAATATCTCAAGTTGACTTCTCGGATGCACCTTTGGTATTGAGGTGGGCACATTTGCATAGTATCTTTGGACAATGTACTTACATACATATTGTCTCAGTTCACTCAGCTGTAAAATGGGTACCCATGAAGATGTGCTGGCAATGTGAGTGATAAGCTCATTGTGGCTAACAGGCAGCATGACTGTATACTCCCCAGGGAGTTGAAAAAGATCTTGATTAGATTACCTGCCGTTTTGACAGATTCATGGTGGATTCATTCGTTCATTCATTCATTCATTCAGTCAGTCAATCAGTTAGTCAGTCAGTCAGTCAGTCAGTCATACTTTTATTTATGGGACTAAATGCCAGTCTACTCTGTCTGACACAGTTGCCTTGTTATCAGAACACCCTGTCTACAGGAAGCATGTGTCTATGCACACACATTGTCTAGGGGTCAGATAACATGCAGGCCTTGAGATTATTGTAGTAACTCTCACCGGCACAGTGTTTGTTAGATTCAGTGCCATTTCCTGGTTTCCCACTCTAAGATATTAACCAGATAAACATTAACTTGTTGCTGGAGATGAAGAGGAAGATGGATGTTTTACACACTTGTAAACAACAAACATCCCCCCCTCTCTCTCTCTCTCTCCCTTTCTCTCTCTCTTTCTCATTCTCTCTCACTCACTCTCTGCTATTGTGACAATTTGTAATCAATTACTTAGTGATTTGGTCACTGCAAGCAATATTCAATTATTTCAATTTATTGGAACACCAGCAGTACGTACAAGGTACAAGATAGCCATAAGTTAATGTTAATGTATGACACTTATGACTATCTTAGCGCTGAGTTAGCTTTGGAAATCTAGCCCCTGAATCTCAGAATCCCATGTTTGCCTCATGTCGATGTTCAGGACAAATAGAGGATACCATTCCCTAGGTAAAGTTCCATAGAACAACAGGAAAATGCTCGCTGGAGATCAATGTTCATACTCTTCACCACCGATTTGCCTAACCAGATTTATGATGAGAGACTAGCTGGTATGTTGTCTACAGCAGAGTAAGGTGGCACTCACTTACTAAAGTAATGTATACTTGATAAGTCACCGTTATAACAAGAGCCTGGTTGTGGTCAAGGGCTGTTGATGCTGTTTTAGCCTGCTGTCTTCAATGGCAACCCTCTCATTCATCTGGAGGGAGCAGTTTGAGATTTATCACCAGGCTGGAAATTTACCTTTTATTCCTCATGTGCAACAGTGAATATCTCATCACCACTCAGGATTGTGTTACATTTCCCTGGATTAGAAGATAACCTATGTCAGTAGCTGTAACAAGTAAAGGTATGTGGTCTGTTTCACCTGACAAGTGTGTACGTATCACCTGAGGTCACAGATAGGGAAAAATTTATCTCAGGAAGTTGAAATGGGTGAGGGACTGTGTTCTGCTTCTTGAGGCCTAAGAGTTACAAGGGCTTCGGGCTTGCTCCACACTGATGCTCAACTGTTGCATGTAGCGTTAGGGTGGCGGGGTAGCTTAGTGGTTAAAGTGTCTGCTCATCATGCCAAAGAACTAGGTTCGATTCCCCACATGGGTACAAGCCCTTTTGTACCCATTGGGTCCATTTCTGGTATCCCCTGCCATGATACTGCTGGAGTATTTCTGAGAGCGGCATAAAACTAAATTCCTTCACTCACTCACATGTGGTGTTGCAAGGATAAGTGACTTTGAAATACGCCTTTATAAGTAACTGGAACTGGCATCATCATCATCATCATCATCATCATCATCATCATCATCATCGTCATCAGTTTTATTATTATTTTCTTGTGTTTTGGAACCTTGACTACCAATATATATATATATATATATATATATATATATATATATATATATATATATATATATATATATATATATATATATATATATATTATTTTCTTTTGTTAATGGGTATCTTGGAACCTTGGCTATACGACAGTCAGTGTTACAGATTTGTCCAAATCACATCAATTAGTGCTCACACATAAAAGTCTCTTCTCCAAATCTAGCGAATATATCACTGTTATTCGTTGTTGTTTTTTTATTATGATATGTATTTTTTCGCCTTGCAGTGGGACATTTTGACAACCAAAATCCAGCTGATTGCAACCAGCAAGATAGTGTCCCTCTCTGCAGGAGAATGGGACAGCCTCACAGCTCTCACAAATGTCTACACCAAAAAAATATTCCACACACCGGCAGTAAGTGTCATGTACTTCTATGTAACATGTATGTTGTGGACATACCATGTCCACGTGATCTTCTGTAACTTGGTATATGAAAGAGCATTGGATAGATACTTGCCTGGTTGGTGTAGAAATACTAGTATTATATCTTAAGTGAAATGCTGTCATTGGTATTAGGTGAAGCTTGTTGTGATGCAAGTATATTATGGCAGTTGTATCATGACACAAGTGTATCAGGACATGTGTATTGTATCATGGCACAAGTGTATCAGGACATGTGTATTGTATCATGACACAAGTGTATCAGGACATGTGTATTGTATCATGGCACAAGTGCATCATGACAATTGTATTGTATCATGACAAGTGTATCACAACAAGTGCATCTTGACACAAATGCATTGTGACACACGTATTGCTACATGGTAGTGTTCAGGTTTACCATGTTTAAGCCTATACTGTTGTGTACAGGGTAGAGTGTATGTTCAGGAGCTCTCTGTAACGTTCCTTTGATCCACAGGGGGCTGACAGATGGAGCAATGATATCTACTTCGGCCACCAAAGGATCGCCAGTCTCAATCACTCGCTCATCAAGTTGTGTAAAAGCATTCCAGACAAGTAAGTCAGTTTTAAGAAATTTCAGATCTGTGAAATCTGTATGTGTGATCAAATAAGAAAAGAAGCTGGTTCTGAACAGTCTCTATATACATTGTTTGGTTTGCTGGTTTATGCTGTACACAGCAATATTCCTGTTCTATATAAGTGATCAGTAAATAATTGAGTCAGGACGAGACCATCCAGTGATCAACAGCATGATAATCGATCTACACAATTTGGATTCGATGGCAAGTGTCAACCATGTCAGCAAGCCTTAAGACAATCATGGGTTGCTGAAGACCAGGTCTAACAGGGATCTTCATGGGCCATGTCTCTACTTTACATGTTGTCTTACTTATAATCATAGTAAAGTACCATCCCTTATGGATAACAACCTTTTTATTATTTTATGATAGCATCATATAATAATAAAGAAGTTGTTATCCCTAAAGGATTGTACTTTATTATTTGCTCACCATCTTCTAAAATGCCAGTCAAGCAGATTAGGCTGCATAAAAATAATTAAATGTTTCTCAGGCACATTCTTTTTTCAAAAGTAATGAGGACTTTTTTCTAAATTTTTTATGGAAAAAAGTGACGAGAGAGGAACACATTTCTATATTTTCTCTCAGAAATAAAGTGTGGAAAGTTATTGAGTTGTATTCAGTCACAATCGTTCTTACAGACACTCATTCTTTTAGTGGACAAATGGATAATTGGGATGCGGCCAAGTCAAAATTATTTTTGCTAAATAGCAGTAAAAAATTGTTACGTGCACAAATGAAAGTGATGCACCGATGCCCAAGAAACATTTCACTTTTTTCATTTACCCTTAGTCATAGTCAATATAAGCTGGAATGCCAGAAGGGATTATGTCTTGTATTAGGAAAAAATAAGTGTTTCCATTTTTATGAATATTCTGTAGGAATATTTATCAAAAACAATAATGTCATGGCTTCAGTTATTTCTAAAAGTAAACTGAAACTCAAGACAACCCGGACAGCATTTTGTCTCCACTGATGTCAGTCCATTCAGAAGTCCATGCTAGATGCTGTTTTTTGAGCCAGTGTTGAAAAATCATGAAACATTCCATTGCCAATATAGGTACCTTGATAGAAGTAGTGGTTATCTGAATCAACTTGATAGTTTCACATGTTTGGAATTCTTTTTGAAAGTTTCAATGGCTGCTCAGTAGACCTTGATGGTAAATTGTGATACTGCTATTTCACGATAAGATAGAGAAATATGGAAAGTTTTTTTTGAAAACCAAACTAGGCTCATAGGAAGATGTAGTGTTGGTCTGGCACCTTCTTGGTGAATTTTTCTTGTGGTGTAAATGTAACCAATCCTTCTCTCCCAGATTAGCTGTAGATGACGACATGCTCAAGCCATTATTAGAAGGAGAGACAATTGAATCAGCACTCCGCAAGAAACGCTTGTTTATCTGTGATTATGAAATAATGAAGGACCTTCCCCACCGACCAAACTTTGTTGTAAGTATTTATTGTCTAACTTATCAAAGGAGTGAGTGAGTGAGTGAGTGAGTGAGTGAGTGAGTGAGAGTGATATTTTAGGTATTTGGGTAGGTGGCTGGGTTGTTAAGTGAGTGAGTGAGAGTTAGTGAGTGATGTTTTTGGTATTTGGGGTATTTGGGTAGGTGGATGGATGGTTAAGTGAGTGAGTGAGGTACTTAGCTGGGTATGTAGATGAGTGGGTGAGTGAGTGAGTGAGGTGTTTTGATTGTTGGCTGAGTGAGTGAGTTTTTTGGTATTTATCAGCACACTGATAAGGAAAGTTTCACTTCTTGTCATTATGACAGATGGCCTAGAACAGGGCAATAGCCCATGCATGTCATATCATATGATGTTGGATATTCTAGGACTAGCCATGTTTGGAAATTCAGAGTATTCTTTCCTTGTAATAGCACTAGACTGTTTTCACCTCCATGCACGTTTGTACTAAGACAGGACCCAGTAGTAAACCATGAGAGGGTTTCAGACGCCATCTGGCTTGCCAGAATGACATGATCAGTACATGTTACAGCAGGTCACCTTATCATGACCATTAAAAGCATATCAGGTTGTCATGACAGATTACAGCAGGTCACCTTATCATGACCATTGAAAGCATATCAGGTTGTCATGACAGATTAAAGCAGGTCACCTTATCATGACCATTAAAAGCATATCAGGTTGTCATGACAGATTAAAGCAGGTCACCTTATCATGACCATTAAAAGCATATCAGGTTGTCATGACAGATTACAGCAGGTCACCTTATCATGACCATTAAAAGCATATCAGGCTGTCATGACAGATTAAAGCAGGTCACCTTATCATGACCGTTAAAAGCATATCAGGTTGTCATGACAGATTAAAGCAGGTCACCTTATCATGACCATTAAAAGCATATCAGGTTGTCATGACAGTTTAAAACAACTCAGGTTATGAATGACAGCTTGAAGCAAAACAGCTTATAACAGTCTATTTTAGAAGGTTAAAATCTATAACATATTTATATATGAGTGTTCACATAATTCTCTGATATTTGATGACTTTATTCAAATTGTTTAGCATTACTTGCAGTTATTGCATTAGAAAGTTAAAGTCTATATTGTGTTATCCTGCCTATTGTTCAGTTAAATAGACAGGGAGTTACATGCACTATGTTGCCACATGATGTCAATTAAGTGTTCTCTCCAGGGTAGGTTTTGTCTGCCAGTGTTAAATGTCATATAGTTTGTCTATGGTGGTTTGCTGCAGTGAAACCGCTGGGGGATATGATCAATCCAGGAGTAACGGTTCCATGTGATGGTGAATTTGTTGTTGATTAATTTGCTTTCACTGCTGCTGTTTTTGATTTCCTTCTGTGACATGTTCCATGAATTAAAGTGGGTGAGGTTAGAGCTGCATTTCAGTGATGACTCGACTGTTGACAGTTCCGTATTATACTTGCAGATGTGTGCTCCCATTGGCCTGTTCTTCATCAACAGTAACAAGAGTCTTGTTCCCATTGCAATACAACTCTTCCAGGAACGGGCGCCAGACAATCCTGTAAGTTTACAAAATCCAATTGCAGGAGTAACAGAGGCTGAAGAATATTGTTGACCACTTACTTTTTTCAATAAAGTATTTGTACCCCCTTGATATGGGAAAAGAACCCTAAGCAAATATGAGTGAGTGAGTGGGTTAATATTTGATGTCACATTGGCAGTATCTCAGCCTAATTGTGACACCAAGCAAATATGACCATTTATGACATGGCTATGTTATTGGCAGATCAAATATTGTTCATTGGAAATTTGAGATCTGATCATTGCATTCTGTATGCTATGAGTTGCAGCCTGATGAACAAATTTTGATGTGCTCGAGTCCATTTCTTTAGTCTCACTTGAAAAAGATACGAGAAAGAGTTTGGAAAAAGTATCCGGTGTGCACACTATGTAACCACAGCCTTTTTGATAAATGGTAGTGGTCATTTTGAATTTTTTTTGTATCAAGTAATAGGGTGTGGGATTTAACTACACCTGCCTTGAGGGTAATATTTGGGCCACATTGGTCAGCAAATATCTGTAAAAAATCCAAGATTGGAATTAAATGCTCTGAAAATTATAACTGATATTACAATTCACATCTACAAATTAATAATATTAAAAGATTTTGGGTTGGAACTGGTCTTCAGCAACCGATGCTTCTTGTAGGAGGTGACTGATGGGATTGGGTAGTCAGGCTTCCTGACTTAGTTGACAGATGTCTTTGTATCCCAGTTGCATGGATCATGCTGTTGATCACTAGATTGTCAGGTCCAGACTTGATTATTTACAGACCTTGGCCATATAGGTGGAGTGTGGCGTTAACATGGTTAAAGGACAATCGAACAAGGTCATGTAGACATCCAGTAAGCGGTATCTGCAGTGTTAGTAGTGTGATAAACTAATGTGGTATACTTGGCATCAAGATGTGTTAAATATGCAAATGAGTTCACCAAAGAGGAACTACTTTTAATATACTCCATATACTGATTCATTATATGCCTACTTACTGCATAAACTAAAATCTTAGGTTCCGTCAAAGTTCAGACTGATGTTTGTTGTGTGTGCATGCTTTGACACAAACATGGCTGCAAGTCATATTACAGATTATAAATGGAGACAGATAACTAAAGCATTGTGTTCATCGTATTTATGATTAGTTTATGCTGTATCTTGATGTGTCAGTTTCAGAGTGATAAAGAACTTCATATTTCTAATCCCATAATGTAAATATAAAATATTAGGAATAAAAAATGTTTGTTTTTTTTATGATATGGAACCATTTGGCTAATAGTCTTTATTTATCATTATACGTCATAAAGATAATTTTTCTGGGAATGAACCGTTGACAACCTCCTGCCCCAAATCACAGTCCCAACACCCAATTAAGAACAATATGTATTAACTCCAGTGGTGAAACATTTGGCTAATGGTCTCTCTTTACGATTACAAATGTCCAAATTCAGAAGTTTTATGGAAATATACAAGGGACAACACTGTGTCCACCCAAGCTGTTCAACTAGAATGATCTACTGTTTAAGCAGTTTTGGATTTCAGTGCAAACATTTATAGTGAGGTATCTAAGATTTGGGTACTCATGACGTCAAACATGTTTCCGTTCTGTGACCTTTGTACTTTGGTGGTGTTTCGGACCCAGCTGTTTATAGAGTGGTGTATAATTTGTAGTTGGTATGCCCAGGTCAGCAATATAACCATTATTACACCACACCCTCTAATTGTTTGTTCAGCATTCTTGAACATATATATCATGATGTATTTGTTCAGGAGCTGTACTTGAGAAAACTGTCAGTCTCAATGGTTGAATGACCTACAATCTTTGGTGGAGATTTTTAAAGTTAGCATTTTCAAATTGGTCCCTCAGAGTTAAAAATTGTGAGTGAATAGTATTTTAGGTGTTTCACTTTTAGCAATATTCCTACAATATCATGGCAAGGGACACCAGAAATGGGCTTCACACATTATACCCATGTGGGGAATCGAACCCGGGTCTTCAGATGTGTTAAATATGCAAATGAGTTCACCAAAGAGGAACTACTTTTAATATACTCCATATACTGATTCATTATATGCCTACTTACTGCATAAACTAAAATCTTATGTTCCGTCAAAGTTCAGACTGATGTTTGTTGTGTGTGCATGCTTTGACACAAACATGGCTGCAAGTCATATTGCAGATTATAAATGGAGACAGATAACTAAAGCATTGTGTTCATCGTATTCATGATTAGTTTATGCTGTATCTTGATGTTGTGTCAGTTTCAGAGTGATAAAGAACTTCATATTTCTAATCCCATAATGTAAATATAAAATATTAGGAATAAAAAATGTTGTTTTTTTTATGATATGGAACCATTTGGCTAATAGTCTTTATTTATCATTATACGTCATAAAGATAATTTTTCTGGGAATGAACCGTTGACAACCTCCTGCCCCAAATCACAATCCCAACACCCATTTAAGAACAATATGTATTAACTCCAGTGGTGAAACATTTGGCTAATGGTCTCTCTTTACGATTACAAATGTCCAAATTCAGAAGTTTTATGGAAATATACAAGGGACAACACTGTGTCCACCCAAGCTGTTCAACTAGAATGATCTACTGTTTAAGCAGTTTTGGATTTCAGTGCAAACATTTATAGTGAGGTATCTAAGATTTGGGTACTCATGACGTCAAACATGTTTCCGTTCTGTGACCTTTGTACTTTGGTGGTGTTTCGGACCCAGCTGTTTATAGAGTGGTGTATAATTTGTAGTTGGTATGCCCAGGTCAGCAATATAACCATTATTACACCACACCCTCTAATTGTTTGTTCAGCATTCTTGAACATATATATCATGATGTATTTGTTCAGGAGCTGTACTTGAGAAAACTGTCAGTCTCAATGGTTGAATGACCTACAATCTTTGGTGGAGATTTTTAAAGTTAGCATTTTCAAATTGGTCCCTCAGAGTTAAAAATTGTGAGTGAATAGTATTTTAGGTGTTTCACTTTTAGCAATATTCCTACAATATCATGGCAAGGGACACCAGAAATGGGCTTCACACATTATACCCATGTGGGGAATCGAACCCGGGTCTTCAGTGTGACAAGAGAACATTAATCAGTAGGCAACCATACTGCCTCTCATATTGAGGGTAAACCAGTTAAATGCCAAAGAGCACAGAATGTAGTCGTTATTGCTGTTTGTATAGCCAAAGTAAATATAATCTTGTGGTTTTGATGCATGTAAATATGCCTTCTGTAAACCAGATGGATCAGAACTGAATGTAATGTGCACTCAACATTTCTCCAGCAACATAATGGGGTCTATAAATAATTGAGTGTGGACCAGACAATCCGGTGATGAACAGCATGAGCATTGATCTATGCATTTGGGATATGATTACATATATGATTGTGTAGATCATCTCTTAGGACAAATATGGGGTTTTGAAGATCAATTCTAACCTGGATCTTATCAGTACCCCTGTTAGAATTAACCATATACATATATTTTTGCTGCCAGTTAATTTAGATATATTGCCATTGCCCTAGAAACACTCAGGTGTGACAATTGTTTTAGCCAAAAAGCTTTAATCAATAAAGATATGATGCAGAAAGTACGAGGTCAATCAGTGCTGTGAACAGGTCACTAACATGGCTGCAGGTGTATGGGGTAAAGCGACCTAGTGTTGTAGATTTACTGTTCATGGTGTAGATAGCGATCACATAGACTCCACCGATCACCTATAGATATAATAATGCCTTCATTGAAATACCTCCATCACCCAGTTCTCTCAGTGTGTGAATTTGAACTTGGCGATGGCAGTATATGGACATGAAAGGCCTTTATGTTGGCTGGTGACAAGAGTATTACTTTCCCAACTGTTCGCCTTTGATTGTGGTACAGTCCTTGGCCTCTGTTTGTTGGTCAGTCCGTCAGTATTTGAGGGGTTGTGGATACAGACCAGTGACTCTGAGTAGAGAACATATCGCTTGTATGTGTTCAAGTGAGCAATAAACCAGTGTTAAGATGTAACTTTGTGGGTATTGGATCTAAATTTGAATTCATATTTTTCTTGCTACATGACTTACGATGGTACTTGGTCGTTGGCTGCAGTGTTCATTCCATTAGACAAGGAGCAAGAACCCAGGGGTATTCAGTCCAAAATCAACCTGTTATTGGTTAGCCCTATCAGATCAGATTCTGGTAGCTGGTCTCCATATTCATGGATGGGAGAATCAGTCTTTGACTTCCCATTATAAAATTGCTATCTGTTTTCAAACTCTTTTTATATCTATATTATAAGAGTGCCAAGAAAACAACTATTGCAGGTCTTATTGATAGTTCTTTAGTAACCAATAATAATAGAGGTGTATATGCTACTCAAGTGAAGATAAGGATCACACAATATTTTCATATGACTACAGTTTGTTTGTTGTGTTCATGGCAGTTTTTCACTACAGTCATAGCAAACAATTGGGCATTCTCCAACTTAATTTGAGTAGTATATAAACATTTGAGTTGACGGGGACAGTCATAGACAGTTAATGATCGAAACAAACTTGTCAGGAACGTTGGCCCAAATCAGTTATAATCCTTTGAAGAGACTAGGACTATGAAGCATTGTCAGCCAACTTGGATCAAACCTTTCATCATCCAGTAGCCTGTACACACTGTATGGTAGTTTCGGGACATTCAAGTTACATGTATTTGAGAAAATATTTTTTTGATCATTATCATGATCACAAAATGTATTTTATAAAGCATACTTCAATATTTTACTGCAATAATCATTTTGTTTTTAGGTCTTCCTCCCAACAGATCCTCCCAACACATGGGCAATAGTGAAGATGTGGTACAACAACAGTGACGCCATGTATCACCAGTCTCTCACACATCTAGGTAAGTCATCACTAGGGCTGCATAGTATTACTGGTATTAATGATACATACTGCAATAGTATATCTGGTATATACCGGTATGTTGCAAAATGCTTCTCATATGATATGTATTGCAATATTCTTTCTGAGAACTCTGTATTGGGCAAAGAACATACATGAAGTTTTTATGATTGTATTTATAGTTTAAATTATAATCTATGCATACTTTATTTGACAACAAATGTTTACCTTCGTTATTCAATGACAAAATGGCATACTGTACAACTAAAAATTGTCAAGAAAAAGAATATAGAATCCATGGCTATGCAACTTAACTTTGACATATATGTTTAGGGACATACAGTGTAGACAATAGGACTGACATGAACAATTAGTGTCACTCACTGTCAAATACCTCAGTTTCCAATATATCATAATGTGTATCACAATAGAGGTACCTGAATCGCAGTATGTTGCAATACAGTTTATTTGCAAATACACAGCACCTTATCATCACTGTACCTCACAGCTAGGTTTTAGAATACAGCAGGATTTGATTCAAAGCAAATCTCAAAGTTTCCATCAAGTTGTATGTCATTATTAAATGTCACCACGCTGCAGACTTGAATGGTATGAATAGTATGAACCTAGCACTGTGGCTCCAACTGACATAGAATGTTCAGGCCTAGAGTGACGTGGGTTCCATGGTGCCAGAGACCATTCCAGTCTTGTGTTTGTTCCTTTGGTAGAGATCGTAAATTGCAGGATGATCTTTGTGCTGCAGCCTGTGGTTTGGTGATTGTGTTGAGTTCGGTGACACATTTTCTCAGGAACAGGGAAGGATGTGGATGTTTCTGTCATATTTCTAGGAAGATTACAAAACAAGGAGACATCATCCAGACTATCCTGTATCCAACACACCCAGGTCATCCACTTAGGGATGAGTTCATTGCTGCATTTCGTGATATTGTATTTGGTTCCTCGCAGATTGTCCAGACCATTGTCAGTAATCCAGTGTATGATACAGCCATTCTGTTACCATAGCTACTCCAGATCCATCTGCTGGCATGGATTTGTTTGTTTGTTGTTCTATACCACATTCAGCAGTATTTCAGTTTTATGTCTGTGAACAATTGAATCTGACCCCGACAATCCAGTGACCAACGTCATGAATATTGATCTATTAGGATATGGTGACATGTCAACCAAATCAGCGAACCTGACCACCCAGTCCATTAGTCACCTATAAGACAAGCATGGGTTGCTGAGAAACAATTCTAACCTGTATGTTCAAGGGTACTATTGCTGTGGTAATACAACATCTCAGCATGTTAATTCCATATGTACTCTCATATTGTGGCTTAATATAAATTACATTACAATTTTTTTTATCATTGGCATTCAATTCAGATAAAAAATATGTCCGTGAATGGTCCTGGTTGTGTATACAATGGAATCATATACATAGGAAAATGATGGGTATGATAGAATGAACACAAAGTCATTTAGTTGTAGTAGATGTGAATCTGAAAGTGAGATTGGCAAAGCATTATGAATAATGAACTTGGGAGTTAATTCCCCGGCTTGGTCCTATGTTTCATTGTAATTGCTTCATGAATTGCATCAATATATATGAAGTTCATGGAATTTTCAACACATGTGGAACCTTATACCCTTTACAAAGTTTGGTAAATGTCCCTTGGAACCTTCCCTAGCCGTTATTGATTCGAACCAGAGTATCACTGCCGGAATGACTTGTTAATAGGTTGCGCTCTGGAATTACAGTGTAATGGCATTCTAACTCTAGTTTGAACCCAGTCGACATTAATCAGTCCTGCTTTATTTCATTTTATCCCATGCTTTTACAATTCCAGGAATCCACAATACCCATAGCTCGTTTGGCTCTGTCAATACATTAAGCTGTTAAAATTTTGGTCATTGTCAGGATATTTATTGACATTGATTTCTGATGCATTTAAACAGTGTCTATTGAAAAGTTAATCATTTTGAGGTCTGGCTTGTCTAAAGTGTACGTGATCGAGTGAGAGTGTATCATTGATGGCTGGGTGTTTTCAGGGGTAGGTCATAACGGAAGCTGGCTGTAATGCTGTTCGTGTGTAGTGAGCAGGGATGGTGGGAAGTATTGACGGACTTGTATTGTCCAGCGGGTATTGTCACCTTGATTTGATCAGTCTTGTGTGAAAGCAGTGCTGGTAGTATTGTTCAGATCCTAGTGCTTTTGTCAATGGCTCATTGAGTTTTGAAATCATGAGCTTTATGGCTTAATCATAGGTACACAATACCTAACCCATCCCTATCTAGTTATGTATGTTTATTGGAGTGAGAAAACAGGTTTCATAAGGCCATAATATTTTCTATGTGTTATTTTTTCATATGTCAAGACACTACAGAACAGGCCAAGATGCAGTAGAATAGACCAAGAACCTATAGAATAGACCTAGATGCAATAGAATACATCAAGGCCCTGTTGTGTAGTACAATACCTTATAGACTATATCAAGACCCTGTCAGATGAACCAAGAGTTTAGAGAATTTACCAAGACAGTATACAATGATCCAGTACCTATAGAATGGATCAAGATCTTTTAGAATAGATCAAGACACTATAGGATAGACCAAGACCCTATAGAATAGACCTAGACTCAGTAGAAAAGATCAAGAACTCATAAAATGAACCAATATCATATAAAATGAACCAAGGTCCTTTAGAATATGCCAAGACTTATAGAATAGATCAAGACCCTTTAGAAACGATCAAGACCCTATAAAAAGTGAGTGAGTTCAGTTTTAAGCCACTTTAAGCAATATACCAACAACCACATGACAGGGGATACCAGAAGTGGACTTCACATATTGTACCCAAGTAAACCTAAACCCTATACAATACATCAAGATGTTATAGAATAGATCAAGACCCAGTGGAATGAACCAAGCACCTGTGAAATGAACCAAGACCCTATACAATACATCAAGACGCTATAGAATAGATCAAGACACAGTGGAATGAACCAAGCACCTGTAAAATAAACCAAGACCCTATACAATACATCAAGACGCTATAGAATAGATCAAGACACAGTGGAATGAACCAAGCACCTGTAAAATGAACCAAGACCCTATAGAATACATCAAGACCCTGTGGAATAAATCAAGACCACAGAATTAAGCAAGAAAGGAATCCGAAGTCCAGAGTGTTTCTTACTGGTTCATTTACTAATCATCCTCAAACCTTATTAAGCCCATACTTAATACAGTTGGGTTTCAGTACTTTGGAGTGTTTGCCCAACTGATGCAATGAGTTCTTTTTCTTTTAATGATGTTTACAGAAAACAATGACATTTTCACATTTAATTTGTTCCAGGCTACACACATTTGCTGATGGAAGGCGTCACTGTGGCAACACATCGGAACCTCTCGCAGTCTCATCCTCTCTTCAAACTCCTTGCGCCACACTTCCTATACTTGATAGCTATAAACACGTGAGTACTCCACATGCAGCTCCTGACAGGGATGTGAAGAGAAAAGATAAACACTACTTGGACAGTTAATCAGAACATATAGAGAATAAAGCTAAAACATTTACACAGGAACTCTGAATCATTATTTGTGTGCGTGCGTGCGTGTGTGAGAGAGAGAGAGAGAGAGAGAGAGAGAGAGAGAGAGATAAATACCAAGTACAACATAAAGCTGTTTTATTGCCCAAACGTTATACACAGTAACAATATAATAAATTACAAACACAACATACTGTCAGAGTAACAGAACAGTTGCTCATGCAGATGTGTATAATGACAAAGGATATTTCATATTTGATCAATTGTAAGACTCTTTTGCTATTGTATGGATTAAGTTTTAGTGTACTAAGTTCAGAGAAAGCAGAATGAAAGGAACACATAGTAAGGAAATCAAATTGTGTATCTTTAGAGTGGACGATTGGTGCTTAGGTTCACATTTATGTTGATACGTGAGAAATGTGTTTTCCTGATTCTTAACAATACGTCCTCTTCCAAGAAATGGAACAATCCTAAATATGATCAGTCTGTTGAAGTTTCAGAAAAATGAAAGTCTTCATGTTGTTGAAACAGCATGCAATATGTTACTATTCTGTAATCACTGAAACACAAACATCTTGGCCGCATTGAAACATGTTACAATTCCGTAATCACTGAAACACAAACATCTTGGCCGCATTGAAACATGTTACAATTCCGTAATCACTGAAACACAAACATCTTGGCCACATTGAAACATGTTACAATTCCGTAATCACTGAAACACAAACATCTTGGCCGCATTGAAACATGTTACAATTCCGTAATCACTGAAACACAAACATCTTGGCCGCATTGAAACATGTTACAATTCTGTAATCACTGAAAAAAATTATTTTGGCTTCCTTGAAATGGGGCTTGACATGTTATGATTATGTAAACCCTGAAATAAAATCATCTTTGTTTAATAGATTAAAGTTATGATTCTGTAATCTCTAAAAGAGAAATATTCCTTCATATGGGGTTCAGCATGATATAATTCTGTGATGCCTGAAACTAAAACCTTTAGGCTTCACTGGAATGGTAATGAGTATATCTTCATCTTGGATCAACATACTCTGGCACCATCACTTAGCAGATCAAACATGAACAAGGCAGATGTCACTTAGACGGACCATTGCTCACATTGTAAAAATAAAATCTGGGTAACACAAATAATATTACATGACTATTTTTGTGTGCACTTGCAGACTATATCACAACAGATTGCTCACAATCAGGAACTAATTGTTGAAATCCAAATAACTCACGGCAACCAATGTGCGAAATTGCCACTGGCCTGCTAGCCTGTGGCGTGTAAAACTCCAGTTGGGCCAGTAAATCCTGGCCCGACTGAATACTGAATTTTCATGGGGTCATTCTGTACATATATTACTCTCTCTGTCTGACTTGTAAAATGACTGTAAAATCATGGAAAATAATGTCTATTCATCAGCAGCAGCCTAATGATGAAACGCCACTCATGCCGACAGTATCTCATTCTCATCTATTCTTTTTCAATCTTTTGTTGCCACATTCAAATTTCGGGCTTTGAATTCTTTTGTGGACTAGTAACTTACAGGCATAGCTAGCTGACTGGCTAACATTTGGAAACTATTTCCAAAACTGATGGCAACTGTATATGCATAGCAAAGCAGTAAATTTCAGGGGTGGTATAAATCTGTATCATCCTGTCTGAGATCATTTGAGGAATGAGATACCAATGTTAGTGTGATTTAGGGGAAGTGTTTCAGTTTATTCAGCTTCAGGGCAGGGTGGAAATTACTTTTCACTGAGTGTCTGACACTTCAGGCGATAGAGACAGTTAATATTGTTTGTTTTGTGTGGAGCAATTATCCTTGTTGTGGTATTAACACTGTATGAGGCTGTTTGACACATGGATCCATAAATCTGGTTTTTTTTCTGAAGTGCTGAGACTGACATTTAACACGAACAATTGCCAGATTTGAGAAGTGTCCTATTGTACATTACTAGTGAGTTATCACATACATTGTAAGGCCTTGATAGATTTTTCAAACCCTCACAACTGCATGTTACTTGACTTAAAACGTTTCTGCCATTTTAGAAGTGAAGTACATGTTGAGAGTATGTTTAATGTTGATATATGACTTTATTTTTGTGAATATTGGATGGTGAGATAGCCACTAAAGATGTGTGTTGGATTCCCAACACATGTACAATGTGTGAGACCCATTTCTGGAGTCACCTGCGATGATCCTGATGAAGTATTGGTAAAAGAGACACGAGACCTTAATCACTCACTATAGAATCTCTTACCTCATATGGACATATGATGAAATGTCCTGGTTGAATTATGAAAATCGGATTAAGAAAAACATGTTTTTTCGCACAACATAAGGCATAGTGTGACATTTATGGTGCATCAGAATCCATGCTCCCTGGACAATGTTTAAGGATTCGAGACCCAGATAGATACTGATGATCATGCATCCATGATTGTGCTTCTAGCAACGAGCACATGAAGGGAGACTGAACTCTGGACATAGCCTTGACCTTAAACCTTAGCCTCCTGTACCATTGATTAATATGAAGACAATGATTCTCACCCAAACTGTCTAACCAACAAAAAGAGGCCATCCACAATGAATATCAGAACCTATTGTCTGAGAACCAGCACCAAATTACTCAAATACTTTTGAGATAAAGAACTGGTGCTGGGCAACCATGTTTGTGATGTAAGGAGTGACGAATTCCAGACTGGTAAAAGAGTTTTTATAATCTGCTGTCTGGTATACTTATATATCAGCCTGGACAGACGGATGTTGTATATGAGTCTGGTGGCTTTCAGTCGTGGCCTGGAGATGCTCGTCTCTGAGGGAGGCTGGGTGGACAAGACAATGAACGCTGGCATCGTTGGAATGTTCGAACTGATTAAGAGAGGGTATGTGCCGGCCTGTGGTATCACTGACATTGTGCAGAAGATACAGTTTTCTCATATTCATTTCTCTGCTTGTGTTGACAATTTATTACATATTCAAATATTCTATACCATTCTTTGAAGTAACAGATGCATATTTTCTAATTTCAGTTTATTAGGTTTGTTTGTAAACCACTGAATAAAAATAAAGGGTAAAAATGCTTTGTCACTATGGTTGTGAACCATATTAACAACAGTAATGCAAGAGTTCTCTCCCTTGTGTCCTCAGCCTGGAACAGTGGCGGTTGGATGTTCATGGTACACTTCCTGAAGATCTGCGACGGAGAGGGGTAAGTATACAAGCTTATATTCCCACTACTCACAGAGTTATAATCAGAGGGTTTTATGTGACGTGTAATTCCTCCATATTTGCTTCAACAATTTCATAAATACTGAAATATTTCCTGAGTAATTTTTTTCAAGTTGTACATATGATCCAAATATTGATTACAGTTTAAGTTTTTGGTCTGTAAGCTGCAATTGACAAAAAAGAAAATAGTGTAATAGCTATGTGGGTAATAAAGTATTGTTCCTGAGCCTGTCAGTTATTAAGTCTGTGGCAGACTTACTTGAAGTTGAAAATAACAAACAATAATATAATATATAAAATAACAAGTGTATTTCACCGTTTTGTTTTTTTCAAGTAAATACATTAGTTGATATAAATAAATAACAATGCTGTGCATGTTAGTTGCAAAATCATGATTTTCCAGTAGTTTTAGCTTATTCTTATATATGAGTTTCCTTTCTTAAACCAGTCTAAATATATCTTTGTATTTGTATTATATCATCCAAACATCAACAGTTTCAAAATAAAAAAAATTAAAAAGAAGTAACAATGATGATTACATGTGATATTTTGTACCGATGTAATTATGTAATTTAAATTCTGCAATAATATATCTGTCTTTTTAAGCTTGATGACCTGAGTGTGTTGCCTGGCTACCATTTCCGTGATGATGCTCTGCTACTGTACAAAGCGATCAACGCTTATGCAAGCAAATATGTCAAGCTGTACTATGGTGAGTACTAATCAGAGCACCCATTAAGATCTGGGTTAGAATTCATCTTCAGTAAGCCATGTTGGTTCATTCCCATTGTGACTACTCCCAGTAGACCAACTGGGGGTAATCAGCAATACAGGTACAGTACATTATTAAGTGTAGGGCAGCTCCATTTTATGTCTGTGTTCATAAGTAGTCAAACTGGGAGTAGTCATAAGGGGAAGATACCCACATGCTTGTCATATGAGGTGACTTATGGGATCAGGTGGTCAGACTTGCTGACTTGGTTGACCTCATATCCCAACCATTTTCCTCCATGCTCATGTTGTCAATCACCGGATTGTCTGGTCCAGACTCAATTATTTCCAGACTGCCACTATTTAGCTAGAATATTGCTGAGGGTGGCGTTAAACAACAAATCAACTATTTATACTGAGAAAGTTCCCAGTGGAAAACCGTATCCTATTGAATACATAAAATGTGATTTGATTTGTTTGGGAGACACCAGTAATTAAGTATACATATTTCCTGAGGGAGGGGGTGAGAAGGGCTGGTCTAATTGACTTTATTGTTAACTGGGTATCCCAGAAACCTATAACAGCGATGTCTAAACCCCAATTGCGATAGTAAAGCTCTGTTTTTGTTTCATAACAGTTATCTGTGGATGAAGTTACTATTATATATGTATATATACATATGTTATGATTTACTTCTGTTACCATTTTGAACAATACTGGTGAAGAAATAAAGATTTTAAAAATTCTTACACTACATTCATTGCATAAAATACACAAGGGGTGACACTTCCAATACTAAAAGACTGATCCAAATCGAGACAGTCCAGCTTTTGTAAAGGCACTATTTCACACCACATTTCTCTAAAAGTAAATAGTGCATAAACTCTCAATAATACTATCAGCTCTCAGGGAATTTACTGTATGGTATAACTCTCGGGACAAGAATACTAGTCAAAGCAACATTAAACGCACTCACACTCGCATACGTTTTATGTTTGAATAAATTTAAATGTAATGCTATTTTGATGTTTCAGATTCTCCTGAGAAAATCAAGGATGACTGGGAACTTCAGAACTGGGGCCATGAACTGACAAAAGCTCGTGAGGATGGAGGCGTTGGGTTACTGGTAAGAATTCTACATCACCTATCGATTGCTGGTCAAGTTTGGTTTTATATTCTTGTATTCTAGTGATAAGAAGCAAGGACAAAGGCTTTGATAAATTGATGTTTATTTACAAATTTGACATGTCATTTTCTCATTTTACTTGCGCAAATTTCACCTTATGTGTCCCAGGTATGCACACTACTTAAAATATTTCTCTAATTTGATGAAATATTGCATAATGTATTCATGATGCAAGGCAAAATGAATCGCTTGAAACCATATCGTTTGACTGAATAATTGAAGCCATTTGGTCATTTTGAGCAAATTTTGAACATGGGCACCTCACCTCTGACAGGGTCCCTCTTTAACATCCATCCTGTTGCTTGAATAAGGACATGTTTGTATTGTTGTATTTTCCAGGGAGTTCCTGCCAATGGGAAGTTCACGACAACAGATCAGCTGATTATGGTGCTTACGACAATCATCTACACATGCAGTGTGTCTCATGCGTCTACCAACTTCCCCCAGTATGAGGAGTATGCGTTCCCCCCCAACTACCCTGGTCTCATGAGGGGTGTGCCGCCAGTTGACAAGGTGAGAAGGAGGCATAACTCTGGATTCACTGTTGCACCATACTGGACGCTCTATGGCACAGTGCTGGATACAGTGTTGCATAATACTGGATATAGTGTTCCATAACACTGGACACTGTTGCACAATACTGGATATTCTGTTGCATAATACTGCACATTCTATTGCACAATACTAGATAAAGTGTTGCATAATACTGGATACACTTTGTTACACTAAAATGAATGCTCTAGTTACTTTCATCCAGTTGAAAAAGAAAACTGTGAGGTTGAAGCACTCATAAAATATAGATGCGCATCACCATGTCAGTACCATATCAAACTTCAGCTGCCAGTCCACAGATGGTCATTGTCATACAGTGTAAAAGCATTGAATAGTTATTGAAACATGGCATGTTTAGGCTGTCATCACTTTCCATAAATCTTGTAGATTTCCCAACGAATGACATCTTCATTGTCAGCTTATTGAATAATTGTTTAAACCTTATTTGGATCATGTATCCCCGCTCAGGTTTCAGAAAAAAGGATGATGCTGTCACCTTATAGCTGTTGAATAACGCGTATCTGACCCGATTCTGTTGTTTCATGTTTCAGTCTCCCCTGGAAGAGAGCAACATCATTGCTGCTCTGCCAGACAAGCCTACAACCCTGGACATCATGACTGTCACCAAGATCCTCAGTCAGAGGGGCACCAAGAATCTCGGAGACTTTGAGGTCCAGTACATCTTTGACCCCAAGGCTAGGGACATTGTGGATGCGTAAGTGTTGACACAAGTCACATAGATTGTTTACCACGAAACCATGAGCAAATTAATCAGATGATATACCAAAGGTCATAATCTAGTGAACATGGGATTCAAATTCATGACATGCAGACCCTAACCTCAAAGGGAGACAATTCTCCAACTTTCAAAGCAGACCACAACTTGCACATGCAGGATGGAGTTTGTCGTAAATGTTTTCTGTTTAAGGTCCATTCATTATATATTATTTTCTTCATTAATCTTCCAAACACTTTTCATTCATTTTCTTTTTTATCCATTGTGTGAAAGGCTTCACATCATTTTCCTGAATTTATTGAACATCCAGACCTTTACTGACTACATTCATTTGTTTTTTTTAACAGTTTTCGTCAAGACTTGAAAGAAGTTAGCAAGACAGTGAAAGACCGGAATGAGACAAGGAACCCACCATACATCTATCTGGACCCCGACATCGTGCCAAATTCCATCAGCATCTAATCCCAGACTCTTCACCCTCTTACCATTCATGTTGTGCCCAACAGATGACCACAGCCACCCATTCACAATGTACCCATTACAATATAGCTTAATATAGCTTAAATTTAATCGTGCACTCTTTCAAAATCTGAAAAAAATGACATTTTACTGCATCCCTACTGTTTTTGAATTTAGTCATGCACAGTGTTTTATAACAATATGATCCTTGAAGTAGTTGTTACACTAATAGCACTTATGTCCCATTCACATTCTGTGGATTGTCGGCAGATCTGTAACCATGTAGTCCCAGTATCATTACTTGCTGTATGTTACCCTTGGTATGGTACATTGACTTTCCAGCTATAGTTAATTGTAAGGAAAGCAGGGTGTACCATTAATGAGACTCAACTCTGTACGTCTTGCAGCATCTGATCTAAGCATTGTGATTGTGAGCATGACCATCTTTAATATGTTGTCTATAACGTATTTGCCATATATTACATCCACACCCCATGTAGTTTGTTGCCTATTATAGCACATTTGATTTCAAAATGTCCACCTACAATGACGGAGAAAGTAGACTTTATCAGGGATGAGAATTTTCGGTGGATATCATTGCGCTGGGGTAATGGGGTCTGGCATGGGGACCTATGACCCTTAACAATTCTGGCTCATTTTCTTCTTTTTTCACTTGTACCCATTCTCATCCCTGCTTTGTTGTCAATAATAATGCCATGACATGCAGTCAAGTCAGCTTGTTCATGTATCTACTGATGGAAGTAAATAAGGATCTCATGAAAGTAAAAGTGTTCCTGTATTTCATGGGATGTACAACACAAAGCATGCACAAAACAAGGAAAGGAATAAAGGAATATTTGACTTTCATATGCTCCTGTATTCATTTCCACCTGTATGTGTTGTTATTTGAAACCTCTGATTAACCAATTAACAGAATCAAGTTTTTTTCCAACTTCATACCAGAATGGTAATAGTTTTATCATTGTAGAGGTAAAAGGTGATGATTTTATGTATGTCAACTTCTTGATTATGTGTATAAATTCTCACCTTTCATGTGCATCACTTCAAAATGCTGTTCAGAGACATTGTACCTGTAATCAAAGTGGATATTCATTACCACCATTTGTATTGCATTTTGTTATATTGTGCTTTCTATAGTGTATTAAATGTTGTAGGTTCATATAAAATTTCAATATTTTTTCAGAACTTGCATTTCAACTTTGTTCCATTTAGGTTAAACTTATGACTACTTTATTTTGACATAAGACATTTGGTTTATTAAATGATCTGGAAACAATATTTATGCTTGCAAAATTGTATTTTAAGATATTCACAATTCAAGGTTATATGAAACAATAAATTGTAACCAGAGCTTGACTATATTACATTATAAATATATATATGTAAATGTTTTTGTGTTACGGGTCAGTCGGCCTTAAGAACAATAAATCATTGTCATTGCATATATTCGTAGAATTATCTGGCTTTCCATTGTAAGTTCAACAGATATACTGACAATTCATTTGTGTTGATGTATTGAAGTATGAAGATGTTTCTTGAAATACAAATTCTTTTGAGCTATATCACGCACTTATACGTTTGTAATGTCAAGCTCTCAGTGTTAAGTATTTATTAAATAATAAGCATGTCTTTCTCATAAGTCATTTGATGACGCTCTGAGACATGTAGTCATGTATTATGATAGTCATCGTTCCTTGTCATAAATTTCTTGCTTATTCAGAATGTTATTCATTCTGATAGTTCATATCTCATATTTTCCAGTCTTAATGAATCCTGTTTACAGTAATCATGGCTACTGCAAACATGACAGTCTGTTCAATTTGTTGTTAAGAATGTTTTTATTTTATTTGTTAAAGATATCTTTTCATGGTCGTGTATATAAGAATCCATATATTTTACATTGTTTTATATATTAATGAGATATAATGTACATGATTCTGTTATATTTTATTCTTTTCTCATTTTGTTCACATTTGAAGAAACCTATTCACAAAATTAAACCGTGTCTGCCTCGTGCACAGAAATGAAGTACATGTATCATAACCTAGAAACGCAGTGGGGTAGCCTAGTGGTTAAAAGTGTTCGCTGGTCATGCCAAGACCTGATTTCGAGTCCCCACATGGGTACAATGTGTGAACCCACTTTTGGTGCCCCCTATTGTGATATTGCTGGAATATTGCTAAAATCAGCGTAAAACGTAAAAACTCACCCCCTCAGTCATAATCTGAAACTGGACCTAATACATCAATATATTGTCATAATAATGTTCATTTCTTTTATTGATACTTTTTTGTTGCTATTTTGGAATATTTAATTTTCTTATTCTTGATTATTGTAGATGCATTTTTACGGTGATGTTCTATATTTCATTGCTACCATTGTTTAAGCTTGATCATTAATTTGTACAACAGGTGACACTTTTATGTATATTTTGACATCTCATTGCATTGTTTTTGTTATTGAAAATACAAAATGCTGAATATTAAGTAAAATAAATTTTTAATTTCTGTAACTGTTGGAATCAATGACTTTTGTACTGTATAACAGCAAAGAATGTTATTTGAACTGAGCTCAAGAGAGCTCATTTGACTAAACAACTTTTACTAAGGCTTCCCTTAACTCCCATTCTTTAACATTGCACTAAAG
This sequence comes from Haliotis asinina, assembly GCF_037392515.1. NCBI lineage: Eukaryota > Metazoa > Mollusca > Gastropoda > Lepetellida > Haliotidae > Haliotis > Haliotis asinina. The sequence goes on from NC_090281.1 coordinate 78,598,449, forward strand.
TTACCACAGCCTTTTATATTCACCTTAGTGCTTTGTGAAAAGAGGCCCAGGGCAGGGTATTAGAAGCACCCTTAACACTAAGATAGTCATAAATTACTGCTAATGTTATCTTAGTGGTAGGTGATCTTTGAAAATCTTCCTGAATGCCAGTACCAGGCAAATTGTAGCATGCTGACTTACTCACATTTAAAGGATACCATCAACTGACAAGCTGAGGCTGGAGGATGTAGAGTAACTTGTGACCTGAATGTGTCACATTGGAATTCCTTGTCTATACATAACACCAGTATTATAAGGGTACATTGGGGTAACCCAGTGGTTAAAGTGTTCACTTGTCACCCTGAAGGTTCAATTCCCAGTGGGTAATGTTTCAAGTTCCTTGCGTGATGTGTCTGGAATATTGCCCAAAGGGACATAAAACTATACTCACTCCCTTGTTCAAAGGAGTGAATGAGTTTAGTTTGCACTCAGCGATATTCCAGCTACATGGCAGTGATCTGTAAGTAAATTAATCGAGTCTGGACCAGACATTCCAGTGATCAACAGCACGCACGTCGATCTGCACAACTGACTGGGAACTGGGAACTGATGATATGTTAACCAAGTCAGTGAGCCTGACCACCCAATCCCGTTCGTCACCTTGTACAACAAGCAGAGTCGCCTTTTGGGGCAAGTATGGGTGGCTGAAAACCTATTCTACCCTGGATCTGCACAGGTCATGACTTATTGGAAAATGTAGTGATAATAGGTTGATGATATAAGGAGTGTTTTTGGACTAGGTGATCAGAATTAGTGTTTAATAGCAAACTTTAACAGAAATTCAGATTACTGTCTTCTCAACAGCAGAGTTGAGCAGAGTTACTTCTGACCCATGTGAAATGTTGATATTGATAAATTACAATTGTTTGTAACCTTAGAAACTAAAAAAGAAATATAAAATGATAAGGTTTATTCATTTTCAGTGGTCATGAAGTACATTTTGATATGAAGATACATCAAGACGGAAGCAGATGCGGGATGACTTCTAACATACAAGACTTCTGAGCCAAGATTATGTACTACTGCTATTTTCACAGTGTTAATATGATCTATTCACAGCTCACAAAAATTATTCTCAATAGTCAATGTTATGAAACAGAATGATGTCTGATAACCTTACCAAGAGTTCAGTATGTTGACTTTCTGGGAGCCTACCATTTTACAGTTTTACAGTGCTGACTTGGTGAAATGGTTGACACGTCTCTTATCGCAGCTGTATAGATCAATGCTCATGCTGTTGACCACTGGATTCTCTGGTCCAGACTTGATTATTTACAGACTATTATAAAACAAATATGAGGACTTGAACAAAGAAAGGGAAACAATTTCTCAAAATTCATAGCATTTACCTGTGTACATGCATAGATTATCCTACACCCCTAGTGTATATATATTAGTAACATATATATGTATGACTATGGTAGATTTGTTAGAATTCAAAACCTACTTTCTATAATTCAAACTTAATTCTCGCTGTGTATGGATAATATACACCTGGAAAATAATTAAGTACACTCACTATTTTCGGGTTGACGAGAAACAAAACTTACTGTAACTCTCTCACTATTCCAAAGATAGTGGAACCATAGCGATTGTGAAACATACAATCTATTGACACATGAAAATCAAGAAAATGATTCCAATTCCAATTTGGTCACTTGGTTTTTGATGAAAAAAGTCACTGAACAAGTATGGTCGTAGTATTGTCAATGGATGACTATTACAAGGAATTATGCACAAGGAATGTCACATGTTAACGTCTGATGTGTCTGACAGCAGTATCGGGTGTGTCCCCCATGTGATTGGCTGACAGCTTGATTCCTCCTCCTCATGCTACTATTAAACCTTCTGATAAGACCAAGTGGCAGTTGCCACCATTCTTCATGCAAAGCAGCTTCCAGCTGTGCAAGATTCTGGAGAGGGAATTCTCTCAATCTCACTTGGCGTCCAAGAAAGTCCCATTCATGTTTAACGATGGTTAACAGTTGCTCTACTATCATGAAATATATCAGGGGTTGCTTAATTAAGTTCCAGGTGTATTGATAAAATGAACTGGATTGTCATGTTTACAGTTTGTTTGGATATTGCAAAAAGATAGCATAGTAACTTGCAAATTTTATCCCAGATTTCTTCATAAACTTGTCATTTCATCAAAAAGTTATATTTAGTTTCTAAATCTAATTTACATACAGGGCAATTTAGCTCATTTCTAGCTGGGGGCTGAGGGGTAGCCAAGGGTTAATGCATTTGCTCATCACGCCAAATATGCGGGTTTGATATCCCACATGGGTACAGCATGTGAAGCCCATTTCTGATCTCCCCCATTGTGATATTGCTGGAATATTGCTAAAAGCAGTGTAAAACGTACTCACTCTTAATCACACATTTCATTATGTCATTCTTTCACATGATCTCACACAAATGTATTTGACACCCTAACCAGCCATGATTCACTCATCATTAAACTGGGTAATGACGTGCATCAAGTGTTGGAAAGTGGATATTCTCTGCAAGCAGTCACCATTTTCTTTGATCTTGTTACTGAATTGTCAGGTTTAATGCATATGACATTATCTAATTGTCCTGTATTGCTCACAGTGTTGCTAACAATATGCTTTCCTAATAAGTGTCATTTGAAATATATATATGATTAAAATAAAGTAGGGGATATTCCATTCTGCAAGCTACCACTAGCCAATACATATCAGAGAAGGTAATATATAGCCATACTTATGAGCCATTTCCAAATGGTTAAACTGTCACATTTTCCCTGAAAGTCTCTTCATAATCTGTTTCCTCCTTGGCTTCATCGTTAGCATTTTATCAATCATAATAATCCAATATCCCCTATTATTTATTATGGTATATAAATATTCAGTGCATAGTCGCCATATCATTTACAGTAAAATGTCCTGAGCATTGTTTGTATTGCTTTAAAAGAATTCTAAGTAAAACAACTGCCACTTCTTCTGTACATTTAAACAGGGAGACTATATATATGTTGTAGATTATCCCTGTACTATGATGCACTCAGTGCTGTTAAACCTATTATGTGTTTATTTCTTCATGTCCTCTTTACAATCTTTATCAAATGTAAATTTGAAAATTAAAAATATTGTCAAAGCACATACAGTGTTATTCTGTATGATATTTTGTCTCTAGGCAGATTTTTAACAGATGGTCAGCGTTATTCATTCTCTTGGAAGAGGGGACTTAGGGGATCAGGTGGTCAGCCTTGCTGATGCCATACTATACCCCAGTTGTGTAGATTGATGCTTGTGTTGTTGATCACTGGATTGTCTGTTCCAGACTCAGTTGCCATATAGTTGGAATATTACTGAGTGTGACTAAAACTAAACTCACTCACTCACTAGCCTGTCTCTCAGTCCCTGAACCACATTATTTTCCCTATTGCCTAGTCCTGCCTGCATGCTACAGCCCTAAATGAAGCAAGTTTTCATTTTCTCAGATCTTGGGTTATCCCGGGTAATAATATGCCTGCTTTGACTGTTAGTGTTATGAGCACTCACCTCGTGAATGGAGTCTGGCACATATTATTTATTATTTATAATGTTCAACAGAAATCGAATGTTTGATTAGCGCTATTTTCGTAGTTTGTTGTCAGTGGGAAGGTTACGATCATTCCAGAAGCCAGCAAGCCAGTCATTGTGGTCCTTCAGTATAAGCCAGTCTTTAACACATAAACATACATAATCCGTAAAACCACAGATGTCAGTAAATGTGGACTGTGAACAGAATAGGTAGTGTTTAATTCTATTAAGCCATAATTTACGAAATTTACTCGACCACTGGTGGATTTTACATACGAGTCAGTCTGAGTAAATACCGGATAGCTAACGCCAGGGTTTAATGGATTCAATCTTGTGATTAGTGGAGAGAGCAGTCCAACCCATATCATCTCGTACTGACAGATTCTGGACTTTCCGTCCAACACCAAGGAAGAGTGAGTGGGCGAGTGAGTGAGTGAGTGAGTGAGTGAGTTTTGGTTTACGCCACACTCTGCAGTATTCAAGCTATATGGCTGCGGTCTGTAAATAATCGAGTCTGGACCAGACAATCCAGTGATCAACGGCATGAGCATCGATCTGTGCAGTTGGAAACCGATGACATGTGTCAACCAGGTCAGCCAGTCTGACCACCAGATCCCGCTAGTCGCCTCATAGGACAAGCTGAGTCGCCTTTTATGGCAAGCATGGATTGCTGAAGGCCTATTCTACCCCGGAGCTTCACGGGCACAGCAAGGAAGAACAGACAGGCTTTGTTCTGTACTGCGTTGATGTATGAATATTCCCTTGTGTCCCACATAGCTGAACCATATGGAAGTAACGGTTGAACCAGGTTGTTATGTAACAAAGTAAGAACGTCGTACGACATTCCACCAGCAGACTGTAATTCACATATTTCTCCACACCGAGAGATCTATTTGCTGACTCTTCTTTAGCTGTAAAGTTGAGGTCAAGGTGTTCTTGAAGCCAGCTGCCGAGATACTTGTATGCGCAGCTGACATCAACATTATCTTCTCCGTTGGTGAAGTGATACGGTGATCGTAATATCGACAGGATACAGTGATGAACTACTTTCGTTTTCTGTTACACTATCCATCACGAATCTTCGTTTGGAGCTGTTATAGCAGCACCATCTGTTTAATGCTCAACATGTTATTATAAATTCTAATACCACAGTCCAAGTTTTTAATTACGAGGTCATTAACACAGATGCAAAATAAAGACGGCGACAAAACACAGCCCTGTCGTAACCTATAATAATACTGGGAATGACTCTGTTAAAGCGTTGCTGACATGGACACTTCACCACGTGTTGTCATACATTAATTGCTTGTACAGTGTTTGCTTGTATGTCGATGAAGCATGCAAACGTAGACAGTCTTGGTTGTTTTCTGTTGTTGGTAACTGTGTATAAACTATATAGATGTGTTCTTCAGTTCCACGGAATGTTCGGAATCCATTCTGTTCATCAGCAAGGATACTAGCTGTTTTCTGCCAATGGCAGAGGCGTTGATTAAGAATATCAGCATAAATCGTACACGGCACAGACAAGAGAGAGATGCCCCTGTATCCTAATGGGTCATGGTGGTTCATGCCGGACTTCTCATAATAGGGTTGGTTATACGTGATCGTCAGATATCAGGACAGGGCATAAGACTTCAATGTACACAGGATGTCAATACAGCGTTGATTTTTCAGAGACTCATCCGGATCTACTGACTTCACTCGTTAAACACGTGCAACTGCTGTTTCGACTTCATGTCTAGTAATCTTTGAATCCACATACGTTGTGGCATGACCCTGGCTGGTCACGTGATCCTTGTTTATACTCTCTATGGCGTTATTAAAGTGAGAAGAGAACTTTCATCCAAAAATAGCGAACTGTAATCGGATTTCCACTTTCACGGACAGCCTGTGTGCCAGAACACAGTTCATAAAACGCAACGCGATAAAATGCAAGGGAAATAAGTACCAGCAGCAGGGTCAAACGGATGACTGGGTGGACAGACATATAACACAGTTGTGTGAAAATGAAATGGATGATAGTCTCTCACACACACACACACACACACACACACACACACAGTAACACACAAACACACAGTAACACACACACACACACACACACACACACACACACACACACACACACACACAGAGTTGCCGTGACAACAGGTGTAAGAAATCTCCTCAGAACCAGAAAACGTTAACACTGACAAGATTGATATTCCAATATTTGCATTCATCAAAAACAAAGGCGATATACAAAAGGTTCACAAGAGAGGTTTCATGTATTATACTACTGAGTCAATTCTAAGGTAATGCCTAATGGGTCACAAATATAATGTCAACTCAATGAAGTCTTGATGTGAGTGCGAGAAACAGTTATGCAGAATGCAACACAGCGAGTGGTCAGGCAGCGGTTATGTAGGTCAATCGTTGACGTTGATTGGCAGATATGTAGTCCAGTTAATCTGTATCCGTGTCCCACAACACGGCAACTAGAACTTTCGAGCACTTAGGACCCTCACCACTAACGTGAAATTCTCTCGGTCAGCCACGTGTTTACCTTTCCCAAAGGGAGGTTACTCTAGAGAACTACCTTCAAGGCCTGCCGATAAAATACTAATACCACTGAACATTTATGATACGGAATGTGACCCATAACAATCATTACTTAATTAATAATACAATTTAGAGAAAATACACTCTCGTAACACTCTCCCCTTAAGGAAGAGAAAGTTTTGCAGAAACCTTTTATTACAATCATAACAAGATAACTAACATAAAAACATGACATGTAATAATATGAATGCCATGAAAAACATCTTGCAGAATTACAATGATATAATGCAGAAACATACATACAGCTTCATCAAGTCAATAAACTTACAGCCTGGAAAGTGCATAAGCACAGACACTGTATCTGCCTTTAATGTGTTTGATCACAAAATGAAACCCATGCAAGGTCAAACCCCACCTCATAAGTCTTTTGTTCTTGTTCTTCATTTTATGAAGAAAAATCGAGGGATTGTCACCAGTCAACACTTGAAATGGCAAAGTAGTGGTACCTAGGTACACTTCAAAATGCTGTTAAGCTAACAAAAGACACAATGTCTCTTTCTCGATTGCAGAATAATTTCTTTGGTGTTTGTCAAACTTCTTTGAAAAATAACAAACTGGGTGTTCAATTCTTGAATCATCCTTCTGAATCAGGACATCACTTCCATCAATTTGCAGTTTAAATGCTTTCTCAAAACCCGGTGCCTGCAATACTGGACAATTCATGGGTATGGCTTTGATTTTTTCAAATGCAGTCTGACAACTGCTATTTTACCTGTTTCCCCAAAAGGTAAGTGGTGATACATCATCTGAGAAAGTTTCACAAAACTTTCTGTAATAGTCTGCCATACCCAAGAATCTCATGAGTTCTCTCTCAGACTTAGGCACTGGAAAATATACAGTTGCTTCCACTTTAGAATGAACTGGCTGTACCTGGCCGTGCCCTACAACATGCATGCTCTTAACATTCAACTTGTGGCTTCCCAAATTCACACTTGGCTAGATTCACAGTCAATTTTGCTTCAGACAGTCTTTCAAAGAAGACAGGGGTTCTTTTCAAATCCATATAAGCCTCAACTCTGTCAAGATCAGATGTCACATTGTGGACGAGTCTCTGGAATGTCGCTGATGCGTTCTTCAGACCAAACGCCATCACTTTGCATTGATACAGTTCATCTGGTTTGGCGAATGCCGATATTTTCTTTGCATGGTCTGTGAGGGGAATCTGCCAGAAGGTCTCCAGTAACTCAAACTTAAATGTCACATGCAACGTAAAATACAACTTTGCAGATTCTGATACCTTTCGGTATGCCCTTACCGAAACAAATCATAAAAAATGCCAATTCAACCTATAAAGTTGAAAAAAAAACGCGATGAAAAAACCCCGCGAAATAGGAGTTCAAACGATTCACTAAATTTCAAAGTTGTTTCAACAGCTGTGCTGTGCTGCGCTGCGCCGATGACGCATGCGCAGTGAATAGGTTCGCGGAGCTTGAAACAGTATGCCTGCCCTGAGTATGAGGCCGTGAGCAGTAGTCTAATCTTGGTTGTGTACACATTCAAGTAAATAATCTACTCGTTGCATAAAAAAACTTGTCGATTGTGGTAAGCAGCCTCTTTCACAGAGAAAGCTCAATATTTTATTGACACCTATATGTCTGCCTGCCTGTCTGCTAACGACAATATGCAATACACATCTTCAATCATTGACCACACGCAATTTGAACTTTACACCTATCAGGGTATACGCCATAAACAAAATAAATTGATTTATGACTCGTGCACCCGAGTCCTGTCTTTGCCACATTATGTAATTGGACAAGTGTGATACTTGTACACATGACATGTTTTTATGACTGTGGGTTGCAAACAAACTACATCCATTTTTCGTGGATGACTGGATCTGACGGAAACTGGTGCAAAGTCTTGTCAGCTTCAAGTCCTGCTTTGTACTTGGACGAATGACAGTTTCCAGCAACGCAGTAGTTCACCATCTCTACGGAGATGAATTTTGACTGGATCGAACACAGATTCAGAGAACATATATCTACAAAACCCCAAGATATCTATATACATTCTTTATGGAAAACAACTTCTTCTAGCGCATATGAGTTTGTTTTACAAAGGTATTTAAATCCATACTGAAACGACGCATCAAGTACAATAAAAGAAGTTGTTATCCATAAAGAATCTTAATTTCTTGTGACTCGCCATACTTCTAAAATGCTCATCAAACAGATCATCTTTCTGTACACACAATGAACCCTCAGTGCATCAGCAAATGAACCAGCCAATCGGAAGCCATCGTTACACTTGAGTGCACCGCCACCCGCTATGACTGGGTTCGGTCTCCCGAAGGCTTCGTTTCGAGGGAAGTAAGCCCAAGTATAAAATATTGCGCTTTTGAATCGTGATTGTATGCTTATAATTTTGTTTATTTATTTTTTTCACAAGCAGCAATGTATAGTATATGTCATGAATAATTGATAATTGTATTTTAATTATGTTTGATTTTTTGGTTGCATGTGACCTATAATCATATATTTAGCTTGACCAATATGATCAATGCAATCGTCCTCTCTTGGAATAGGATATGAATCAATTTGTGAGAGTGCATTGACAGCTTTCATGTCAGCACAGTAGCGCCAACCACCTCCACTCTTCGGCACAAGAACATATGGTGAACTCCACGGACTGTCACTGGGTTCAATAATGTCATTGCCCAGCATGTATTTCACTTCATTCCGTAGAATTGCACGTTTCACTGGATTCATCCGATATGGGTGTTGTTTTACAGGCACAACATCGCCTACATCTATATCATGACTAAGAACATCAGATCGACCAGGCTTATCAAGAAATAAGTCAGAGAACTCATGAATGAAATCTGACATCTGAACTTTCTGCTCAGGGGATAAATGTAATAGTTTCTCATCAAGGTGAGCTAACACATCAGATTTTCTCAACTTTGGTGAAGCATTATCACTAAGGTCATCAAATTTCACATTGCTAACACCACCATCAATGTTGTCAACATGTTCAACACTGTCTTCAGTACAATCAGTTCCTGGGGAAAGTGTGGCAATACAATTGACATGTTTGTTTCTTCCCTGTCATGATCTTTCTTAATCATGTTTACATGACATAACCTCTTTTGTTTACGACAGCCAGGCGTCAAGCCGACATAGTCTGTGTCGCCAACCTTTTTGTCAACAACATACGGACCGTGATATCTTGCTCTCAGTGGTTGATCAGGAATGGGAAGTAAAACTAACACGTTCTCACAAGTTTTGTTTACACCCAGATGGCCTGCTATGGGACTTTCATGTGCCAATGAAAGTACATGCTTTTGAAATACTTTCGGTACCAATATTTGATGATACAATTTCCATTCATCCTGCGCAGGAACATCCGGCGACCTATATTTCCTCATCAGAACACCATCCTTGTAGTAATAACAAACTGGAACCATGCTAACCTCCTCAAAAGAAACAGCCTTACTAGCCAACTTCTGCACTTCAACATCCCCACACTGGGCACTAATAGGCTGCTCTCTGGAAAGAATGTGATCACCACCTGAAAAACTATCAGACTTATCAAGAAGACCTGAAGAGCTACTGCCCTATGAAGATAAGTCATCAGTCTCTATCTCACTCAAAGATTGATCCATGAATGTAGACCCGTGAAGGTCCCGGGGTAGAATAGGCCTTCAGCAACCCATGCTTGCCATAAAAGGTGACTATGCTTGTCGTAACATGTCATCGGTTCCCAAATGCACAGATCGATGTTCATGCTGTTGATCACTGGATTGTCTGGTCCAGACTCGATTATTTACAGACAGCCGCCATATAACTGGAATATTGCTGAGTGCGGCATAAACCTCAACTCACTCACTCACTCCATGAATGTACCTGACAAATCATAAATGGAATCATTTGGCAAAGAAGTCTGGAGAAGAAAAGCCTTTTGACATTGAACGAGTCACTGCACAAGAGGGACAAATACCCGGAAATTCATCCTCCAACGTTTCTGTATTAACTGAACTCTCTGGCAAAACAGTGACAATTCGACGATCAGCACCAACTTTAACCCCCATCAGATCATTACCAATCAACAAATCAACACCCGGAACTGGGAGAGTCAAGAACACCAAATTGCACATCACCTGAAATCAGATCTGAAGTCAAATTCACAGAATGGAGAGGAGCAGAAGAATTGCCACCTATACCCCGAAACAAAACATCTGAGTTAGCTGAGGACTCATAAAAAAAGGCAAAATATGCTTCAAAATCAGAGATTGGAGAGCTCCAGTGTCCCTCAAGATAATAGCGGGCCGTAGGGTAGAATTATCTCCCAAAAGCGACACCGAACCCTTAGAAACAAAGGGCAACAAACTCCTTTCAAACTACTGAATCTGGGAACTTACTCTCACAAACAAAACTCTCTTCAGACCCACCTGAAAAGAAAGGCTTAGGTGCGATGGACACAAAGCATTTGGGGAACCTGTGGCCTGATTTCTAAACTGGAGGTTTTAATATGCAGAAATCAAATGACCTGGCTTCTTACAATATCCACAAACAGGATCAGAACCACTGGTAGTCTTCGGTTTAGACTGCTTGCCACTAGAATTTGAACCTATTCTAACACCACTGTAACCTGCATGTCCTGAAGTCTTACTCTGGGAAAGCCCATTGGTCAGAAAACTTTGTATTACTCGGAGACCTAACAGAACTCCTGTGAGTCAAACAATAATCATCTGCCAACATCGTTGCCTTATGTAAGTCATCAACCTTTTGTTCATCCAAATAAGTCTTCAGGTCAGAATGAAACTCTGCTTGAAATCTTCTATCAAAACTGCCCCAAACCATAAAAAATTGTCACTTCCTTAGACCCACACCACCTATCAAACAATGTTACATTTTATATAGCAAACTCTACATACGTCTCATTGTCCATATTGTGAGCATTTCTGAACGATAAGCCTCAGGTACTAACTCAAAGCTTTCAAAAGTGTCCTCTTGACAAGATCATAGTCTGAGATTTTTTTGTATTATCAAGGCTGAATAAGCATCCTGAGCTTTACCCTTCAAAACAGTTTGCAATAGCATAGTTCATGACTCTCTAGGCCACTTGAGATTTTCAGCAACCTTTTCAAAATGTAGGAAATATTTGTCTACTTCTTTCTCATTAAAAGTGGGTACCAGTCTAGCATGCCTTGCAATGTCAAAAGAGGAAAAATCTGAGGGTAGAGAAGGGTTTTCAAGCTTTTTCGGTGCAATTTCTTTGTCAGTTTCCAATTTCATGAATTCTTATTCCTTTCTATTTCTGTCTCTTTCTATTTCCTTCTCCATTTCTTTTTCTTTTTCTGTCTCCATCCTTTTCAGTTCTTCCTGTTTTCTATTTTCTTCTTTTTGGATTTGTAACTGAATTTCAAGTTTCTTTATTTCCAGTTGATCTGAACCTTCCTCTTGGGCCATTTCCAAAACATCATGTTCAAAAACTCCCTCATCAATATAGTGATTCAACACAATTTTCAAAATCTGAAATTTTCTCATGACAGGTTGTGGCATCAAGTTTGAGATGTGGAGAAATTTGCAACAAATCTTATTTGCACAACTGACTGATTGTCTCAGAGTCAGGGGACAATACAAACTTCTCAAGTTCAAACACCATTTTGCTGGTAACACAATGAACTTGTTGCAAAAACGCAAAAAAATTGAAATAAATTTCACAGATGGTCTCAAATGCCAAATGAATTCGATCCCGGACGAGCCTCCAGTTTTGTTACGGTTAAAATTTGCCGAGACAAAAGGTGGAAGAAATCCATCAGAACCAGAAAAATATAAATATAACACTGACAGGTTTGATATTTCAATATTCAGCAAAAACAAAGGCAAGATACAAAAGGTTCACAAGAGAGGTTTCATGTGTTATACTACTGAGTCAGTTTTAAAGTAATGCCTAATGGGTCACAAATATAATGTCAACTCAATGAAGTCTTGATGTGAGAGTGAGAAACAGTTATGCAGGATGTAACACAATGAGTGTTGACGGAGATTGGCAGATATATGTACTCCAGTTAATCTGTATCCACTTAAACTATCATTTATATATACAGTCATTGATTGAAGAACTTTCGAGCACTTGGGACCCTCGCCACTAACGTAGAATTCTCTCGGTCAGCCACATGTTTAACTTTTCCAAAGGGAGGTGACTCTAGAGAACTACCTTCAAGGCCTGTCTGATGTCAGGGTAGAGACTGGGATCTGGTAGAATCAGAGATTCTGCCAGTAGAGATTGCGATCGGAGTCTGTACCAGTAGAGGTTGCGATTGGAGTCTCTACTGGTGGAATGGCCAATCCTACTAGTAGAGATTGCAATCGGAGTCCCTACTGGTTGAAATTCTGATTATATAAAATAACCTATACAACTACAATCCCTACCGGTAGAGACTCAAATCTGTCAGGGTAGTGTTTGCAATTCTACACTTATGCAAGCCAGTGAATATATATTTTAATATATTGTAAAATGTAAACATAAAACAATATGCCACACCTTCTTTACATGCTAGTGTTGGTTTTAGGAAAAATCCAGTTTTTTAGGTTGTTGTTTGATCTCTTAGTTGCCAGGAAAAACTTAGTGATTTACTATTTTATTATTGTTTACGGTGAGATGTTAAATGCGTGCTGTCTTTATTCCCCCCAACTCCTACATCTCAGTTAAAAGTAGAAAGTTCGAATTCATTCAGATGTAATTCAGCTAATGATCAGTAATCAATATAAAGACACTGCTTTCCAATGAGGTGGGGAAATGACCAGGCAACGATAAAATTGATAAAAAAACAACATTATATCCGCATGATACTCGCCATACCCCCAAACAAAACAAAAAAAAAAAAAAATATTTCACCTACTTCTCTACAATTTAACTTAATACGGGAAATTATATTTCCACATAATATAAAAAAAAAGCAAAAGCGGAATGTATATGCGAATCGTGTGTGTATTGTGTTAATATGTGCTTGCCATTTTCCACGCAAGTCGATCTGGTTGGAAGTGTAGTTACCGATGTTATGATTTTTCAACTTTTTCGCCGTTTTGCTGTGCGTGTTGTGAGGGTCTTGACGGTGGCCCACATACCACGCTCCACTGAATGTTCAGGCATTTGTTGCAATGACAATAATGGCTTCCGATGATAACGGTAGCGCTTGTGACTGGTTAAAACACCCCTTCGATGAGGTGTGGACATACATTAACAGCGTTTTTGTAACGTTTGCGGTAGAAATGTGAATGCATGACCAGTAGGTTTTCTTTGCTGGCAGTGCTGCTTATGGACACTACTCAGACGCTTTTGTATACCATGTTCTTTAGCCACAACACATCAGTAAAGGTCACCCTCCTCTGGCACCACTGTGTTGGATACTTCCATACACACATCGTTCAGTGACTAATATGACTTATGCTGATATGTTTTTGGGTTTTTTTTCTTTTTTTCCCTTCTCCTTGTGTATATCGGTCCGCTTTCAGTGGGAGTCGTGTAGATTTTTTACTTCTATGTAAGCTCATATAAAAAATAACAACACGCATACTCGTCTGGTGTGGTCTGCTTGCACCGAAACTCTACTGGTTATAACCCGATTTCTCTTGAATTTTGTACTCTGTGCTTTGTGCAAGATATATGCTTCTTGCTGGTTCAACAACCTCCTCACCCTCATCTGGTTAATGTCGGGTCTGTTTCTTTTCACGGTTACTCGTATACACTTTTGATATCCTGCGAACGACCCTGGCTTCCTGTGATGGCGAGCTGATTCTTCTTGTGTGGTCATGATCTCCCTCGTTTCTCACTCTCACTCTCACTCTCTCTCTCTCTCTCACACACACACACACACGCGCGCACGCACGCACGCACACATACACACACACTACCGCCTGTTCGCCGCTGACACAAGAACGGTCTCGTTTAGTGTGGCTAATACTCGTTGGAATATCTCGCGTTTCGTTGATGTAAAGTACCTGCGAAATGTTAATATGCTGTACTGCGTTCGCGTAATAAGCATAGAGTTGTCGATGGTGTCCGGGTTCATAATAACGTGTTTTCCTCCATTAGCATCGGTTTTAACCCAACGTATGGTGCCTTACAATCATGGATTGAATCCATGAATATGGGGTGTCGATCTGTGTTTTGTTCAACGTGCGCTTGACGTTCACCACACACTCCTCTCTGGTTGGGAATGCACTTTTAGATGTTAGAATCTCAACTTCTTCACCGTATAGCTTTGGGTGTCTTGGTGGTGGCCTACATAACGCGCTCCACGAATATTCAGCATTTGTGGGATTGACAAAAAAAGAGTGAGTGAGTGGGTTTAATTGTACGCAGCACTCAGCAATATTCCAGCCATGTGGCAGTGGTCTTTAAACAGTCGAGTCTGAACCTGACAATCCAGTGATCAACAAAATGGGCATCGATCTGCGCAATTCCGAACTGATGACGTGTCAACCAAGTCAGCGAGTCTTACGACAAGCATAGTCGCCTTTTATGGCAAGCATGGGTTGCTGAAGGCCTATTCTACCCCGGGACCTTCACGGGTTGCAAATATATACACACACACACACACACACACACACACACACACACACACACACACACACACACACACACACACACACACACACACACACACACACACACACACACACACACACACACACACACACACACACACACACACACATACATACATAAAGGTCACAGCTTTTTGTACGCTATGGGGTATATTCTAAGCGCCTGTTTAACAACTCCAGGCAATATCACCCTCGTCAGCTGTTATGATTATTGTTTTTATTAGTCGGTCGATGGTGTATATAGTCTTCACTCGAACACTATTTTCTATACAGTCCTCCGGTCTCAATGGGTAGCTTATTAACCCCCGCGCTATGATTGGAGGGTCGAAGGTCAAAGGTCAGGTCATTCGTTTCGCTTGATTTTTTGAAGGAGCGAAGCGTAATGAAAGGGAATTGTCGGGATAGAGGCGGCATACTACACTACTGACATGAACAAGATACGCTGTTATCACAATCTCAATCTGTTTGTTCACCTTTTCTCCTTGTTGAACAGGCGATGGAGTTTTTATGTATTATGTCTTTCCTTGCAATCTTTGAACAAGGATTTGGAAAGATAGATTCAAAACTTGGTTTGGATTTGGAGGTTGGGTTTCAGGGTTCCAATTAAAA
This sequence comes from Haliotis asinina, assembly GCF_037392515.1. Lineage (NCBI taxonomy): Eukaryota > Metazoa > Mollusca > Gastropoda > Lepetellida > Haliotidae > Haliotis > Haliotis asinina. The sequence goes on from NC_090281.1 coordinate 78,613,807, forward strand.
ACGAATACCGCTTTCCACTTAGATTCGCACTTAGCCGGCGGCATGGATGGTAATTCGCTGTTGTTAAAGAAACGTTACTCTTGACTTTTCAACATTATATTCTTTGATAATATAGATGCATCCTTGCAACGGTATTAACATACCAGGAGATATGAATAAGGAGGAAGTCCTGATGGCGTTAAATAATCGTAAGGTCAATAAGTCACCAGGACACAATGGCATGCAATGTGAATTACTAAAACCTACTTAACATCTCTCATAACAAGAGTACTCGACTCTTTGCGGAATAATGGAACATTTTCCAAACAGTGTCCCACTAACATAATCTGTCCCATTCACAAATCTAGCAGTATCCATGCGGATGATAACTATAGAGGAATGTCTCTTGTTGATTCATTCTGTAAAGACTTCAACAATGGTGTGATTTTTAACCACAGAATAGAGGTGGCGTTCGGTAAGCAGTCATAATAAGGACCTAGCCCTGGGTTTCATGATAATACCATGACTGATATCAGTATACTACTGATATAGTAGAGTACTGTACTGTTTTCTTCTTCACGGTGTGTTACATCATGGTTCAGAGTTGATTGGTCTCCCGCTGTGACTGACCTGAGTGTGATCTTCCCACTGCTTGGGTTGTTAACTGCCTCTGAATAGAACAGCTTATTTCTGGTATCCATACAGTCAATTTTGCCATCAATTGCACAACTTGTTTTATTCATCCCATCTGTTTTTGTGCTAAGAGTGTCCGTCATGTAATTAATGTCAGTATCTTTCTTTTCGATTTCACCTTTTAACGTTATGATTTCTGATTATAATTTGTCAACATTTCCTTTGAGCATCTGGACTTCACCGTGGTACACTTTGATTTCATCATTCTTATGTTCAAGGACCATTATCATATGTCGCATGTCGCTTTCATACTTAGACTTGAAATCTTGGAAGGTCTCATTAACATCCATGAACTTTTCACACATATCTTCATGAAAACATTCATCATTTTGGTGAGCATACGAGCTAATGTGTCCTTATTGTTCAGTCTATTGTCTGAACTGTCTATATCAGTATCGTCTGATCGAGATTTCTGTTTAATCATGACTTCAGTCCATATCACGCGGGCTGGCACACATCCACGGATGTATCTATACAACAGGTACCCATCAGAAGCATACTTGTCTGGAACAGATTTCATCTGTCCCGTTGGTTTACTCGTTTGATGAGCATCTCTTCAGGAAAATCTGTACGTTTGTCTTTCGCAACATTGAATATTGATAGCCTGAAGTTATTCAGGATGCCGCCATCATTGTTATAAGCAGCACAGCTTTTGTTGGCATGTTTGCCTATCGTATTCACCAAGTAGGTCATCAAGTTCGCGCAGGATGATTTGGTCAGATGGATCAGAGACGTGTTGGTTCTTCATGATGCTGCTTCAGATCTCCCAACAGGATAGCACATCCACAAATATCTATGAATTCATTGTGTTCTCGCCCTCTTTCACGACAGTGCTACACTGTGTATCGCACTTTCTTCAGGTGTTATCGTTCTTGGTTGTACATGCGGTTGTACATGCGGTTGTACATGCGGTTGTACATGAGGTTACATAACCTCTTGCTGTATGAGCTCCCACCAACATTTGATATTACAATCTGTAATTCATCTTATTCACAGTATTAAGTATTTAAGCAGGTACAATATGATGCTAATATTCTGCCTGCATTTCTGTGTCAACATTTTAACATATGAGAGCTATGAAGATATTTGACATGTATATTTGTTATCCGCAGTTTTGATAACAGTATTACCCACCTGGACAGGGTGAGTAGAGACTTGACCTATTTTCTGTGCTTCATCGACCCAGCATCCGTAACGAGGGACCAGGCATCACCAACTGAGTGGTGTAGACAGACCTGATGGCATCGTGGCCAGGTTGGATGGCTGTTTTGCATGGAGAACCCATGATGGCCCTGCGCATTTCTTTCGGAGTGGGAGCATAAAACTTGACATGTGTTTGGCCACGAATTTCATATCAGAGTTCTTCTTTTGGGTAGTTCACGGTGATGGTGTAATGTCCTCTGACAAACATCAGCTGTATACTTTTCCAACAGCCGTGCACATTTGTGCTGTAGCAGTATGTCCAGTCTCCGGGCATGTTCTCGACTGGAATACACTCCTTCTGGAATAATCACGTTTCCCCATGAAGATGATGTTTGGGTTCTCTTCTATCACTGTCTGCTGAACTTCAAATCCTAATCACGTTTCCCCATGAAGATGATGTTTGGGTTCTCTTCTATCACTGTCTGCTGAACTTCAAATCCTAATCACGTTTCCCCATGAAGATGATGTTTGGGTTCTCTTCTATCACTGTCTGCTGAACTTCAAATCCTAATCACGTTTCCCCATGAAGATGATGTTTGGGTTCTCTTCTATCACTGTCTGCTGAACTTCAAATCCTGGTCATGCATTCAAGTTCACATGAAGAATAAACCAGTTGAAGAGGAACAACACATTGTACCTCACCATTGGAAAATGAAGTTCACTGAGTTTGAGTTCATAATAGTTCACCCTGTTGCTGTGATGAACATCCATGGAAGTATCGCTGGGTAAGCTCACATAAAAGTCGGAACTCAAAGACACTGATATCTTTCTCTTAGGGAGCCAGGCTGGACACGGAGGGGATCGGAAATGCGGCAGCAGCAGCAGCAGCAGCAGAGGAAGGTGGCAACGATGATGACGACACTAAAATGAGTTGTGGGAGCAAGTACCCCAGGCAGCTGGCCAACAAGGCAGTCAACTGCTGTTTCACACTTTGGTCCGACGCCAACTGAAGTATGCTCATGATGACCACACCATATATCAGAAACATTTGGAGAAAAACACCACTTCAGTTCGTGGCAGGTCCTTGCCTAAGCAACACCAACGTGAGGATGATGACTTGCCCTTCTTGGACCTGAGCCTAAAGATGGTGATGACCCGACTGACGGTTGGAAACGGGTGGCAACACCACTTAATGAACTGCAGGGGTCAATGAATCAAATCTCACCCACACTTCTTCTTGTGCCTTGTTTTGACGACGTTGGCGTTTCAGCACCTGTTAACCTTGATCCAACCAGATCATCTTTCATTTGGTAGACAGGAGGAACACGTCCTTTCACCGTGAACAGTTCGGTGGTCCATTTGGGAAGAGACCCTTTGTAAAAGGTCCCTTTGGTCTTCTTCAAGTGGACATCGGTCTTCTTGAGTTCGCTCTTCGTTCCATGTATCCAGCACTCAATTTCATTGTAGGGCATGTTGGAATGAACATCCATGGGTCGGTGTCTAATCGTACGATGAATGCGAAGATTGTAGGAATGCAGCAGTTCGGGTAATGCCCAGAGGTAGTGACGCGTTCCATGTTGGGTAAAATAATGACACACTGAAATTATATCTGGATCTATCCTCATGGAGACAACGTGAGGACATTCTTTCTCCTCCATAGATCCAAGCTGGATACACCTTGAAAACTCTTACTGACCCCGAGTATGCACCGTTTCATCAACAGCGGCCATCTTGGATCGCGGCCATCTTGGTCATGTTGGATGTGGCCATTAAAGACCCTAAAGAGACGTGGTTGACTACTATGGCACCTCTCATATCATCCTCAATATTCCACCTCTATGTCACCTCCTATATTATCTCAATTCCCCCTCTATGACACTCCTATATTATCTCAATTCCACCTCGATGCCACCTCCTATATTATCTCAATTCCACCTGTATGACACCTCTATATTATCTCAATTCCACCTGTATGACACCTCCTATATTAATCTCAATTCCACCTTTGTGGCACCTCCTATATTAATCTCAATTCCACCTTTGTGGCACCTCCAATATTAATCTCAATTCCACCGTTATGACGCTTCCTACATTATCTATTATTTGTGGTATCACCTATATTATGCCAATTCCACCCCCTATGTTAATCTCAATTCCACCTTTGTGGCACCTCCAATGTTAATCTCAGTTCCACCGTTATGACGCCTCCTGTATCATCCCGATTCCACCTCTGTGGCACCTTCTATATTATACCACTTCCACCTCCTATACTAATCTCAATTCCACCTCTATAGCACCTTTTATATTATCTCAATTCCACCTCTGTGGCATCTCCTATAATAATCTCAATTCCACCTCTATAGCACCTTTTATATTATCTCAATTCCACCTTTGTGGCATCTCCTATATTAATCTCAATTCCCCTCGATGACACCTCCTATACTAATCTCAATTCCACATCTATGACACCTTCTATATTAATCTCAATTCCACGTCTATGACATCTCATATATTAATCTCAATTCCCCCTCTATAGCACCTCCTATATTAATCTCAATTCCCCCTCTATAGCACCTCCTATATTGAGCCAATTCCACCTCTATGACATCTCCTATATTTATCTCAATTCCACCTCCTATAGCACCTCCTATATTAATCTCATTTCCACCTCTGTGGCACTAATATTTTCCTCATTTCCTCTGTGTCCGTCCTATATTCTGTGTACCCCATACTCCTATATACGACCCTTGACCCATATCCCTTTCACTCAACAGCAATTTTGTGATACTCTGAAAAAACATCTCATTTACCACCCTTAATAGCACCTACTATTCCATCTTCCAAGGGCACGTTGTGAACCAAACCGAGCATGCATATCACAGGTGACAACCTACCAAATGGAAATGCAATCTCGTATGTCCAAACAGGTAAAAACACACTTAAAAGAGTGAGCAACATAAACCAGTAAATATGATTCTTAGCTGATGATCTTGAGGTAACAGCTTCTCAGACGCTCAGTGCAGCCTTTGAATTAAGTGTACAGCCTTTGTGAGCATACTAGGAAACAAAATAGGCCTGGATTGGAAAGTGAGACTTGTCTCGTCACAACCACAGTTAGGAATACCTGTTCAGGTAGAAGCGTGCATTCATTCCAGTTGGAGCAACCTTGTACTAAGTATGTTGGGCTGCTTTCGTTGACTGTCGTTGTGGTCGCTGTGGCCGTCTTGCTCTTGTTCATGTCTGTCGAAGGGTGAGTTAAACCGGTTTTCTGTCTCCATCGTAGTATGCGTTTAAACTTAATTCCCCTGTAAATATAAACATATTTTGACGTTTAAACGTTATGAACGTATATATGTATAATCACGGCTCGATGTAGTTCTTTGTTACTTTCACTGGTGCATGCACATATTTCAAAGTGTAGCTTAGTTATTAGTCTAACTTGCACGGGGTTCAGATCAATATTAGAGAAGTAAATCAACAATAAATGTAACATTAAAAGCACACTTATGTCAGTTCATTTTTCTTCTAAACTTTGAATAGCTGTGGCATCGAAAAAGCGCTACTTATAGACACGGCTTGGCTATGACAGCTCTTGTAAACAGGGATCAGCGGTTTTCCTGTGTTTTGCTAGGGTTTCATGGGCACTTCGTCACGGAAATATTTTAACGATACCTCTGACACGTTAACACATTATACGGCATCATCTTAAGTGATAGATGACAGATTTAACGCGCATGGCTGTAAGAGACGCTAAGCCTCCTGCCAACTTTACTTTTCCAAACCGTGAATGCAAGTAATAATGAAGGATGACAAAAGTAAACAGCAGACAAGCACTGATGCATTTTTTCTTGAAGAAATCATGTGAAGATGGTAAAAAAAAAACCCAAAAAAGTGGTAAACAAAACTCGGAAACTGAGAATTGTACCGATGGTAGTGACAATAACACGGGAGATTCCCTTAACATTCCGATATGTTTGTGGCAGTGCGGGGTCGGGCGTGGAAACTACAGATGATGAACTGATACGTAAATTACAAACAAACTTGAATCTATCCACAAGCATTGTTTAAACAATTAAGACATTAATTTGAAGAGGAATGGACAAAAATAGGGACTGGTTACATTATGAGATTGAACATAGCATATCTTGTGCCACATGTCAAACGTATGAAAAAAGCAGAAGAACTAATTCTTTTAAGAGTGTGTGTAAGTCTATAAGATTACTTGTGATAGAAATTCACCCAGCTAGTGAGGCTCACCTTAGATCTGAGACCCATGAATTAGCTCAGCTGTGCAGAAATAAATCAATTTTGCAATTGGAAAAGACAGTTCTTAAAATGCAGGAAAATTAAGTTGACACAATGAAAATTATACTCATGGTAGCATACTGGATAGTCAAAAATAAAATAAACATTGACAGATTTCTCCAAAATGCTTGAACGTTTATAAATCAGGCCAGACATATGCAGATGCTAAGGAAGGAACAGAATGGCCTAAGCAGTGAATCTTTGGAATCTCTGGAAATGTTGATTTTGATGATATTTCTTACAAGGATTAGAAAGCCATCACCACCACGCAACAGAACTCACCCTACAGTTGAAATGTGTAGCAAAGAGCATTCACTGTCTTGCAATGAAAATCTAGATTATTTTGATTCGTTTTGAAGGAGTTTCAGTGTCAGGTCACTACGTCACGTCTTGACTCTGCGACATGGAACATCGCCACTGAAAGAAAGCATGGTGACGATAACTAGTCTTCTGTTGCCAGTCGTCTGAATGTTAGTCTGAGCATGATATCATGGCTCGGAGCTCGTTGCAACCTAACAGGCATAAAAAATGAACATTCCCGTGCAGACACCGAGTGACCACTGCAGCCAAAGATCAGGTACTACAGCCACGGGTGACAGCACAGCACCGGGGAGGGGGAATAGTATGGCTGCAGCTTTTGAAGCTGTTGAAGTGCATATAGCCCGCTCAGCCACCGTGGATGGGACTGGAATTTGCAGTTTACTAAGAAAGTGAAATCCCAAATATGACACATGTTGCATTTGATCACTTTTTCAATGGCATCGTGTAATCACAGAATTGAACAAATTGAAAAGCAAGACTTTTCATCTCCAAAGACCAAAACAGGCGCAACACCAAAGGTGGAAATGCATGTTACAGGTGTGGTGATGATGGGGATTATGGAACTGACGCTTCATGTCCGGCCAGAGGGAAACAGTGTACAAAACGTCATGGTTGGAACCACTTTGCTGCTACACAGACATGACAGGAAGAAGACAGAAGAATGGTCACAGTAAGGAACATAAGAAACCTAGAAGGAAAACAATTCATCAGGTAGAAGCAGAATACAGCGACAGCACTGGATACGCTTTCACAATACAGACTATGAGTAGAGACAGAAAGAATAAAAAAGAAGTAGAGAATGTTCCTTTGATGATTGGTGGTGTAGAAGTTGACATTACTGTGAACTCTGGTAGTGACAGCAACATTGTTGACAGAAATCAGTGGGAAAAACTAAAGAAACAGAACATTTTCTGCCATTCTCAGAAGTGTGGAAAAAGAGTATTTCCTTACGCAAGTGAAATGCCGCTACCCACAATTGGATCTTTCACAGCAGAATGTAAAGCTGGATGTCATAGAACAACGTCATTGAAGGTGAAGAAGAACCACTCCTTAGCAGAGCAACGTCAATGGAACTTGGTGTTTTCAAGATTGGAGTAGATGTCAACGCAATCTCAACAGAAGTAAAAGGGTTAACTCAGGCTGTTTTCAGTGTACACAGGGCTGTATTTCAAGGCATGAGTAAACTAATAGGTAGACAAGTTAAGTTGACTGTTGCGCAGCCACCCGGACGTGCTCAGGTTACAGCCATTTTAATTCATGGTGAAGTACACACACGGGACAAACAACATAGCAGACTTTCTATCAAGGCTTCTACCCAACAGTAAGAAGGTGTCATCAAAACTAGCTAACAAAGCTGAACAGGACGTGAGATTTGTGGCGCTTTCGCCAACACCAGCAGCAGTCACTACACACGAAGTTGAAGAAGTGTCGCCAGAAGACGCCGAGCTTGAGAAAGTTCGGGAGAACGTTGAATGTAATGAATGGACAGATAATGATTTGAAACAGTATGCATTAGTTAGAAATGAGCTGTGTGTTATCTCAAAACTCATTCTTAGAACTCGGGTAGTGATTCCAAGAAAGCTGAGACCCAGAGTGTTATTATTAGCTCACGAGGGACATATGCGAGTGTTTAACACTAAGTAGGATCTGAGATAAAAAGTCCGGTGGCCAGGGATGGACAAAGAGGCAGAAAAACTCTGCAAAACATGTCATGGGTGCCCACTCGTAAGTCGCCCAAATCAGCCTAAACCGGTGAGAAGTACCACATTGCTATCCAGGCCATAAGAAGACTTAGCTGTCTTGGACCTGTACCATCTGGAGAAATCATAAACGCTGTAATAGACTGCTATAGTATGCACTATGAACTGGGAATAATGACTTCAACAACAGTTGAGAAGACAGGAGAAAAGGATATTGTCTCGACACAGTCGGTCGGTGTCATTGTCTTCTGAAATCTTTTACAGCTACATGAAAGAAACAGGAATAGGGTCACATCAAGAGGGCCTCAATTCAATAGCGAAGTTGAAAGACAACTTCACTGTTAAAACGAATGACAATTGCACAGCGGGTGACTGGAAAGACGCATTACTCACATACGCCATGGCGTGTAGGGGCACTCCACAAGCCACAGCTGGGAAAAGCCCTGCCCTGTTTGGTCGGAAAATGCGAACAAAGATTCCAGGGATGATTCCTGAAGTGATGGATCAGGAAGTTCGAGACAGAGATGCAGAGTTCAAAGGAAAGCCAAAATGGTATGCTGACAGAGCTTGCAAGGCAGTGGAATCTGACATCGCGCCAGGCGACAATGTCTTGCTTCGGAAAGAGCGGCCCTGAAAACTAGAAACACCATTCATACCAAAACTGTTTCAAGTTGTATTCAAGTCAGACTCCAAGGTCACAGTGCAGTCATCAACTGGTAAGCAGTTTAAACGTAACACATCTCACATGAGACGTTACTATTGTTACGGTTTAAAATTTGCTGTAACAAAGGGTATAAGAAATCCCATCAGAACCAGTAAAATATAACACAGATAAGTCTAAAATATTCAATATTTTGTATCAAACAGAGCAAGATACAAAGATTCACATTCGAGGTTTCATGTACAGTGCATCTAAGCCAAATCTAAAGTAATCAGTCACAAATATAATATCAACCCACCAAAGTCTTGGTTTGAGAGTGAGAAACTGTAATACTGAATGTAACGTGGCGAGGGGTCAGGCAGTGGTCGAAGAGGCAGGCAGATTGATGTACTCCAGTTAATCCGTGTGTGTCCATGTCATCAACACGACAACCAGCCTTATATATACACAGTCACTGATTCTTAAATATTCGAGCACGATATCACCACCGCCATTAACTTAGCACCTTCTCCCGGGAAGTTAACAATTTGTTAAAAACACATACTCAAAGGGAGATAATTCTGAACCGCTACCTTAAAGGTGTGCCGCTAGAAATACCATTAGCACTGAACATTTACGAAATGAAATGTGACCAATACTAATTATTACTTAATCAATAAAACAATTTATAGAAAATACACTCTCGTAACACTATGCAAAAGAATACCCAAGATCAGGAGGTGGATGAACCAGAAGTGTGTGAGACCACAAAGACATGTGACCAACCTGCTGAAAGTGCCAATACGACTACCAGTGACCTGCATCAACCTGTGCAAAGAAAAACATTGCCAAACCGCTTTCTGGACTTTGTATTGTAGATGTAGGGCAAAGACACGTGAGTACATCTAGTCAGATCAAAATTACATTGTATCTGTATTAACTAGTCATCGTATTATGGGTAGTACTACAGGTGCTACACTAGTTGAGTCAAAATTGTGAATTAGATGTTCAGTGAGTTATTTTGTGTGTCAATCCAAATTTGAGCTTTAGTTTGGTGGTGCAGCTTTTATTGGTTGAACTTATACATTGCGTCAGTCAGTCTAGTGCGATGATAGTTGTTATGGGACAGATAATGTTTATATTAATTCGCCACTATCATGAGTCAACAGTATAACACCAGTCAGTATATGTATAACATATTCAGCAACATGCGTGCGATCCTAAATGGACTTTAATTCCAGCTGCAGAGGATATGGGATGTCATGTATTACCAATCCTTTTCCGCATGTGAATTCCAATGCCGCATGTAACCAGGGGAGATAACTCTCATTAAACGGGTGCCTTAAGCACATGGCTAGCTAGAACTGAGTGTTGTGTCATATACTGGATTGAATTCCGGAAAGATATAAGCTGTGACCGACAATATGATCACACCGTCGATGAATTTTAGCCACTTCCTCGTGGTGGAATGAGCCGGTGGTGATGTCCTTTCACGTCGCAACATCAGCGAAATATTTCCGCCATCGAGATATAGTTGGGATATAAAACCCCTTGTCAGTTTCGTCTTAGGTCGTTCGCCAATAGTTTGATCTGATGTTATTCTTTCCCTAAACCTAAAAAGATGCGTTAGTAAAGAGGCGTCGGTTAAGCGTGGTGTTGGTGTTATGATCCGTGTACTAATATAGCTTGTGAAGAGCAGAAACCCGGGTGTTCGCAGTATATACTCCCATCAATTCATCGCTAAATCCCGAACGTTTGCCGCTTTCATTCAACCGTTCTACCGTAATCGTCAACGACTATCTAATTACGAATGGGTGTGACGTCAGCGAGTATTCAGCCTCATTTACATAAGCAAGTCTGGGTATGTTAAATCTCCATAGGAAAATGCCCTGATAGAGATTCACACACCACTACTCTAGCTGGCTTTATCGATTTGCTGCCTAGAAAATTATGTTAATTATATTGTTTTCTTTGATATATTCAGTATATATACTTCCCCTCCTCCTCTAGTTATATTCCTGCTTGACAACGGTATATGATTCGATATCGAAACGGTGCACACAGAGAGATCAGTTGAGTTTTAAAAAAAAAACAGCGATCAAAGGATTACCTCCCTGATTGATTAATCCTGATTACCTTTACATTGCACTTCGAATGTCAAAAGGTAGTGGCACCCGTGAAGAGTCTCCTCCTCGTGCTGGGTGCTGGGTGCTGGGTGCTGGGTGCTGGGTGCTGGGTGACTGTAAGCGCTCTTCTCCCGTGTGGACTCGGGACAGAATGTGTCCACAGCACCCCATTGCTGGTCGTAAGAGGCAACTACATTGGGCAACCTGTTTACCGTGGGTTGCGCCCCTGTGTCGGTGGAGGAAGGGATCCTACTGGCTGAGGGCATGGGAACAATGAATAGCATTCCTGTGCCCAACACGCCACTTTGGCCCTAACTTCACCTAGACGGGTGGTAGAATGGGCCCGATTCTATCAATCGGTTGGTCACGCCGAGCCCTGTGGTATGTACTTTTGTCATATCTTGACTCGGTACCTTCATTCTGAATACTCAGAACGTTCATGAATTTATTTCATATTCTTGCCTAGAGCTTATTCCCAGAAGGCGGTGGCTCATGGGCCAATCTGGTTGATCGTTTGGATTAACTGGAGTATATAATTTCTGTAACCCTTTGGTGTCAGTTTGCTGGAATTCCGCTTACGCATGACATCGCCCCTGTTTGCGCTCCATGGTGAGCAGGGAACAGATTTGATGAACCATTATGCTATTCATTATGAGTAAGCAAATACAAAAAAGCCAAAACTGCAACTTTTAGAATCTGATCTGATTGACTCTGATGAAGATGACGTTGTGACGAAATTGTTATATTCTGAAAGGGATAGACCGAAGTCTCGCTGACATATCTGTTGAAGACATTGTCTCTCAGCTCAGAAGTCTAGGTGTCATCGAGGCAAAAAGATTCACATACCGTAAAGATGGCCGTATATTCCCGTCCAATACATATCTTTTGACTTTTGACACCCCAGTTCTGCCACCTTCTATTGAGATTGGATGTTTCTCCATGGCTATAGATCCCTTTATCCTACGCCCTCTTTATCCCACGTTGTTTTAACTGTCAGAAGTTCGGCCATGGGCAAAATTCTTGTAGGAATAAGTTAGCTTGCTTTCGATGTTGAGAACCTGACCATGATGGGAAAACATGTACCAACACCATCAAGTGTTCAAATTGCACAGGTGACCATATGGCATCTTCTAAAGACTGTTCTCTATGGAAACATGAAGCCACTGTGCAGAGTTAAAAAGTGAAAAACGACTCAGTTACTCTGATGCCAGAACACAAGCCAGACGTCTTGCACCTGATTCAGTAAGTCCATCATATGCATTAGTAGCTAAAAAGGTCACGGTGTCTATACCCTGCCAGACAGATCTTTCCTGGGTACATTCCGACCATCCCAAATCCCTTTCAGATCACTTACAAATTCACTTACAGATTCAATCTGACAGATTGCCACAAGCACTAAAAGATACAGTGCAATTTCATAATAAATATGGATTGCTCGAAGATATGGATACTGAAGTATCCACCCGTGTGAGCGCTGGTGGCCATTCAAATGGTCACTCACCCAAAAAGAAAGGTAGAGCTGTATCTCCCGTTACTGCTCCTTAGATGCCATTCAGCTAATCTAGTACAATGGAATTGCAGAGGACTTAAACATACCTTTCATGAAGTACAGTTGTTAGTACAAGACTTTAAACCGTCAGCACTTTGTCTCCAAGAGAGGTATCTCAAACATACTGATACATTTGATTTAAGGCAGTATTGTTGTTATCATTCATTTTCTCCTCCAGGGGATAAAGCAACTATAACAAAGCTATTTGCCTCAGCTTGCACATTGCAGTTACTCTGTGCCTTTTGTACAATCCACCTTCTTCTGTTCTCCGACGAACTGATCTCCAAATTCTCTATGATCAGTTACCAAAGGCCTATATCATCGTGGGCGAATTGAACGGGTATAACCCTCTATGGGGAAGCACAAGCACAAACCATAAAGGCCAGATTATTGAGGATCTTATATCTGATAATAGCCTGTGTGTTTTTAATGACGAATCAAACACCTATTTACATCCTGGAACAGGAACCCATTCTGCACTTGATCTGTCCCTCGCTGATTCGAGTGTTTACAACGAACTTGACTGCTCTGTTCATGATGACCTTTGAGGAAGTGATCACTTCCCAACTGTCCTAAAACTATCAAACCTGATGATGATCCACCTTTATCACGGTTTAATAAGGCCAATTGGTCTTTATATGAAATGTTGTGTATGGAAGAATTAATACCGGAAAGCTTTATGAATGTATCAGATCCGATAAAGTTGTTTTCAGCTGTGTTAAATGAAATCGCTGACCAATCAATTCCTAAGTCCTCTGCAATTCCTCACCTTCGTAAACCATGGTTCAACAATGAATGTAAACAAGTGAGAAAGCGTAGGAAGAAAGCAGAAATATACTTAAATGATGTTATAATTACGAGTGCCAAGGCACGACGAACTTACAAACAAAATAAGCGCCAGTCTTGGAGGAAATATGTTTCCAACATTAATGCGTGTGGTGTGGAATATGGTCCAAAGAATAAAAGGCAAAGGTCCAAATCTTCTGTTAAACATCATACATAAGGTGATAAATTGATAACTGGTAAGGGTGATATTGTCAATAAAATCGGTGAAACTCTTTCCAGAAATTCTTCATCATCAAAATATATACCTGAATTTCAGAAATATAAAAATCGACAAGCAAAACAAAGAACTAATTGTGACTCTAATAAGGGTGATGATTATAATGAAGTATTTTCAATACATGAGCTACATACTGCTCTCGAGAAAGCTCATGACACTACCGCTTGTGATGACAACATTCATTACCAATTACTGAAATATTTGCCTGAGACATGTCTTTTGACACTTTTGGAAATATTTGACCATATTTGGATTTCAGGAAATTTTCCTCAATCGTGGCACAATGCCATTGTAATCCTCATACCAAAGCCTGGCCAGAATCATACAAATCCCTCAAATCGGCAACCAGTTGCGTTTGTAAAACCATGGAACGAATGGTAAACAATAGGTTTGTCTGGTATTTGGAAACGAATAATCTTATCACAGATATTCAAGGTGGATTCCGGAAAAAACGAAGAACAATTGATCATTTAGTACGATTAGAATCCTATGTTAAGAATGCTATAATTGTAAATAAACAACACGCTGTATCAATTTTCTTCGATCTGAGTGTAAAACGGGCCACAAGGCCGTATATTACTAAATAAAGTGTCCGTCTGTCTGACAAGGTGAGACTTTAATAAAAAATATCTGTCCATCAGTCTGTTTGTCTGTCAGTTGCAATGACATTTAAACCCGTGTCGCCATTGAACAAGATGTATTTGAAGAGTGTGGACTGAGCGCAAACAAACAATGATAAAAGACCGATGCTAAGATGTTGTGGGGTTTAAATGCAGTTGTACCTGTGTCAGTCAGTTTGAAACCCGTTTGTCAACGTTATCTGACTGTACAAAACTGATGAAACTAGCAGCTCGAAATATGGCATACTGCATTGGTATATCTAAAAATAAGCTGATGCTTGCTTCAAAAGTACGGAAACGTCATTTCATTACGTCTGTGACTACATCAATATTTTTGGAGTCATTAAGCAGAAGACCGACTAGAGACACAAACCAACTTCAATTGGAGGGACACTGTTTTAATGCTATAAAGCTGCCTTTGTATTTGTAAGTTCTTTGGAAAAGTCCACCAGTCCTATAAGCCTTTTGGCTCAAAAGCGGACCGATGAATTGCAGTGTCACTCGAAAACTAACAAGCATAACATACTCAATTAAACGCTGATCATAATCAAAACATCATATTAACTCTGTGAGGTTTTTGCAGAAGTTTTGTCCTAATAATAAAAAAGTTGTTTAACAAACTATCATTAAAATCCTGACACAGTTCACTGTTTATTACGAGGGAGGAGTGCAGAGAAAGGCACAGCCAGGTGTTCGAGAAGCACAAGTGCCGAGAAAGTTATTTATTCATTAACCTGTGTTGTACTGTCTCCATGCTTTCTCACACACCGGGCTGTCCCTTTCTCGGCACGCCTCCCTCGTAACAAATAATGAACTGTGTCAAGTTCTGATTATGATCAGCGTTTCACTGAGTATGTTACGTTCATTAGTTTTCGAGCTAGACTGCAATTCATTGGTCGTTTTGTTGACACAGAAACTGAGCAATGTCACCGAGTCAAATGTCCCCATGCGTGGTGGATTCAACTCCCCCACAGAATGCATCCATCCTACACTTAACTCTCTCCAATGACTTCCCTTTCAGCGTGATTTCCCTTTGGTGTTCTTAAATAAGGATTCCCCTATGCAGGCGTTTATTACCACGGTCTATTTTGGCTTATGGTGTGTCGGATGATAAACTGCATATGTGCAAAAGAACAATGGACATGTCGTGTCCGTTGCTGACCTATGACGTAATGCATATATTTACCCATATACATCTTGCCTATTTATAGAGCACTTTCCTAGCACTTCCCACTTCCTTGTTTTGGCATAATCATGTTGCATATCAATATAGCACTTCCCTCTTTGCGGATTCTTAAAAATACTACTACTTATTCTTCTAACAACATTACTGAGGGACATTCTCCACCAGAACTGAAATGCTTGATAAACACGTCCTTGGGCTCTATAAATACAGTCTCGATCAATAAGCGCAGCCAAGAGCTGGCGAGGTAACGATCATCTGCGCGCGCCCTTCCTGTGAAACGGTGCAGTTGTGTGGTCATATCTTCATCGTGCATCAGAATAACCGCCATATTTTATATTTCCTCATCAATATAAACCTACATGCGGTTCCTTACCAGGAAATACAAGGACAATGCTTGGTAAGTTACCTATAATTTACACACTCGAGTGTTACCGCCATCGCCAGTGTTGTCGTCTGCTTCAGGGAACCAGCTGAAAATACGGCAGAGGTAAACTGAACTACAAGATGGGATTCACACATTTCATCTTGACCTGTTGTGTGGATGAAAGGACTGTTTGAGAGACATTGTGGATAAACGGATGCACGTATGCGACCTTGTGCTTCATGGGAATGTTGACTGGTGGCCCACAGGAAGCATGTGACTGCACCACTGTACGTGCTGGGGGCACACGTTGAATTCACATCTTCCGTGTCTGGCCTCTGTAGGTAAGGAGATAAGGTGGATATATGTGTCAACTGATGGAGGATAAGAATACGCACATTAACATGCAGTTACTGTACATGTTGCTTCGTTAGTTTATGAACCCGTGAAGGTCCCGTGGTAGAATAGGCCTTCAGCAACCCATGCTTGCCATAAAATGCACCAATGCCTGTCCTAAGGGGCGACTAATGGGATCGGGTGGTCAGACTCGCTGACTTGGTTGACACATGTCATCGGTTCCCAATTGCGCAGATCGATGCTCATGTTGTTGATCATTGGATTGTCTGGTCCCGACTCGATTATTTACAGACCGCCGCCATGTAGCTGGAATATTGCTGAGTACGGGCAATATTCATTGTCTTCTATCCTGGTCTAACAAGGAGGGGCAAACTGTTTTACATGGCGAAGTTGTTAATCAATATCTTTTCCTTATATAGAGGTATAGCGCTGGTGCAAGGCCAAAACATGTAAACCTCACCATGGGCTTCACGGAAGTGGTAGATGTCTGAGGCTACTACGTGATTTCCTCCCAAAGTAAACAGACACATGGTGACAACTGCAATGCTATTCACAGTATCGTTAAACCCAAATCACACACTCATTCAAAGCACGCAATAAATAGGGTCCAGTTCTCATCCATAGTCACATATCTGAATAACTAACTCGTACAATCTTTGCATAAAATAAAAAATAACGTGGTAATATCTTGAATGAAACGTTTTAACCAGAGAGGAGCAACAACAATAACAAAAGGTATTTTATGTCACGCACATTTTCAAAGTATAACAATTTGACCAGCTAGGATCCATGCAGGAAGCAAATGTACTGTCTGTTAGTCCCCATGGTCCCTAGTGTGGTTATCAACCTTTAGTTTTTGCCAACCTGTAGCCTGTTTTTAAACTGCATTGTCATTTAAAGTTAAAATATATTAGATTGAATTACTACTCTTGTTTTCATTCCTGACTGTATTCCTTAATTTATATGCAACCCCCAGCATTTTAATCAATACGTATAGGACGTGGCTGCCAAGGTCATTCCCCTGGTTTTACACAAATGAAATATTGAATACCAACGGCAGTTCACGCATACGTAGTTTGTCTCACAGCTCCTGAACCATATTATTTTCCCTACTACCCAGTTCACCCTGGAGTGGAAGCACTAAAGGAGACAAGTCTACATTTCATCAGATTCATCACCTCTGCCCTCAAAGGGGATCCTTTCCGGGTTATACAGATGTATTTGTTGCTATCGAAATCATATACCGGTATATGCAAAGACTTAAGCTTGGTTTCTATGTTTGCGTATTGTCTTGAAGTTCGTATTTCCGTGATACGTAGTGCGTATGTAGTCCTTATTTAACGTGATCACAGTTGCTGTCTACGATGCCACCTTGTTTCTCAAAGAACGTTAGAGAACTAACAGACATAACTGAGGGTGAAGAGGATAATTATAATTATTGTTAATTGTGCTGTCATGTGAAAAGAAAGACAGACAAGATGTTACCGGTGGTGTGTGCATGAACTCCTGAGAAAAAGAAGGACAGTTCAATTAATTGTTCAAAACATATCTCGGGAACCGATTTCCTTGGCATTTTGCAATATGGGTGTACCCTCGAGGCGATGTTTGTTTATATTCCCGAAGACCGCTGCGTGAAGACCATAAACAAACATGGACGGTACAGGGGCCGCGTGGTACCAGTGGACAAGGTATTCTTCTTACCGAATGAAGATGGATGTAAATTTTGTTTGAGGCACGGATACGAAACTGTTTGTAGCCATCGCTAGATTTTGCAAACGACTTGAGAAACATATTTAGTGTTATCGGTTTTCATTCGCAAAATATCGGTAATTTCCGTACATGATATCGGATTCGGTGTTTTTTTAAATACAAAATTACTGCCACGAAGTACTAAGTGAGTTCGGCATTCCCAATGTTACTCGCTTGCATGCGGGTGTTCATTGAAAATAACGGAACAGCGCTCAGCACCAGAAAACGTCATTTATGTGTGAGGTAAGATATACGGGTAGTCCATCAACGGTTCTTTGGGAAAATGCGTTCTCGATCTAGGTTTAAAAAGGTCAAAAGAAACTTGTGTTGCGCCGTCACAAAGGTAAGACTGGGTGTGACGTGACCGAGTGACCGGCTGAATACATGATCTGTACTATGGTCCCTGCTGAGACAGTGTTTACTCTTTCAGCTTGAATAGGGCGAAATACTCTGTTACAGAAATGATAACAGATGTGCAATAATCTTTTTAATTCAAAGTTTATTTTACAATCTGAAGGAAGTACTCGTACTCACACAGAAAGGTTTGTCTGTCCTGGGGTTTCAGGTCAGCGTTCGACATAATCGCCGGCCCGGAGACTCAGCACCAGTTGATATTGTGTCGGGCCGGAGACTCAGCACCAGTTGATATTGTGTCGGGCCGGAGACTCAGCACCAGTTGATATTGTGTCGGGCCGGAGACTCAGCACCAGTTGATATTGTGTCGGGCCGGCAGTTTCAAATATTTCCAGGCCCTTATGACCATTAGTAAAATTTTAATTATCTTCAACCAGAATTTCCTTTCAACCATAATATTCCCCATATTTGTTTTCTTAGTGTTCGATAACCATCCATGATTCATCATGATACGTATTTGTTACCACACGTTCCTCTCCGTAACCTCCAAGAAGACTCGTCCCCCACTCGATGCTTGTTATGTGCGAAAACACTGGGCGAACATTGACTTTTCTTTTAGTCATTCATATATTCAGCGAATTCAGTTAACTTTGGGATTTAATGTAGCTGTGTTTTTCATAAATTTTATTTGAACTTTCAATGAAACAAATTTAATTTGTGATAATTTAACCCTTTTCCGGTAAATAATCGTAAATTTAAGGTGAACATCTGGTAATAATTACGTCAGAATGTGTCTCAAACACATATGGTTTTCTCCTTCGTTTAGTTGTATCAAGGCGACTTAATCATTTACAAAATGAATACATCAGCGAAAACAAAAACAGCAAGACTGTCTAATGTATGACTACTTCGGTGATATAACTAACACTGGAATCAAATAAGAAAAGAGTTATCGTTCCTGTTGGAAGTAGTTCTAATGTTCCTACGCCAGTATGAAGTTTCAAGAGGGGCACGAGTCGCTATTCGGCTTGTCCTGGAATAACACGAGTTGGTCACGAATGCATGATACGATAACTTGCAGTTCCGCTTCCTGGTTTCAGCGCATTGCGCCATAGAATGGTAACACGGTACCAGTCTTAACTATAATACACATTTCTCTCTGTCTTTGTTACTTGAATTTGTAAAAACTGTGTACAGTACAGTATGGCTTGTTTTGGTTGGTTTGACTTTGCATGTAGGTTTCATTCAGGGCCTGTAGATTTTAACGCTTACATGCGGCAGCAGCCCCAGCCTAGCAGCCGGCAAATTAAAGTATTGCACACACTCCCACGTGTGGTGTGTGTGCCTGACCCCACCCCCACCTACTTTTGTGTCAGGTGCAACAGTAACTACCTACCCAGTAGTACATGTGTACAACATTGATGGTCTGACCATGATGATTATTGTGCTGTTGTTAGTGCTGTTGCACACTCCGCCGCAGCGATGATCGACTTGGCATAACATCACTGCCACGAGCTAATTTTCATATCACGTGACCGGACTTTTCTCTTGTTTGTAAACAAATGCGCATATGTAAAAAAATGCTGAGACTGGCATATCAACAAGCGATTCGACAGGTTTTTATATTGTTTTGCACTGTTACCAAAATGTTCGTCTACAGCTGCGTCAGTAGGGTTTATGACAATATATAAATTATATATATATATATATATACATGTATATATATATATATATATATATATATGCATCAAACTGGCTGCATCGTTTGCTCCCCATTAGGCTTCGATGACAGCACGTGGAGCCGTACAAGCCATGTAAACAAAGGATCGCTACGCAAGTCTTACACGTTTTAGGATAATTTCTCAGTGGAACTGAACCATTTTAACAACCATGTTTAATTAAATGTGTAGACTCATAAAACCGTTATGAAATGTGTACATTATATTGAATGAAGTGCGTATTATGTGACGAATTGTCACATCTTTCTGGCCTGTGGCAGAGATACTATGCTGGCTCGCCGCATGGAACTCTAGGTAGGAGAGTGGGTACTGGTGCAGGTAGTGGTTACTGTTCTTTAAGGTGACAAACCCGTGAAGATCCGGGTTAGAATTCCTCTTCAGTAACCCATACCTGTCGTAAAAGGCGAATAAACGGCTCGCGGATTCGATGTTCACGCTGTTGTTGACGGGATTGTCTGCTAGACACGATTTTACAGACCCTGCACCAAACTCGGTTATATTTGCAGACCGCCGCCATATTGCTGGAATAGTACTGGGTACGTCGTGGAACTAACAACCAAACCAAACCTGATAGCCAGTCTTGACCGCTCTGCTACTGCTGATTCTCCCACATTGTAACATGCAGCCCCAAAGTCACAAACCACACCACGTCATCATAACCTACTTTGCATTAGATCTCTAATTCCACGTTTGAATACAGTACCTGCTAATGATTCGAAGCATAATTCTGGGTAACTAAAAAGTACCCCTGAAAGTAATAGAGTGAATGAGTTTTTCGCCGCTTTTAGCAATATTCCAGTAATATCATCTTGGGGGACACCAGAAAGGGGCTTCACACAGTGTACCTGCGTAGGAAACTGAACCCGGGTCCTCGGCGTGACGAGTGAATGCGTATGTGTTCTATTCCTGTCCCGACTTTGAATTCGAGATAACTTTCAATAAATAAAGTCCTTCAGGAATATATTCATTAAATAATATTCACTTCTTGTAAAATGTCCTCCAAATCTAAGATCGGGTAGCAGTTGCATATTTAATGTAAATCAGAATGATCAAATGATAAAAAATATTCTCCAAATCTAATAGGAGGGACTTTTCAAATGCGTCACTTTTAATATTGTCTGTAAGAATGAATAGTTTGTTTCAGATTTCGAAATTATAAACCCATTTCCTAAAGATCATTTAACTATATTTGAAACGTAGCATAGGCAAGGACAGGGGTTTTAACACTCATCCACAAAAAAACACAAAAAAACAAAACAAAAAAACAAACAAACAAAAAACAAAATATATCGATTGAATCATTTAAAATATATTTTGAAAGCCTATCTGAAATAAATCGATAGTTGTGAGATAGGTAGTCAGGGGGCGAATTTGCTATTTACAACCTGCACAGACCAGTGCATGTTCAAAATGGCTGGTGCAGGTTGTCTTTAGTGACAGGTATCAGCCTTTGCAGGTAGAACTAAATCTCAAACGTCTTAAAGCTGTCATCGTGTTTTTAAACTGCGAAGTATGTGAGTGGACGTAATACGTGTCTGTGTCTTAATGGCTGTAAGAGTTTCTGCTATAAGCACACTTTGACGTGACGCTTAATGGCAGGTCTGGGGTCACTGTGCTCTACGTCATCAATAATACTTCCCTGACGTTTCTACTGCAGGAATGATAAGGTAATACGTAGATCTTAGCCGGGTCAATATTGCCGAAATGTTATGACTTGAATGGAAATAAAAACAATCTTTTCTGAAATCATTTTTCGCATCGGGTGCCATCAAAATAATCAAATAATCACAAGTTACCGATATCAACTGTTAAATGTGCCGATAATGTTGGCCCCGAAGAAACCCAGTGGTGACAAGCGTAAACAAAACCTCATTGTGTCAGCCAAATAAATAATGATATGATTGACATTTGTAAAATATAATGTAAAATTGAAACAGAATCCCGAACTTTCGTCATCATGAGGTCTAGTTCTGTGGAACGTATCTGAGACTGGGTCAAGTACACTCTGGTAGTGTGTAGGAGAAAACACGCAGACAATTACATTGTCTACCAAAGCCGAGTAGTGTTGTCTCTAACAGAAGCAGATGCTATTCACATCCGCAGACACAACCCTTCCATAAACAGGGATCAGGGTATATTTCTACCTAACCAATTCGACACTTTAATCAAGAAATTTTAATCTATGGATTTCGTCACTAATCCTCTATTAATTGGTCTCCTCAAGCTGTAATCCCCCACCCCCACCCCTGGCTTCACACTAATTACTGGTTATGTCAAAAACTCAAGTTATATCCTTTGATGTTTTTGTTATCTCATCTCCTCAATTATGTTGTTGTTATTGTTAATCTCCCCAGCAATATCTCATGTACCTGTATATAAACTGTTACACCTTGTCCTCCCATATGCTTGAAAACGGTATAAGAATCCATACCGAAATGTCGCTATTGTGAAAATAAAGAAGTTGATCATCCATAAAATTTGTTCCGTCACCTTTAGCTCAGCAACTTCTAAAATGCCTCTAAAACAGTTTAAAAGTAAAACTTGTCCCTCCAAAACAAAAACGTCAAATGCGGTTATTCTGGGAAAACAAGAGATCACCTGATATGTAGTAAGAAGCATACTTTAGGTCTATATGATGTCACCTAGGATTATAATGCCATATATTTACCTTAACGAATGCACTTGTACTTCATAAAAAATAGTAAACAAGTATTGATGTTGCTTTTTAGAACCAATAACATTACTTTATGATGAAACCAAAATTCTGATAGTGCAGAGAAATTTTATCGGTCAGGTTGTACCCGGTGCAGGCACAGAAACTAAACCCCGAAATCGCACCATGGTAGGATTGGTTTAGATATTGTACGAAAGTATACCGTTGCGCCATGAGGGACACTCGTATGCCGCCTTTATTAACTCGGGCAGTGGCGTAGCCTTAGTGTTTAAAACGTTCACTCGTCATGCCGAAGACCGAGGTTCGATCCCCACATGTATACAATTTGTGGTGTCCCCCGCCATGGTAAATCAAATATGATTGCGATAAATGAATGAAAAGTTGATGGTATATTACTTGATATTTTTCTTCATGTGCATCTGTTTGTAATTGTTTAAACTGAGCAAACACGTTTTTGTTGCGTTTTTGTTTCACAAAGACATAATGTTTAAATAATTCACTGTGAGATGTGAAAATGAAAGGCTGTCCAATACGTACTGAACTTTTTCTTCTTTGTGTACAATTTCTGTGTATTTTGTTCTGTACAGTGTCTGTTGATGCTGACGCTGGATTAATTCTTCCATTGTATGTTATGTTTTTGACAGACAGACAGATATATTTCGTAGAGTGGCCATGAGTACGATGACATTTTACGGACTTTTCCTTGGAGCACTGACATGAGACTTACATTGGTATAGGCATCATAAGACGTTATCAAGTTTGTTTACAAATATAACTTAGCAATTTGGGTATTAAGTAAATTCACAAATTTCGGTATGTTAGGATTTTGCATAGACATATTGGAGAATATATTTGCCGCGTTAATCATAAAAAACAGGGCATTGAAATAGTATACTGAGTCAAAAAAGAAACTTCACATTCTTTCTCCAGGGCACTATAAAAGAACACGAGATGGTAAGATGGTTAAATTGTTATTATTTCATTGCTGAGATCTGTATGATGTATTCGATCCACTGACAGTGCCACAATCCGTTCCATTAGGCTACACCGCCGAAATAAATATGGGTATACAGAATGTCAAGTCACAATATGGACGTCGAGAATGGAGATTGGCAGCCCGCAACCGATTTCGAATGGTATATGAGGACAGTCGACCTCTAAACATCTCCGCCCTGGTTCGTGTAGCCCATAGAAATCTGTCACGTAGATGACGTAGGACGATTTGAAGGTCTTCTGCTCGTGACGCCATACGTGGACGACCCGATCTTGGGCGATCTGAAGTGGTGCCAGTTTGTTGCGACGTCAATAACTGATCTTCCCGCTTGAACAATGCCAACGGCACGCTCAAGTTGCACATTTGACAACCGTGGCATTTAAAGTACCGTTAGAACTGTGGTTTAAAAGTGTTTTTCAGTTCTTGAGGCCAGTGCAAACAGGCGCAAATGAAGATAACTTCGATGCGAAGATCACGTGATCTGCATGTTCAAAACGCCATTTGCACGACGTGTGGATGGGTTTGAGTGGATTTTGCTAACGTTTTTCTAGAGTCGAAAGATAGGGATCCCATTTCGGATACATAAATGTATCATCAGAGAAACATTAATCATTATTTTTTAAAATTACATTTTTTTTAAAAGTTTCTTTTTTTGACTCAGTATACTATTTTAATGCCCTGTTTTTTATATATATACTCGTCCTGGACAATACTGAGAGTGGGGGCACAAGACAGTAACCGATATTACTCCTGTTTTATAATTAACGTGGATATCTTCCATATTCCTCCAAGACAGTTTTTTCTAGGAGCGAAAACCAACTCCCATGACAAATTTGCAGAACTTGAGAGAGTTCTTTTTCAACGTTATGACGATACATTGTTCCCTAAATTTCTGTGCCGCGGAGCAGGAACGGTTGAATAATTTTGCCGTCAACATTTTGAGGAATGCATCAAGAGATTTAAATCGACATATAAATTTTACATAGGATATTGCGTCTTCTCGACTTGTCTACTCAAACCCTTGCAAGCTTTTTAAAGCTCTTTCAAGTACCAATAAACCATTTGTCATTTTTTGAAACTCCACTACCCTTTTTAAATACAACAACCTTTGTCTTTTCAGTATCAATCGCTAAACCCCACATTTTGCAATATGTTTCCAGGAACATCTATTTTCTTTTCCAAATTTTTAACACTGTTTCCGAAGTACGATAAATAATGCATCTACAGTTTCGTTGAAAGCAGCTCTATATTAACTATTTACAATATAGTTTACGAGTTCCTCTCTATAAAGAATAAATAGAACGGGTGAAAGTATGCAGCTCTGTCGGAATCCAGCAGTTGATTTGAGTACATCAGTTTTAGCCTCCTTACTGCACCTCACCGCTGTTCTCACGTTCGAATACACATTACGAAGCAGATTGGGTATTTGGCCATGGGAACCATTATGTAAAAGAATATACACTAATTTATTCATATCAACCGTGTAGAAGGCACTTTTTCTCCTTACATATGAGGAATTATTGAGTTAGCTGGAGTTAGTGGGAATATCTGGTCAATAGTATTGTAGTTTTCTCGAAAGACAGCTTGTGACGCAATGAGTTTGCCAAGTATTCATGTAAAAACTTGACTGATTATGTCAAGAAACGACATTTCCCTGTAATTATTAGGATCATCTCTATGTCTAGTCTCGTGCAGTGGGGCATTGAGGCCACGGGGTGCCAAGCTTCTGGCAGGTCGCCCGTACGAAGAATTCCATTAAAAAGCCGTTTATAGAAAGGTAACAGTACATGGCACGTAGCTTTCATGGCCTCCGTTGAGATACCATCAGCCAAAGATGATTTACCATTATATAATGTATTTCATGACTACAACCGTGATGTCATTATATGGTTGTTTAAAAATCAATATATCGAATGAATCATTTGAAACAGCTCTTGAAAGCACAGCTGGACAGTCAATCAGTGATTGAGATCATGCTTATGTTTGTCTGAAATTTTGCCAAAAACCATTTTTTTTCCAAATAGTTTCAAATAGGACTTAGAAAAGGAATTGCCTTAATGTTATTTTTTTCCATATTGGGGGCATAGATATAATGACAATACTTTCAAGCAATATTTAGCCAAGAGTGATGTTTGATTTGTTTAAACATCCTTTGATCTGACTAAATTCGATTTAATGAAATCTAAACATACATAGGTGTAGTTGGAACCTCAAACTATAATTTAGGATGTAAATATGTGAATAAGTGCTTTCATATAACCGGGAATACAGTTCGACGTCTAGACTGATTAATCAGTCACAGTGAATAATTAATTTATGTAGTCGGTATATGTTTTGGGTTAATGGCATTAGTGACATGTTTTACAATTATCAAAACGTTTAAGCCTCCTAAAAACCAATAACACCATGATACCTGTGATGTTGGTTTTAAATTCTCAACTGGGATTTAACCATTGACCATACTCCGTATACACACTTTGTATTTGGTAGGTAATGCACTTTCTACAATTTGCTGCTTGTTTGAAGGATAGCCACTGTTAAAGATGGAACCACATAAATAAATAAAAAAAAGAAAGAAAAGAAATAAAAATAAACATTTGTACACTGTTATATGCCTGTAATATAACTTGTTAGTTGTCTTTTGATGTTTGTATTTGTTGAAATAATTGGTGGGATTGTCGGTGTTTAATTTTCTGACTTGCTTGAGAAGATGCCACCGTAATTGTAGACTGTGAGTTCTTAATCTCTTCTGGGACGATCCAAGGCATATATAGCATAAGGTGGAATTCATTCATTGCAACAGACTCAGCACTATAGTTTATTCTAGTACTGTCAATAATATCAACATTCATTGATCACCATGTTGACTGTACATATATTTTATGCTT
The DNA here is from genome assembly GCF_037392515.1 of Haliotis asinina. Lineage (NCBI taxonomy): Eukaryota > Metazoa > Mollusca > Gastropoda > Lepetellida > Haliotidae > Haliotis > Haliotis asinina. The sequence goes on from NC_090281.1 coordinate 78,640,248, forward strand.
TTTAGTATAAGGACGGGAATGTGTGTGTGTGTGTGTGTGTGTGTGTGTGTGTGTGTGTATGCATGTGTGTATGCATGTGTGTGTGTGCGTGTGCGTGTGCGTGTGTGCTCGCGTGTGTGGATGTTTGGGCTTCTTTGCGTGTATGTGTTTGTGTCACTGTTACGTTAGGATCATGATGCTACTTTACAACGTATTAAAGACATGTATCACTTCTTTTCAAGGTTGACGTCATGATCACGGCGCTACTTAACGTGATATAAAGACCTGTATCACTTCTTTTCAAGGTTGACGTCATGATCACGACGCTACTTAACGTGATATAAAGACCTGTATCACTTCTTTTCAAGGTTGACGTCATGATCACGACGCTACTTAACGTGATATAAAGACCTGTATCACTTCTTTTCAAGGTTGACGTCATGATCACGACGCTACTTAACGTGATATAAAGACCTGTATCACTTCTTTTCAAGGTTGTCGTCACGACCACGACGCTACTTAACGTGATATAAAGACCTGTATCACTTCTTTTCAAGGTTGACATCATGATCACGACGCTACTTAACGTGATATAAAGACCTGTATCACTTCTTTTCAAGGTTGTCGTCACGATCACGACGCTACTTAACGTGATATAAAGACCTGTATCACTTCTTTTCAAGGTTGACGTCACGATCATGACGCTACGTAACGTGATATAAAGACCTGTATCACTTCTCTTCAAAGTTGTCGTCATGATCATGATGCTACTTTCCAACGTGATAAAGACATGTATCACCTCTTTTCAAAATTGACGTCATTATCACAAGTGTACGTAAGAGCGTGATAAAGACCTGTATCACTTTCTTTCAAGGTTGACGTCATGATCATGCTGCGCTCTAAAACAACAGTATTGTATCTGCTGGGTGCACTGACTGTCCTTATTGTCCTACTTCTGTGGCTCCGGAACAACATGGATCATACGGAGCCATTGCGTAAGAGTGAAAGATCGGTAAGATCAAAATTCAACGCATTTGTATCAGTGGTTGGGGTTTTACGCCGCTTTTAGCAATATTCCAGCGATATCACGGCTTGGGAACACCTTAACACATTGTACCCATGCTCCCATGGTCTTTGACGTGACGAGCGAACGCTTTAACCAGCAGGCTACAACCCGCCCACAATGTTCTATATCGTAACCAATCAAAGCACTGCGAATGTAGAATTTCTATTAATCTCCTGGTTTGGAGGCCGCATTTTCTACGATGTGACAATGACCACTGAAACTCAGGTCTTCAAAAATAGCATGCTCTATGATGGACTCGGTCTTGTTACAGCTGGGGTATCCAAGCATCCTCTACGAGTGCGACACAAACAACACGGATGCAGACGGGGCACTTACAATCCCCGATTCTCGAGTTCTGGAGAGGATGAACCATCAAGAATTAGCCTGTCTTTACCACAGGTAAGCGACTAGTGGTGCCAGCAGTAACCATTCGTATGAACAGGGTGAAGCTAACTACGTTCAAAGTTTTTTTCTCTTACAGATTTGATAAACGGTTTTCGTTAATTTATGTCCCTGCTTGTGGAATCGTATCGTTTGAAATGTCTTGCGGTTCATGTGCTTGAATACATGATTATAATGTTTATATTAACCCAGGTTATAATGCCTACTTGGTTGTCACACCCCTTTTCAAATATCCCAAGATTATAAAACCACATTGGTTAAATGAATCCTGTGTTGTAATGCCCATGTATATAATACCCCAGTGTGTTATACCTTAGGATGAAGTGTCTTATTGGTAATAATGCCCGCGTGTGACAATCCTTGTTCATAATGACACATCTGTTACAATGCCTCCGTTTATAATCCCCCAGTGTGTTATACCTCAGGATGAAGTGTCTTATTGGTAATAATGCCCGCGTGTGACAGTCCTTGTTCATAATGACACATCTGTTACAATGCCTCCGGTTATAATACCCCAGTGTGTTATACCTCAGGATGAAGTGTCTTATTGGTAATAATGCCCGCGTGTGACAGTCCTTGTTCATAATGACATATCTGTTACAATGCCTCCGTTTATAATCCCCCAGTGTGTTATACCTCAGGATGAAGTGTCTTATTGGTAATAATGCCCGCGTGTGACAATCCTTGTTCATAATGACACATCTGTTACAATGCCTCCGTTTATAATCCCCCAGTGTGTTATACCTCAGGATGAAGTGTCTTATTGGTAATAATGCCCGCGTGTGACAGTCCTTGTTCATAATGACACATCTGTTACAATGCCTCCGTTTATAATCCCCCAGTGTGTTATACCTCAGGATGAAGTGTCTTATTGGTAATAATGCCCGCGTGTGACAGTCCTTGTTCATAATGACATATCTGTTACAATGCCTCCGTTTATAATCCCCCATTGTGTTATTATAAGGGTAAGGCTATTTCTCAGTGCATTATCATTTGCAGAAGCCCGAGGTCTTTCATTAACTGCCCGACGAAGGGGGATAATGATAATGATAATGCCCTGAAAAATAGCGTTACCGTTATTATAGCTAAAATGAATAGAACTTTTAATAAAATAAGAATAAAAACAGCGGCATCGGTTTAGAAGCATTTACTGCCAACAACAAACGACGGAGGTCACTGACACACATTTTACAAATATAGACACGTCATAGAACAACACAGGATGGCGTCACTATTGAGAGTGACGACATTCGACCTTGACCTTTGCTCATCACCTTTGCTCATCATACCAGCCGCCATTGTTTTCAGTGATCAACAACGTTAGACTTCAAGTCGATATTTTCATTGCTGTATGTTGTCATGTATGGTACAATTGTTATGCTTGACACAGGCAGGAAAGTGCATCATGGCACAGGCACATGTGGCGAATGTGAGCCAGATATATGGTCAATAATGAACCCAAGTTCAAACGAGCCGTAGGTGACTGAACTTCAACAGTTGAGCTACTTATGACGTCACCGAACAACGGGCTTGATAATGACCCGTCGTCAAGCATTTTGCGGGCATTATCAAATTGGATGAAATGTCTTGTTGGTAATAATGCCCGTGTGTGACAATCCTTGTTTATAATGACATATCTGTTACAATGCCTCCGTTTTGTTAACAATAATGTCTCCTTCCTATGTCTGAAGCTAAAATTGTTGAATAGATCGTATAACCATACAGATTAAACATACAAAACATGCGTTCATGTTTCTCTATCATGCGGTGTAACTGGTGTAAATACAGAGAATGCTAAAATATGTCCCGTGTAATACCATATTTATGAAACGAGTGAATGGTTTGGTATCTAACGAGAGAAAGCTACAAAAATAACAAACAAAAAGCGACTTTAAACAAAAAGCGTATACTTTCATGCCACGGGACAACGGATTGTGTAGTCCAGACTCTATAGTTCACGTGGATGGACCATTGCTGAGTGTGACGTATACTTTCATGCCACGGGACAACGGATTGTGTAGTCCAGACTCTATAGTTCACGTGGATGGACCATTGCTGAGTGTGTCGTATACTCATATATATGCGATATGCTCAGCTTTACGCCTTCCTCTTTACCGTGCGTACAGGCGGCGTTATACAAAGTGATAATTGTAACTCAAACAAAGGCCTTTCGGATTGTCATATAAGGAGTATATATTTGAACGGACAATAATAATCATCAAAGTACTGTTTTTTTATAGTATGGTTTTAGATGTGGCATTGTTAAATAAACCATTTACGCTGTGGTCAGTCAACCACGTTTTGTTTTCAACAAGTTTTTTCACTGAATCGTCTTAGTAAAGCCAGATTATATTTCACACGTGCTAATCATGTATGTATGAGTGAGTTAGTATGGTTTTACGCCGCTGTTAGCAATATTCCAGTGCAGGGGACTCCGAAAATGGACTTCATACAATGTAATCATACGGGGAATCGAACGTGGGTCTTCGTCGTGACCATCGAACGTATTTATGAAATAGCGCATTTAAGGTTATATACCCCTCAAACGCACTTAACGAACACCCGAGTTATTGAAATGACCTTGAAATATTCATAATTCATTTGTGGGAAAGTCAAGGCTTTGAGGGTTTTTTTCAGCCACACGAGGCCGTCAATTTTTAAAAGTCTGTTCCTATTTAGATATTTAAACTGTTTCAAGTTTACCACTTCAGTATAGTAAAACTCTCGACCATGTGTTACTAGCCATAATTATAACAACGAATCTGTAGTTTCACATCAACATATACCTTCATTGGTGGTAAACTGGAGGGTTCATTTGTCTCAATGAGAGATACGTATTGTGTTGTTAAACACTTCTTGGTCGCCTGTACGTCCTTTCTCCTGCAAGACAGATCCTGTTTCGAATTACATCACACTAAGTCCACCAAGGAATCACTTGTATCACCTTAGATATACATCAAGCCTTGCTTGAAAATGGTGTATTTGCAACGAAAAATTGCTCTCATTGTAATGAAGAAGTCGTTCTGACATATATTTTATTCTTGTTCATGTAGATTCTTAGTAAATGTTTGAAAAACAATAATTTATGGCATCATATTTCACAGCCTTGTCTCACGTCAGACAATCATTATTTAGATAAACTTACTAGCTTTCTCTCGTTAGATACCAAACCATTCACTCGTTTCATAAATATGGTATTACACGGGACATAGTTCAGTATTCTCTATATTTACACCAGTTATAGCGTCTAATCGAGAAATATGAACGGAAGTCGTGTATGTTTAACTTGTATGGTTATACAATCTGTACAACAGAGACAAGAGACATTATTGTTTATGGTGATTATTTTAAACTGTACGTTGTATTTGCACAGTTACACAACAAACATCCAGTTCTTGTGTCAACGTAAGGAGCGCTTAGGAAACGTTGAGGACGGAGGTTGGGACGTGTGCATCGACAACAGATTTCGTCCCCGCAAACCGTGCCTCGTGTATTCTGTTGGGTAAGAGCTGAGTGAGTGAGTGACTTTTGTTTTACGTCGCTTTTAGCAATATTCCAGCAATATCACGACGGGTGGCACCAGAAATGGGCTTCACACTTTGTACCCGTATGGGGAATCGACCTCGTGTCTTCATTCGCTATGCTATCCCACCGTTGTATAAATGATGTATAATTATTATTTATTTAGCATTTATGTATTTCTCACCATTGAAACCTAAAGTGTCTTTGCCGTGAGCTCTTGATATTCACAATAACACATTGATTGCTGTCCTTGAAAAGAACAACATCATCTCTTAACTACGTCAGTATTTGATACTTGCTTCAGAATCAACAACGATTTCACATTCGACGATGCAGTTAACGGCAAATACAACTGTGAAGTACACTCTTATGACCCAAGGTAATGTATGTCACAAGTACATCTGTAAAGGACAATTTTACTTTCCTGTGACCCAGACCCGTGAAGGTCACGGGGTAGAATAGATCTTCAGCAACCCATGTTTGCCACAAAAAAGGCGACTATGCTTTGTCGCATGAGGCAACTATAACTGATCGGATGGTCAGACTCGCGGACTTGGTTGACACATGTCATCGGTTCCCATTTGCTCTGACCGATACTCATGTTGCTGACCACAGGGTTGTCTTGTACAAACCGCGGACATACAGCTGGAATATTGCTGAGTGCGGCGTAAAACTATACTCACTCACTGACTCTTGAGGCCCAAAGTAATGTGTTACAATTGCACCAGTTGCATCTATGAAGGAAGACTTCACGATTCGGTGTGATGTCTGCTACGAGAACACCTGTGAAGGACACTGTCATGATCCAATGTAATGTTTTATGAGTACACCAGTGAAGTACATTCTTGGACGTTTTGTCATCCATGAAGATCCGGGTTACAATTAGTCTTCAGTAACCCATGCTTGTCGTAAGAGGCGACTAACGGGATTGAGTGGTCAGGGCCCTTATTCTCGAAACGTTCGTAGCCCTAAGAATTCTTAACTTAGATCGTAGCCAAGGTGTTAAGAATGAGTTTAAGACGTTCGTTCCAGAACGTTTCCAGAATACCTAGCCTGGCTCCCTGACTTGGTAGACACATGTCAACGGGTCACAGTTGCGCAGATCGATGCTCAGTGTTGTTCATCACTGGATTGTCTGGTCCAGACCCGATTATTTACAGACCGAAGTTGAAGTTATTGAAGTTGGAATATTGCTGAAGGCGGCGTCGAACAACAATCAATAAAACAATAAACTGAAGTTTTTTCGCCACCCTCCCCACACGTTAATGTTAGAAAAAAATAGAAAAAGACCGAATAGATGATTTGTAAATATTTTCCAGTATGGGCTTAAACGATCACTTGCACAAGCCTGACGTACACTTTCATGCCACGGGGCTGTCTTCATACAACGGGAAGTCAGCAGCTGGATGGCGCATGCGTACACTTGACTCCCTGCGGAACGAGAGTGATATTGGTGGTCAGGTAATGTTTCGGTTCCCGTTGACTCAAAGATCAGTGCAACTTGATCAGATCGTGTCTCAGTGATAATAATGTATGTTGTTGATTTCATCTGTTTTGAATGCTTGTCGTTTTTATTACTATAATTCTGAAGAGGTCATGTATTGAAAACAGATGCATATGGGAGTACAGGTCCCAGCACAATATGATACAGGCGGATCCAGACGAGATCCAGAGGGGTGGGGTGGGTGAGTGGTGCAGGGTGCATGCCCCTTTTGGTATGAAACCTTGTTATAATGACCACTGAAACACAGGTGAACTAAATGAAGTGTGAAACATCCCCCCTCCCCTTCTCAATAATATTGTGGTAGGAACACGCATGTTTTACCTCAAATGCATAAACTTTCTTTCCCCAGTAACGGTTAAAGTTGTTTTTATTTTAGAAATTTGTAAACAGACCAGAGTAAGAGAAAGAAACTATTTCACGAAAACACGTTAGTTGTTTTGGATAGTTATGACAAGGAGAGCTCGTCTAATGCTATCTAACTACGCTTTCAGAGACGACCAATAGACATTCTCAAGGTTGATATCGAAGGTATGGAATGGGAGGTTATACAGGAAATCATCCGCAGTCGCAGCCATATTGGAATAAGACAATTATACATCGAATTTCACACGCACTTATTCGAGAACGGAAAATATGTCTACGAGACAACGAGAGACAAATATGTGACACATTTGAAAATTATGCAGCAGTTACATCAAGCAGGTTTCAGGATTTTCTGGACACACAAAAACTTTGCTTGTAAGTTCGTATCAATCCATGGACCCCATCGAGTGAGTTGCAATGAGATATATTTCGTGCAGATTAACGGAACATGACGAACACTGATGCTATAGGATAATATATAGTTGTGTAGTGAGACATGAACTTTGTGTAAAACCGTTGATCAAATAAATCTATTTTATATGACTATGTGTTCTCCATGACCTTGTGTATCCGTCGTGTGGCCTAAAACAATTTTGCTCCGGCTGGGGACTAATGAACTAACGCGGTTCGAGTTATCCGTGGTTCGAGACAAGCGAAGTGATTGAAATTTAGCATGGTGTCGATGAGGACTCGGTTTATTCAATGTAAAGACTGAAAATTTCACTTTGTTCATTTCATCAAAGCCGGAAGTGATGCAATTAAAGAATGTTTGCTGGAATCAGACCTGGAGAATTGTATGGACGTGGTAGATATTTAAAGCCTTGATTCGGGTATAGGTCAGCAGACTGGCGTGTTGTCCTTAGCGCATACTTTACAATGACTTGGGAAAGTCGCAGCGCTACGACGGCTTCGTGAAACTGGTCCCGGCCTGTTGTTCAAAGCAATCTTAGCACTAACACTGTCGTAGGTCTATCTTATGGTACGTTATAGTTACGACCTCCTTATCGATAAGATCGCTTGGTACAACTACACCCTGGAGGGTGAGCACATACTTTTCCAGCTTTCTGTGTCTCTTTGTAGTATTTTCATCCAATGGTTACCTCAGATATGTGCTTATGATCCCCGTTTTTGTTTAGCAGCCGAGGGCCCAAATTTGTGTAAGCTCTCTTTGTGCCAACTTAGCCGTAAGTGTCACACGTTAACATACACTTACGACTATCTTAGCGCTAAGAGAGCTCCGAAAATCCAGACCCAAGGTATCCCAGAACATACACTTACGACTATCTTAGCGCTAAGAGAGCTCCGAAAATCTAGACCCTGGGTATCCCAGAACGTGGAAGTGATAAATCTTCCAGCTGAAGTCTTTGCCTTAATATATTTTAATTTTTGTTTCGACTGGAAAGAGTGAAACCGGATTTCATCTGTAATCGCTAATGACTGCAAGAATGTGCCCGGAACGTCTTCAAACAGACTGTGATTACCACGATTCACGCTGCCCTTGGAACTTTGGAACCCGAGACAATTAGTTTCTTCATTTCTGGTCCAAAGGAACTTTCTGGAGAAACATCCACAGAACCAGCTATATTGTGCAGGTCGGACATAACGGCAACATGGGATATTTGGATTATTTCCAGGTTGGACGTGACGCTCCTTACAAGACTGGGCCCTTCTTCAAGGCTCTTGCTTTACATTAACAATGTAAAGCCTTCCCAGACGATGACAATACACTCAGTCAAAGAAACCGTTTCATGTCAGAGATAAAATGCGGCGGATTTCACATGCATCACTTCCGGCTTTGATGAAATGAACAAAGTGAAATTTTCAGTCTTTACATTGAAACATATCTGATGTAACACATTAAGATTTCGCTTACTTATAAAATTATGCATATCCTATAGACCAGAACGGACGCTCACCATGCCTTTAGCGTAAAAACCTTCGTATCAAGTGAGATGTTTTCACTTTCGCTATTTGTAAAAACTAACAAGGATATTTCACGAAAAGGCAAATGTATTTAATATGAATATTTAAAACAAGAAAGCAGGAAAACAAGGGGAAGTAACTGCTGATTTGCAAGACGCATCTTCTGTAGAATGAGAACCTTTTCTGGTAAATATATCTGGTCAATAACAATTTGATTTGCCTGTGCGAAAACCTCTATGCTGGTTATACAGCCATATACAGTACGCTTTATGATAACATATCAGTGAACGTGTATACGTCCTGGGTTCCATGCATCAATGTCGTAACTGAAACATAAGAATGATACAATTAAAGAATAATACTACATGTACAATATATTAGGTGTACTCAGATTTCGCATGTATCTGGGGAAGTGGTGGGGTGGCATAGAGGCCAAAGCGTTCGCTCGTCATACCGAAGACTCGGGTTCGATTCTCCTCATGGGCGAAGCTCATTTCTAGCGTCCCCTCCCCCTCTGGTGTCCCCTCCCCCTCTGGTGTCCCCTCCCGTAATATTGCTTAAACTACAACTCACACACTCATGCATCAGGATCATTTATATTTTATCTATAGTGCATATACATGGAAACGTCGGCACATGCGTCTGAAATGGCGAAACGTCTCCTGTACTTCTTTCTGCACCATGGTTATGGATCACACCAAACGTTAACGTCACACGCAAACGTTAACGTCACACGCAAACGTTAACGTCACACGCAAACGTTAACATCACACGCAAACGCACCCAAAGCACGCACGCACATACACATCGAATGTCACTAACAGCTGAAGTACCTTAGTGTTGAACAAAGTAGAAGCAAAATTTTCAAGTTTGTATGTTCATTAAAATGAGACAATGGTATTTTCCTAATGGACAATATTAATGCCAATATTTAGGACCTGTGATTGCAATGTTTTATAAAAATTGATTGTGATCACTGTGTTGATAATTACCCAGATCCCAATATCTCACGTGAAATTCGTTGGAGTGAATCAGACTTTCATAGGAGAATCATTCTATCGCTAGAACTCTTTGAAAGGGTCATGTTCCTGAGACTGCCATGCTCCAATACAAACAATACCAGTCTACTCTAGAGGCTTCTTAAGTTGATGTTGATGGGTGGCATGTTGTTTAACGCCGCACTCAGCGATATTCCAGGTATATGGCGGCGGTTTGTATATACTCCTGTCTAGACCAGACAATCCAGTGATCAACGGCATGAACACCTATCTACGTAATCGATGACGTGTGCCAAACAAGACAGCAATCCTGACCACCAGATCCCGTTAGTCCCGTCTTGGGAGAAGCCTGGGTTGCTGAGCATCAATTTGATTACATTCCTTTATTACCATCATCTGTACAGATAACTGGTATGTCAAGCAGCAGTATTGGTACAAGATCTATACGGGTCTTTTTCTTTATGGCATTTCAAGCAAACATTACCGCTGCTGAAGAAACGGCTAACAGTAGAGCTGGAAAGGACATGTAACTCCCATAAAACTCCCCCATAACTTTCATACCTGTAATCATGTTCTCTCAGATATTGGATGACCGCCTGACGAATGTGTCCAGCACCACCTGAGCTGTGAAGCCCTTGACCAGTAATGGCGGTAAACGGTCTCCCTTGATAAACGAAAAACAAAACAAGAAACGTATGAAGACAAAGATGGCGAACGATGTTAAATGCTTTATAAAGTTATGGTCTCCATTGTGTTAAATGGCCTCATATGTAAGACAGACAATCTATATATACATGTACACACAACACAGGTGTTGGGCAGATATGACCCATCTTAGCAAGTAAAATACATTTGGAAACGAGTTGTAACTAGTGTTTGACAGGAACGAGTGCTTTCAGTTTTTACTTATATGCGCTTAATTCATACGCTACTTGCACAGAATCGACGTCATTTCTCAATAGAAACATTAACACGGGACACACATTTGGCTCCCTACCCAGAACTCCTATCTTGTAGAGTCCTCCTAAAGACTTTGCCCCAAGTCTGTGAATCATCAGTTCGATTGGGATATCGCTAACTGGATAATGTGTTAAACAGCCTATAATCATAAATTTCGACTCAGGCGTTGATGAACTCGACGGAGGCACTACAACCTTGCCAACAGGAAGGTAACTTGTTTGAGTGGCATTTTAGAAGTTGAGGTGTACAAATAGGACAAATTGTTATGGATAACAACTTCTTTATTGACAACGGTACACGAATCTGTATCGAAAAGTCGCAATCACGCAATAAAGAAGTTGTTATCCATAACAATTTGCCCTATTTGATCAGGAAGGTAGTCCGTCATAATCTGACCTTAGGTGAACGCCATGGAGAAGCAAGGACAAAGGATGGCGCCTCACACATGTGACTGATCGATTATAACTATGAGAATAATCTATTGCACGTGTCATATCACAAGTCCTAAACAGGAACATCAATACGTGCACTTGTTTAGCACTTTTATGTCAAGTACACGTAAATTCATTCAGGCAAAAACATTGCAAGCCGGGTCTTGGGCGTGACGAGCGAACACGTTAAGCGTTTTTCTACTTCACTATCCCTATATGTAAGAGCCATACCATAGCTGAGCTTCCTCTGCAAGGTCTCGATCGCCTGAGTGACTGAGTGCCCATGGAGATCGACAGTCGAATACCTAGTGAACCTTGTTGATTCATTTGCGTACGAAAATTCTTCTCTTCTTTTCCTTTTGCTACAAAGAAACAAGTGAACAATACAAGCACCATCAGTAATAATATTTATTATTTTAATCACAACGTTTAGTGTTTTGAATAATAATTATGATGGGTCACATTTCGCAAAATAGATGGTCAGCATTTTTATGATTTTGGTAGCAGACATTATCTGCCTTTAGTTTTCTATTTCTTACTTCCGGGAGATTGCTAGAGATTTCTACAGTGCTGGCGATTGTCGTATGTGCCCGAACTTTCGGGAAATGACTCAGTATATATAAAAAGGCTAGTTGCCATGTTGAGACGGACATTCACTGGAGTTAACATCGCCAACAAATCCGTCAACGCCTGAAACTGCTGTCAGACCGTTCGCTGTGTTACATTCTGCGTGACTGATGCTCTCTTGCACTAAGACTTTGGTGAGTATGCTATATTATATTTTGTGACCCATTGCCTTACATTTTGCCTCACGTGTATTGTATTTGAAATCGCTATTGTGAAATTGACTTTGTATACCTTGCTCTCGTTGCATAATAATACAAAATTTGAATGTTGGAGATTGTCTTTGTTCTGTTTTGCTGGTTCACAGGGACTTTCAAAGTCTTATCCATAACAATACTGTTGGCATGAAAATGCCACGACTACTGACAACGCGTAAGTCCTGCATATGATACATATGGGAAACACTCATACCCACATTGCTACAACCCTTCATTGCATGGGTGTTGCGGTAACTAGCCTGACTGAAATGGTACATACAGAACGTGTGTATACACCAGACAGGGTCAGACCCGTTAGACCCTGGGTAACTACGTCCAAAGAAGACCGACACTTTCGTACTATGCATCTCCGGAATCCTTTCATGACAGTGACGTCATCAACGACGAATGCGGATATAGTTAGTCGACAGAAGCCAGGTGACTCAAAATTCCAGGAATTTGCGCTAACTGACCTTACTTACAGCGCAACATAGTCATAGTCTGATACGGAGATGGATTCCGACTGTACGTTGTTGGCAACGACGTGACTGGCAGAGGGTCGTCTTCACAGATGTACAAACATTTTTTTTTCATAACCAATGGAACATCTTGTGTTTACCGCCGAAGAGGTTCAGGATACGCTTGCACAGAGCAGTCTTAGTTTTCATGAGAAAAAGATGAGAAAGAAAAGATATCTGGAATATATCCTTCTACATTCAAACTGTAGTGATTCAGGAACTGACAATGTGATATTGAGGCCACAGATATACCTGTCCATGTTTTATGAAGAAAATGAAATACGAAGAAATACGTTCATTAATTTGGGTCTCGATTATGTGAAATATTAAATACTGAATATCAAATATAAACACTACCCTTATAATTTAACACCTAATTGAGTGATTTGCGAATGATTGCACATTGTTGAATACTCATCCGAGTGTGTGAAGACTGCATGGCAGGAAATACAAATATCATATTATATGTCGAGAGAGCAGTCGATGTCTTCAAAATGTGAAATTATTTTTAACACAAATTCAGATGTATCTGTATGTTACAGCATCGACACTATGCTGTGTTGATGCGAATCATACAGTTTTGAAAAAAAAAGCTATTTTGTAAATAAGAAGCGAATTATATAACGTGAAACAAATCCTCTTGAAGTTTATTCACTGGCTTAAATGATCATAAGTACTTAATATCGGTGATGATCAATTGTAAGTTTCGAGTGTCACTTACAATGATCTTTGCCCCTAAGGTCGCGATCTTATGGATTTACATTACTTGTAGCGATCACTTTGTGGCCCCAAGAGGTAGGGTGGGGCTGGTGTTGTGGGATGCTGAGGGAATTTGCGGAATTTGTATGCGAGAACACTAACGTTGTTTTGAGACCTGAGTATTCAGACAGCTGTCATATAACAAGAATGTGCGGCATTAAACCACAAGCAAACCGTTTAACCAGCCAAACTGAACAGAGAACATTTTAACATGTGTCCTTCAGTCATGTCCCCAGAACACCTCTGGCATAGGGGTCATGGATTATCGTGTTCAACATCCACTGCAGCCTCCGGCCAACTGAAGCATACTCATTGTTGTTACACAAAATGACGCGAATGGATAAGCCTCTTAGTCATTTACATACGCGACCAACTCGTGTTATTCCGGGACATGCCGAATAGCCACTCGTGTCCCAAGAATTTATATTGGCGTTGGAACATCAGAACTACTTCAAACAGGAACGATAACTCTATTCCTGCTTAATTCCAATGGTACTGCATATCACCGTACTCAAGTACTCACTCACTGTATTGCTGTTTTTGTTTTTGCTTATATATTTTAAAGAATAAACATCAGGGATACAAATAAAAAAGGAGAGACATATTTTGTCAAAGACATATTCTAACGTAATTATTGGCAGATGTTCACCTTATATTTCCAATAATGTTTCTAAGTAGCCGTAAACAATCCGCCATGGGAACTGATTTATCAAATATAAACTTAAAAGAAAACTTATTTATAAAAAAAAAGTAAAAAAAAATGAAAAGAAAAAACCCCCAAAACAATGCAGAACTATGCCCTTTCTGTGTTCAAGATTGTAAAGATTATAGCTGATTAGTTACTGTATACAGATACATTAGCAATGATTTTCAACTCCTTGCGATATATGAATTACACTCCCTAAAACTGTTGAAAGCGCACGTATAATCACCATATCACGTTAGCTACGCAATGTACTTTCAATATGACGACATATATTTTTCATAATTTTTAACAGTAACATATAATGCTATATACGCGCAACCTGATTGGTTTGTCATATTTTCGCACATAACAAGCACCGAGAGGGGCACGGGTCTTCTTGTAGGTTACGGGAAGGGGCAATGCGCTAATGAAGACCATCCTCAAAGATGGATTATAGAAATTTTGCCCATGCTGAAAAAAACTCGCGTCCACTGAAATAAAAATTGATCGTACGACTTGCCGGCCTATTTTTAGCTAAATCAAATTATTTATCGCCATGGTTATACAGATATGACAATTACATGCAAAGAAAATTTTGTAAGTACATGATATTAACTTTTCAGTCAATTACCCACTTGCAACATTTTTCTTAAAATCTCCACAAAAAAAAAGTACGAGGGGTAATTGACCACTAGAATATGAATGGGATTTATGATGGTGTTCCCAGTAGCGATGCAGGATTCAGTGTTAGAAATACTTAGTTTGACAAGTGGTCACCAGGGCTTGCTGCTGCCTGCATGCTTTAAAATCTACGGGTCCTGAATGAAATCTGCAGGTCCTGAATAAAATCTGCAGGTCCATTAAAGTCATACCAATAAAAACAAAACAGAGTACACTATACACAGTTTCACACTGTTTCTACAAAATCAGTTTCCGAAGCTTATGGCACAGAGAGAAGTTTTCATTTGTTAAAGGCGGGTGTTGACATTCCTATGCGCAAACATTCCAGGAAGCGAAAGTGAAAGTAACATCATAACAAGAAGGATCATGGCGGAGTCCCGAACGTCAATAAAAACGAAAAAATAAGGGAATGATTCTAGTTAGAAAAAGTCAGATAATCTACTGAAGTCCTTAAGTGCCTGCTAATAACTGAAACTGGTAGCGGTGAGCCCCCGGCCAGTGATTATTTCGAAAGCATGCGGGGTCGTGTGTTTAGTGTAAGGTACCGCATCGCGTCCCCAAGCCATAAACAATATAGAACATGTCACACTATATGCACCCCTTGAGATGTAATAATATAGGTTACTTACATAAAACAGCAACAGCAAATAAGGAGAAGTAAGACTGGAACAGCCAAAACTATTAATTCTCCAACCATTTCTACATTTGTGACCAACTTGCGTTATGTACTACTGCTTGACAAGTGTTAGATGAACCAAGACCTGACAAATTTGCATACATGACAAGGCCCTCCAGAACATTCCACTTGAAACAAGAGGGAAACAGATTGTCGTCTAAATATTGAAAAGTTCAATTTCCTCCTACAAATCGTGATTTCATTGTTATATCTTACTAATGGAAAAGTATTAAACAGAAGCGGCACTGAGTTCACGCCACGGTCAGCGTGTATACCACGTGCCTAGTCCTCGATCTACCTCATGTACCCGTAGCAGCCAAGTGTATTCGTCCACATTCCCTGCCCCGCCCCGCCCGACGCTACGATGCCACGTATGCTGATACTGTTGATATGTAATCGAAGCGCAGTGACGACTTTGCATAATATTGCAACCTTTATTCTTGAAAGGTGTGTGCCCGACATAAAAGTTTCAAGTTATAACCTATTTTCGTGTTTCGCGACATGTCGAGATCGCTTTCGAAGTTACAACGCACAGGCCGGTTGTGACATCTGTCCCGTCAAACAAACAAACAAACAAACAAATAAATAAATAACAAACAAATAAACAAATAAATAAATAAATCTGTACTGTATTGTTCCAAGATCCAACGATGTCTAAGTCTGGGAGATGTGTAATTTAAATACACTGAGTTCAAGTCAAAATCAAGAAAAGCCAATTCAACAGCGTCATCTTATCAATACACTGCATATATACAGCCGTAATGTTCTTTAACATATTACATTTTCGTTCAATTTGATAGAATTATCAGTTTCAGCAATTAAAAACACATGTAGGCAGCCATTGATATGGCTAACTCTGTCAGTCAGGGGTATGTAGCTTTAACATTTTTACTCATTAAATTTCCTATATCCCATTCAGTCAATTATTCTTATTTCATATTATTATTGCATCTCAACTCACATATGAAAATGGCATCGGTAGGTGCTCTGTTTGTGGATACCTTCCCCTCAGTATTGGAGGGCGTTGCTCACTTACCGTGGGTTTGGAGAAATCACTACAGGGACAAAAAGTATACAATTTCACGGATGTGCCTGAGCTGCAGAGTTGCACCTGTCGTCTCAGCAGTGTCATAATCCTGGAGCAGGACAATCCCCCCATGCACTATGAACCACGTCACCGAGGTCAGAACCGCCTAAAATGTGGAGGCCTGCTGCTGTTGACTTGCCAAATTGTCATTACTAACAAGTAAGTCATACTCCAAGATTGCAGTCAAATATTTATCCTGCTTTAAAACAATAAAGAGTGTTTTAATTTGTTTTATTGATATGTGTTGAAATATATCTTATTGTACATACTTCCTGTTAGCCATACATCAATATATGGAGTGAGTGAGTGAGTGTCACTTTACGTCGCTTTTAGCAATATTCCAGTAAAATCACGGCGAGGGACACCAGAAATGGACTTCACACATTGTACCTATGTGGGATTCGAACCCGTGACCTGCGGACGCTTTAACCACTAGGCCAGCCGACCGCCGATATCAATATCAACATGCTAGCCCAACACATATTCTTTTCAGTAAGCAATATGTTGTAGCAGAGATTGTACAATGTATATTGTAAAAGACAAGCCTGTTTAAGTAATTCAGTAATTCATACATAAATATTGTATACTTTTTTCCAAATATTTTATTCAGTTCAAGAGTATACTTATGTTTACATAGGCTTTACATACACTTCATCGATTCAATATAGATGCATTTTAATGTCAAATATCTAAATGTCAAATGCATTTTCACCTGTGTATAACAAAGGATTTACTTAGACTTGAACTGTTAAAGCATACCCACCAGTGGTCTCTGTTTTTGCTCAAACTGGTAACTATTCTTTGTTGTTCTTGGTTGCAATACGAGTAGAGCCATCTATTTTCATTATCTCTTTCACACTTGAATTTCCAAAATACTGGAATGTTTTTTTTTATGTTCATATTATGCATGTATTTCTTGGCTAGGAGAAAGGTAAAATGTATACTGTGTGTAACATCTGTTATATTTATGTGTCTGTATATTGGGAACCAAAAATATTGTGGACTTAAGGAGAAAACCTGGCATTTCGTCTTTCAAAAAAAGCTTTAAAAAAGGTGAAGCCAGAAGTTTTCGATATGCTTACAATAATAATACATATGTTGTATATCATCTCTTTCTCCCGTACAGAACGAACAAACATCATAATCAACAATTATCACATATAGCAACTCACGTTTGGTGTAAATTTTCCTTTTTCTTGTGAATAAACATGTATTGAAAATCGATCAATTTAACATCATTGGTACATTTTCTAAATTTAGTGAATATAAATTTCCAGTTTAAATCTTGTGGAAATTGTTTTATGTTTTATTATGGACATCCCTGAGATAGACTGCCTTTCTTTATCAAAGTATCAGATACGTATCTACAACCTTTGGAATATTTTAACATATTTCTCAAGGTTCCGGAATAATGATATGTTCTCTAGTGAAATTTCCATTAGATGTAGACTTTCTGGATCGGAAATAAATATTTAATAACATTTTATTGTAGTGTTGCGCTGCGCCTTTCAAGTAATATTTGTTTTGTAATTGCACAAAAGACAATATGCCTTTGGAATCATATACATCTCTAACAGTGCAGACCTTTCAAACTTTCGAAATCCATGACTTAATAATGACGTATGGATGAGTAAACTGGTGACCGAACCATGATGGTTCTGCTGAAATATCATCTATCATATTTCCCTCATGTTTATACAATCCGCAATACTCCAAGATTCCAGATGAGTACATTTTGCCAAAATCGGTTTTCCAGTGAAGCAAAAGTATTAATATTACCTCCAAGTATAAATATATCATCAACAGGGAAACTTTGTACATGCTTATCATTTGTAATATATCTTTGGAGATATGATCAGTAAACATATATCTTCTGGTGGGCAATGCTAGAGATTTATTAACACTTATTTTGCCAATTAAGGTTGAAAAGAGTTTTCTCCAGTTTCCAAATATTCTTTTAATGTTATCTAGGTTTTTAAGTTTAATTACCCAAAAGTCTGCCAACTCTGCATTTAATGTGACTCCCATGGCCAAAGTATCAAAATAACTTTTTTCCAATTCTGGATAAGGTTGTTACGTAATTTTAGCGTACTCGGTGCCATACAGCCTCGCCATCCAGTTTGTGCTTTCTTACTATTCATTCTTAGTACGGACACTTTGTAAAAAGTGTCTAGAGTATTCATTGCTGCCTGTAAACTATTTCCGGACCCACCTCGAAAAACGATTGTGTAGCATCAGCATATTGTCATATATTAAGTTCATTACCATGTAAAACAATACTTTTGATATAGACTTACATTGTGTAGCTGCATGTCTTAAACCACTTGACAGTGGCTGTTCAAATACCGCCCTCAGATTAATACAACTACTGGCGCAAACAATATAGGCCTGTAGAAACAGCATATGTCGATTCAGTTGTGAACCCAGTGATATGTTCACGAAGTTTTAATCCATACATGTATTGCTGGGTGGTTGGCTTTTGACGCATCCGCCTTAACATGCGCTATTATTATACCTGTTGTGCAAGGCGGCGACGCCTCACTGAACGCATCAGCCTAGTTGCCGTGGCCTAGTACAGGCAGACCCGTAGGTAGTCAACGTTCATCCTCAACCGTTCAGCTGTCTTTCTGTCGTCAAAACAACGATCCTTCTATTTGCTACCATGTACCGTTTACAAGTCGGATTTGTTATCCTTACCTTGGTGACAATTTGTAAGTATAAGTTAAAATGATGATCGTTAGTTATATTAATGACTGTCAGGTCTTCGCGTCTAAATGCGCAGTCCGCTCATCGAATGTTCACATGTCAACCCACCCATAACAGTAACCTGTATGGTTGCTTTGTAGGACGGGTGTCACCTACTTGTAACTATACGGGTTAAACTTACTAACCTTAGGTTGTTGTATAAAACGTATCCCAGGTCACAGGGGAGTGAAATCCTGTTACCTTGTTATGTCGGTCCATATTAATGGAATCAATATTGTTAGTTAAGGTAGCGATGTCGAATAACCTACTTTAGTAGCTAAATGCACCGGGGAGGTGTTTCGAGGCCATTATGAAGCTTATTTACTTCCCCTTGAATGACATACTAGAACTGTTGTGTGTTTTTCCTGGGTATACGCAGGTGTAGGCTTTACCCTACTGCGGAAATAGTACATCCATTTTGACTGACCCACCAGGCTAACGCCCAGATATACCCATTTGAATAGAAAAGTAGCTCTAGTGTGTGGGGGGAAATACAGAATTTACGGCAGCCTAGAGCAGCTTTAGCATTGCAGGGGTTGGGCAGTAGTGGAATACATTGTATTGTGGTTCATGGGCTGTGAGACAGACTAGGAGGATTAGGTAGTAGGGGAAATATTGAGGTTAAGGGGCTGTGAGACAGACTAGAGGGTTAGGTAGTAGGGGAAATATTGTGGTCCAGGGACTGCGAGACAGACTAGAGGGTTAGGTAGTAGGGGAAAAATTGCGGTTTAGGGGCTTTGAGATAGACTAGAGGGCTAAGTGGTAGGGGAAATATTGAGGTTAAGGAGCCGTTAGACAGACTATGGGGCTTAGATAGTAGGGGAAATATTGAAGTTCAGGGGCCATGAGGCAAACTAGGAGGGCTGGGTAGTAGGGGAAATATTGTGGTTCAGGGGACTGTGAGACACAATGAGGGCTAGGTAGTAGGGGAAATATTGTGGTTCAGGGACTGTGAGACACAATGAGGGCTAGGTAATAGGGGAAATATTGTGGTTCAGGGACTGTGAGACACAATGAGGGCTAGGTAATAGGGGAAATATTGTGGTTCAGGGATTGTGAGGCAAACTAGGAGGGCTAGGTAGTAGGGGAAATATTGTGGTTCAGGGTCTGTTGGGCAAACTAGGAGGGCTGGGTAGTATGGGAAATATTGTGGCTCAGGGACTGTGAGGTAAACTAGAGGGCTAGGTAGTTGGGGGAATATTGTGGCTCAGGGGCTGTGAGACAGACAATCAGAGCTAGGTTGTAGGTACTGTAGTCCCAGACCAAATGTTAGAAAAGTCCCTATCTCTTAAGATCTCTCAACAGAAGTGAACGTGTTATTCAGTACTTAGTATGACACCTTCCACCCTCCGAAAATTCATGTTGATGTGGAACTAGCTACAGGAGATATCAGGTTACTAAAACCTAACTGGGTTCAGTCCACATGTCCATAGACAAACTGCTTGAGCATTGATCACATTGTCTAATGGGTGGTGACAAACACTGGTGTTCAACATGGTCAAGAAATGTAGTATGGGTGATAAGGCTGGGTGTATTACATTACCTGATTTGATGCTATCTCAACATTTGGCCTAGGAGTATAGGGTAAATATTGTGGTTCAGGGACTGTGAGACAGACAAGGATGGCTTGATAGTAGGGGAGATACTGTGGTTCAGGGACTGTGAGACAGACAAGGATGGCTTGATAGTAGGGGAGATACTGTGGTTCAGGGACTGTGAGACAGACAAGGATGGCTAGATAGTAGGGGAGATACTGTGGTTCAGGGACTGTGAGACAGACAAGGATGGCTAGATAGTAGGGGAGATACTGTGGTTCAGGGACTGTGAGACAGACAAGAAGAGCTAGATAGTAGGGGAGATACTGTGGTTCAGGGACTGTGAGACTCATTACTGTAAAAACTCTAACACGGGTTTTCACAGAACAGCCATTTGAAGATGACCTGGTTCCGTTCACCTGGCTCATAACTCGGGAGTCGACCTTCATGATTCATGTGTAATTGATCATTTGTACGTTTCACAAAGGAAAGCCTATAGCTGCAGTACCATGCAGGAGAAATCGATGTGAAACAACCGCGCAATGGCTTCTAGGCTTCATGCTCTATCCTCTCCACTCGTCATACAATGTACATACCTATATAATTTCTTTATTTCCTTTTTCGTTTTCAGCTTGTGCCTATCAAGTCTGCTACGAAAAAGGGTTTGGTGGGACGTACAGGAAAAAGACCTGTACTTACTCTTGTTGTGGCTCTTCGAGCTACAGGTACTGTTGTGGATCGTCATCCAGGTGAGTGTTCTGGTATTATGTCCTGTCATGAATGATTATTAACTGTGTAATTTCTGTAAGTACAGAACATAGTGTTATATGCATCAAGTGTTGCAGACCTGTCTAGACTTACAACATCACTTAATGCTGTCTGTATTTGGCAACACTTACTTAAGTGTTGAAAACACATCTATACCTACAGGATCACTTTATGTGGCCTTTAACGAGCAAACACTTTACAATTTTAGTCAACATTAAGCAGTGTAGGTCTAGGGTGAGCCGACGGTACCTGTTGTACATAACATTGGATCTTGTACTTAACTAAGTATGGCCAATTACAGACACCATTAAGGCCGAGGTACCTCTACAATATCTGATGTACTGCTCTCTACTCTGTTCTGCACTCAACTATATAAGCTTTTAAGTGTTGCCAATTACAGGCAGCATTTAGTGAAGTAGTCTTTCTCACAGTCCTTGAACCACGTTATTTTCCCTACTGCCAAGCCCTTTTCGCAATGCTGAAGTATTAAATGAAGCAAAGTCTAGATTTTCTCCCGGGGGGCTTCTTTTCAATTTAAATAGGTTTGTTTGATACTATCCAAATTAAATGTTCTAAAGTCTAAAGTGGTGCTGTAGGTTTATAGAAGTCTACAATACATGAACCCTGTACTAAATAAGGTCCATGTATAGCTGGACTTGCATAAAACCCTTCAAACTGAATTCATTAGTTTTAAACATATTTTTTATTATACAAACAATAAGGAACAACTAAACTCATGTTGATATATTTGATATCAAAAGACATTTGGGTGAGATTCTCTATTCACCACACAGGAATTACATCACTGTTTCAGCAGCTACTACTACTACACCCATTCGCTGACCACTGGAGCTATTGTCGGCATCGTCATTGGCGTCCTCTCTCTCATCGGTCTGATCGTTGGACTCATCATCTGCTGTGTCTGCTGCTGTAAGCCATCACGGGGACAACGAGGTCAAGTACTACAAAACCAACAGCAACTGACTGTAGTGTCCGGTAAGGCAACCAGTCACGTGACCTTACTCTCATTGGATCATTTAACTTGCCTTTCATACTTACATGTATCCAAATATACTGTGAACTACAGTTATATATTGCTAATTCATTAGATTATTTTTAATTTGTTATAACCGTTATTGTTACGTGTGGCTGTAAAAAGGCAATAATTCGTTGCTTCTGTCAGCGCGTTATAAGGGTGTTCCTTATAAACGTTGTTTTCTGTATAAAACGAACTTAATGATCGATACATCGAGTCAAACATCGCTGTGTCGATATTTAGTGAGTATGGTTTTACGCCGCTTTTAGCAATATTCAATCAATACCGCGGCGGGGACACCAAGCATGGGTTTCACACATTGTACCTGTGTGGGCAATCTCATCCGGGTCTTCGGCCTGACGAACTCAGGTTTTAACCATTAGGCTACCCCACAACTATCGATGTGGAAAGAACCTACATGTATACTTGTCTGGAGGATGGTGGGTAGCATGGCGGTTAAAGCCTTCACTCGTCACGCAGAAGACCTGGGTTCGATTCCCCACACGTGTCCAATACGTGGAGCCCATTCCTGGAACCTCTGTTGTGCTTGAAATGTGTAGATCTTAATTTAAATTATAGAAACAATCGCAAACTCCATAGAAGCTCTTTTTCCAGTATATCGGTTCTCAGAAAATACATTACAACGCCCATCGTTTGACAAGCGTATTGCGGTATAGCTGTACAATGCAGTACTACTTTATCTTCAAGAATACATAGTACTCAGTTGTCAGGAGTATCCCCAACATACTGTATGGGCCAGTCAAGTAACAGCTGGGACAATATTTAATGTTACCATGACCTCTTTGGAGTTTGGGAGTATTTTGTGTTAGTTACATCCTTGTTATAATGTTATTACATTGACGTCAATTTGTTCTTTACAAACACTAGGCCTATCCATCAAAGGGCCTCTTCCCAGTTACTTTAACTGAACTTCCTGTAATGTAAGGAACAGGAATGAGGAAAGAAAGAGTTTATCAGCCTTCTGTACACAACTGACAATAAACCACAATCCGTCCAAGCAATAACACTTCGATCACAACTATATATTAATGGCACCCCGTTTATATAGCTGCACGAGACTTATTCGGAATAACCCAACAATAGTGTTCGTACAATGAAACACAACAGGGTCTGAATTAGGCGCGATACGGTGTCAGCTGTTAAGTAATACCCGACACCGTTAAATGTTTAAATTGGAAATTTAGAAATGTAATGATATTTGGCTTGTTGAACATTTCTAACGCATTGCATGGGAAAACTTGTTCTGGTGGCATTTTGTGAGACTGTCGCTCGTCAACTGGCTGATTGTGTTCGATCCTGCACAGCTGATCCATATCATCTGTTATCCTCTGGTTCAATAATCACGTCCACTGCTAGCTTCACCCAACTGCGCATGCGTGACACAGTGCGCTTTTCTTATCGGTTGATGACCTTCTTAATCTTGGATCTCTCAAGATGTGCACTGAAGTCGCTTTGGTGTTGGTATACTTTGCTATCCAAAGGTTGAAAATGACATTCACATGATACACTGACGGGTATGCACAAAGTAATCCTTTTCAAATGAACTGCGAGTAGACTAGTGGTTAAAGCGTCACGTCGATGACCTGGGTTTGATTCCCTACATGGGTATAGTGTGTGAAGCCCATTTCTGGGGATCCTTGCAGTGATATACATTGGAACATTTCTAAAGCCATACTCACTTACTTAATCATGTCATTTTCAGGCACTACAAACACAGCCTTTACCCCTGGATATGGTCCGGCTCCAGTAGCTTACCCGCCTGCTCCTGGGGCATACCCGCCGGCTCCAGGGGCATACCCGCCGGCTCCAGGGGCATACCCCCCGGCTCCAGGGGCATACCCGCCGGCTCCAGCCTACACTGAACCAGCCTATCCCCCAGAAAAGCAGGGAACGTACCCACCCCCACAAGGTGGTGTGAACCCTCCCGCACAATAAGCTGCCTGACCCCTTACAGGTGAAGTTTTCAAGCAACAGCTCATGGGGACAACACAAAACCCAAGTAATATCTGCTATCTTGACCCGACGCAGACATACTTATGAGTATATTGTTTTTGTACTATGCCATTCAGTGAATGTATGAAATGTATATAGATAATTTAATGGTTTTTTTATATATTTTTTGTTGTTTATATGATTAAAACCATGACAAAGGACGGTAGGATAGTGTAGCGCTTAAAGCGTTCGCTCACCCCGATGAAGATCCTGGTTCGAGTCCAAAAATGGGTACAAGGTGTGAAGTCTATTTCAGATGTCCCTTGCCGTGATATTGCTGGAATATTACTAAAAGCGGTGTAAAACTAAGCTCATTCACTTACGACATGCAAAACGTTTCTAGCTAACAAAATGCTCTTAAACGTCCATACATGCACGGATAGAAAGTTATCATCTCATAGCACCGGTATTATTTAATCCGGTGAGACATGCTTTAATCTCTAGTGTATGTACATATATAAACCACCATGTATTGTAATTGAACCTTTTGACCAAGAAAGGTGTTTTGTTTATAAACCGGCTAAAACCATATTCAAGATGTGAGAGAGTCCTTCGTTGTTATAAAGAGGCCGTTATATAGATGTTTGTCTATATATGCAGTTCATATAAACTGCTGACATTTTCTACACTGTGATGAAACATATCAGTTTGAATATTTTAACAATAAAACTATTTTCGACTTTCAGTCTTCAGGTTTCATTCAGTCAGTGAGGCGTGCATTGCACATTGTAAGTAGGGGACTACCTGTGTTACCACAACACATTGTAAGTGGGGGACTACTTGTGTTATCACTACACATTGTGAGGGACTACGTGTGTTACCACAACACATTGTAAGTGGGGGACTACTTGTGTTATCACTACACATTGTGAGGGACTACGTGTGTTACCACAACACATTGTAAGTGGGGGACTACCTCTGTTACCAAAACACAGTGTAAGTGGGGGACTACCTGTGTTATCACTACACATTGTAAGTAGGGGACTACCTGTGTTATCACTACACATTGTGACGGACTATCTGGTTTACCAAAACACATTGTAAGTGATGGACTACCTGTGTTATCACTACACATTGTAAGTGAGAGACTACCTGTGTTATCACTACACATTGTCAGTAGGGGACTACCTGTGTTATCACTACACATTATAAGTAGGGGACTACCTGTGTTATCACTACACATTGTAAGTAGGGGACTACCTGTGTTATCACTACACATTGTAAGTAGGGGACTACCTGTGTTATCACTACACATTGTAAGTAGGGGACTACCTGTGTTATCACTACACATTGTAAGTGGGGGACTATCTGTATTATCACTACACACTGTAAGTAGAGGACTACCTGTGTTATCACTACACAGTGTAAGTGATGGACAACCTGTGTTATCACTACACATTGTAAGTAGGGGACTACCTGTGTTATCACTACACATTGTAAGTGGGGGACTACCTGTGTTATCACTACACATTGTAAGCAGGGGACTACCTGTGTTATCACTACACATTGTAAGCAGGGGACTACCTGTGTTATCACTACACACTGTAAGTAGAGGACTACCTGTGTTATCACTACACAGTGTAAGTGATGGACAACCTGTGTTATCACTACACATTGTAAGTAGGGGACTACCTGTGTTATCACTACACACTGTAAGTGGGGGACTACCTGTGTTATCACTACACATTGTAAGTAGGGGACTACCTGTGTTATCACTACACATTGTAAGTGGGGGACTACCTGTGTTATCACTACACATTGTAAGTGGGGGACTACCTGTGTTATCACTACACATTGTAAGTGGGGGACTACCTGTGTTATCACTACACATTGTAAGTGGGGGACTACCTGTGTTATCACTACACATTGTCAGTAGGGGACTACCTGTGTTATCACTACACAGTGTAAGTCGGGGACTACCTGTGTTATCACTACACAGTGTAAGTGATGGACTATCTGTGTTATCACTACACATTGTAAGTGGGGGACTATCTGTATTATCACAACACATTGTAAGTAGGGTACTACCCCTGTGTTATCACTACACATTGTCAGTAGGGGACTACCTGTGTTATCACTACACATTGTAAGTAGGGGACTACCTGTGTTATCACTACACATTGTCAGTAGGGGACTACCTGTGTTATCACTACACATTGTCAGTAGGGGACTACCTGTGTTATCACTACACATTGTAAGTGAGAGACTACCTGTGTTTATCACTACACATTGTAAGTGGGGGACTATCTGTATTATCACAACACATTGTAAGTAGAGGACTACCCCTGTGTTATCACTACACATTGTAAGTGATGGACTGCCTGTGTTATCACTACACATTGTAAGTGATGGACTACCTCTGTTACCAAAACACAGTGTAAGCGTGGGAATACCTGTGTTATCACTACACATTGTAAGTGGGGGACTACCTGTGTTATCACTACACATTCTAAGTGGGGGACTACCTGTGTTATCACTACACATTGTAAGTGGGGGACTACCTGTGTTATCACTACACATTGTAACTGGGGGACTACCTGTGTTATCACTACACAGTGTAAGTGGGGGACTACCTGTG
This sequence comes from Haliotis asinina, assembly GCF_037392515.1. NCBI lineage: Eukaryota > Metazoa > Mollusca > Gastropoda > Lepetellida > Haliotidae > Haliotis > Haliotis asinina. The sequence continues at coordinate 78,667,298 of NC_090281.1, forward strand.
TTATCACTACACATTGTAAGTGGGGGACTACCTGTGTTATCACTACACATTGTAAGTAGGGGACTACCTGTGTTATCACTACACATTGTAAGTGGGGGACTACCTGTGTTATCACTACACAGTGTAAGTGATGGACTATCTGTGTTATCACTACACATTGTAAGTGAGAGACTACCTGTGTTTATCACTACACATTGTAAGTAGGGGACTATCTGTATTATCACAACACATTGTAAGTAGGGGACTACCCCTGTGTTATCACTACACATTGTCAGTAGGGGACTACCTGTGTTATCACTACACATTGTAAGTAGGGGACTACCTGTGTCATCACTACACATTGTAAGTAGGGGACTACCTGTGTTATCACTACACATTGTCAGTAGGGGACTACCTGTGTTATCACTACACATTGTCAGTAGGGGACTACCTGTGTTATCACTACACATTGTATGTGAGAGACTACCTGTGTTTATCACTACACATTGTAAGTTGGGGACTATCTGTATTATCACAACACATTGTAAGTAGGGGACTACCCCTGTGTTATCACTACACATTGTAAGTGATGGACTGCCTGTGTTATCACTACACACTGTAAGTGATGGACTACCTCTGTTACCAAAACACAGTGTAAGCGGGGGAATACCTGTGTTATCACTACACATTGTAAGTGGGGGACTACCTGTGTTATCACTACACATTGTAAGTGGGGGACTACCTGTGTTATCACTACACATTGTAAGTGGGTGACTACCTGTGTTATCACTACACATTGTAAGTGGGGGACTACCTGTGTTATCACTACACATTGTAAGTGGGGGACTACCTGTGCTATCACTACACATTGTAAGTGGGGTACTACCTGTGTTATCACTACACATTGTAAGTAGGGGACTACCTGTGTTATCACTACACAGTGTAAGTGGGGGACTACCTGTGCTATCACTACACATTGTAAGTGGGGGACTACCTGTGTTATCACTACACATTGTAAGTGGTTGACTACCTGTGTTATCACTACACATTGTGAGTAGGGGACTACCTGTGTTATCACTACACATTGTAAGCGGGGGACTACCTGTGTTATCACTACACAGTGTAAGTGATGGACTACCTGTGTTATCACTACACATTGTAAGTGGGGGACTACCTGTGTTATCACTACACATTGTAAGTGGGGGACTACCTGTGTCATCACTACACAGTGTAAGTGATGGACTATCTGTGTTATCACTACACATTGTAAGTGAGAGACTACCTGTGTTTATCACTACACATTGTAAGTAGGGGACTCTCTGTATTATCACAACACATTGTAAGTAGGGGACTACCCCTGTGTTATCACTACACATTGTCAGTAGGGGACTACCTGTGTTATCACTACACATTGTAAGTAGGGGACTACCTGTGTTATCACTACACATTGTAAGTAGGGGACTACCTGTGTCATCACTACACATTGTAAGTGAGAGACTACCTGTGTTTGTCACTACACATTGTAAGTGGGGGACTATCTGTATTATCACAACACATTGTAAGTAGGGGACTACCCCTGTGATAGCACTGGACATTGTTAGTGAGGGACTGTCTGTGTTATCACTACACATTGTGAGGGACTACGTGTGTTACCACAACACATTGTAAGTGGGGGACTACCTCTGTTACCAAAACACAGTGTAAGTAGGGGACTACCTGTGTTATCACTACACATTGTAAGAAGGGGACTACCTGTGTTTATCACTACACATTGTGACGGACTATCTGGTTTACCAAAACACATTGTAAGTGATGGACTACCTGTGTTATCACTACACATTGTAAGTGAGAGACTATCTGTATTATCACAACACATTGTAAGTAGGGGACTACCCCTGTGATAGCACTGGACATTGTAAGTGAGGGAATGCCTGTGTTATCACTACACATTGTGAGGGACTACGTGTGTTACCAAAAGACATTGTAAGTGGGGGACTACCTGTGTTATCACTACACATTGTAAGTGAGGGACTGCCTGTGTTATCACTATTCATTGTAAGTGGGGTACTACCCGTGTATGTGCTATGCTAGACACTGTGCGTTTGTGCTGGGAAACCAAATGCTTTCACACCGACCTAACAGTGTTGAAGGTAAATCAATAAAAGACGTGTGATCGATATTAAGGCTGCGCAATATAACCAGTATACCGGTTCAGTCATGAAAACGATACGTATTGCAGTGCGCTGGTCGAAAACTGGTATTTTGACTTGCATTCGGATAACTTCGAAATACTCGGAAATCTTTGGATATTTCCTAGTTTTCATTTGTGCCAAATAATAATCTATTTTGTCCTGATTAAAAACTGTTATTAAAACTTTATCAAGGATAGTGATTATCGTATAGTTTTGATCTATAAATCAAGCATTAACTCGATTTTAACTGATTTTTGTTCAAAAATACATGTACTTCATGCAATATATGTCTTCGCATCGCAATATACCACATTATGAAAATTATCTTCATTACCAACCTCTAATCGATGTACATAATTTGTTCTTGCTGGGGTATCCTATAGGTCCCCAAAATCTCTATCTCTAGCATTTTTAGCCATCGCACGTTACCGCCCCAGTTCATGCCGCCCCGGATTACAGTCGCAAGTGTCATTGCGAGGTTTAAAGATTTTTTTATAAAAAATATATAAATTTTGAGATCATCCACCATTTGTGCCAAGATCGTTTAGTTGGGGGTGTCGATGACGGGCGGGACGCCAAAGGGGATGTCCATGTCGGGTGCTGGAATAGTGATAAATGACAGCTCCCCATCCGTAACTACTCGTGTCATTCCGGTGAGACGGGTGGCGCTTCTTGTAGGTCACGGACAGAGACGAGTGCAGCATCCTAACCCATTCGTGACCCACTCTTGATATCCAGGGACAAGCCGAATATCTTCTCTTGGAGGTTGAAGATCACATATACTCTAGTAGGGTACAAATACAAAATCACTTACTGACATCGCTATAAACGAAACCCCGCCATTAAAACTACTCATTTCTATCTTTAATTAACTTAAATCGACCTTTTTGTCAACAGTGCACAATTCTCAGCTGCAAACGAAATTTCAACCAATCAGAGCGGCACGTCACCGTGACGTAATTGTAGGTATAGAAATGAGGGTCTGTGCAGTATTCATCTACATTTCAGGGGTTAAACTATTTCGTTTACCGGTTTGTACAAACTTGAAATCGCGAAAGCTGTTGAGAAAAATGAAAGCTAAATGTTCTCACAATCTACTGTCATTTAGTTTTGTCTCCTGCTTTGCCTAGTTTCCGAGTTACAACCCTTGTTTTCATAGACGATTCTGTCAAAATCACTTGGTGTGGCTAGGTTGTTATCCGTGTTAGGTGGTATAAACCTACATTTATTTGTCATCATTCACTTGATGCTCAGTTAATGAATTTATAACAGGTATAATTAGTGGTAACGCCACTTAGATTACCCGACAAAGGTCCCCTTTTGGCATTTCTTTTGTCTGGATCGATCTAAGGAATAACTGATAACACGCTGATTGGTTGATTAGTTTTATGCGGATTTAAATGGGGGATTTGTCAAAAGGTAGTGTTTATGTATGTACATTTACTAAATCTATACTGAATACACTCTGTTGTGTCTGTGTCTATGTAAAAACAACACCCTTCTTTCAAACGATCAACCGCCAATACATTGATTGATTGCTCATTATTTGCTAACTAAATAACGTTTTTAATAGAATAATGCACATTATGCAGTTTGTTGCCAGGTGTGCTATCTTGTGTGACCAATGAGACTATACAGCAATGTGTAAAACCTGAAACGATACATCACGTTTTCGTATATTAGACTGTTAAAAAACACATCACTAGGGAAATCTGCAGATGAATTATATATCACTCGTTTTTGTGGATATTGATGGATACATTCATTGAACAAGGTAACAGCTTAACATTGCTGCTATAACTTAAATTTTAATATTGCATTTTTGTTTTTATTACGTTATCGTAGCTTTCAACAGAATCATTGTTTTCGTTGTGAAGTTTAATGATACAGACGACATACACTAAGGCGTGCGTGCGAACTATGATTCATATAGGAAAACTATGAAATGTCTACGTATTACATTCCTGTTATACATTCGCAGATCGCTTCATTTTATTAAGTTTCAAAATGCATACAAGTATGATTATAAAGTAATTAGGATTATGAGACCAAGTATAAAGACGTATATTGACAAGTGTCTACATATTGGTGAGTGAACGTTACAAACCAAGTAAATTTAGCAAGTGAAGAAACTTATCGCGCAGTATTTTCACTTCGACCCCGACCTCGCTTAGGTTATGTTACAGGTTGTGTCATGCAAACTCCATTTGGTAACGACTCAAATACACATTTATGTAGATTTGATTTTCTAACTTGATGAATACAAACCATAATCTCATTAATTCAAATGGATTTGACTTCACGATTTTAAAAAATGGCGGCACCCTGTCTGAGGATGAATGCTATTTACGTTTGTTTTCACCGACTTACAAAATCAAATTTACTTTCTACTGGTAGTAAAATATGTATTATATTGATGGACAATAGGATTTTGCATGACATTGCTTATAACATTTCACTCTTGGAGGTGAGGTGGAGGTCAATATAATATTGTTTGCAATATAAATGTCACTTCGACCCCCACGTTGCTTCCTTGGAAGAAGTCCTGATGTTAAAAGTTGTGTCATGCAAAATCCTTTTGGCCATGATTCAAATGCATATTTAACTACTAGTAAAAAGTAGTTGTGATTTTCTAACTTGATGAAAACAAACCATAATCTCAATCATTCTAAGGGACCTTAACCCGTGACTTCATGATTTTCAAAAATGGCGGCGCCCTGTCTGAGGATGAATGCTATTTAAGTTTGCATTCACCGACTTACAAAAGCAAAATTACTTTTCACTGGTAGTAAAATATGTATTTTATTGATGGACATTAGGACTGTGCATGACATTGCTTATAACATAACAATTTCACTCTTGGAAGCGGTCAATATAAGGGGTCAACATAATATTACTTACGATAATATTGTCACTTCGACCACAACCTCGTTTCCGAGGAAGAAAGCGTTATATTCATGCAAAAAAATCCTTTTGGTCAGCAATGTGTAGTATGCAGTCTTTATTTTATAAAGTCGATGAAACGTGAACTCCATTTTCTATCCTGGAAGCGTGGTAGGTGGCGAACCATCCGATTTAGTATATACCACAGGCTTCCACAACGCTCACTTCGCACACACTAACAACCAATTTAAGCACAAACTACGAGGTCCGGTGGAAATGCGTGCATAGTGACACCATCACCCGACCCCAAGGTACATTTGACAGCTACACAACAATTCGGCATGTCTTTGGTGACGTCGAGAAATCAGTAAAATGACGAGCTTCCTACACATTTTCTACACATTTAACTGAAAATCGTTCCTTCTATGACGTCACTGTAGGGCTCTGGCGACAGAGTTATGTAACCTGTCTGCGGTTTCGTTTGCGGGCTAGAGGGAAGCAGACGGCTTTTTAGCAACTTTTGAGCGCTTGGTATTAATTAACCACAAGGGTTTTTCACAAAAATTGGTTTTCCGTTTATGACTAACCATAAGTCTTTCAGATGTAGTGATAAAAAGAGTACCAAAAAAATGAGTTTAGTTGTTCTTTAAGGATGGACTCGTGTGGTGACGAATGCATTGACGCCACATAACCACTTGACATCTCCACATCAAAAGGCATCACTGGGAACAAGCAGGCCTGAACAAACAGTGTCTAAGATACAACACACACACATGCAAATGAAAAGAGAATATTTATTTGAAAGTTAATTTCAAAATATACAGAGTTAACACTGAACTAAAGATGCTGCAAAATGAGTTTTAAAAACACCTGATTTCTGCAGTGACTGAAACACTGTAATACTTTGAATACATTAGAGACAAATTAATTAAACGAAAAAAGACGAGTGTGACTAAACGCGTCAATACTGTTTGAGATAAAGAAAGTATCAATACTGTTTGAGATAAAGAAAGTATCAATACTGTTTGAGATAAAGAAAGTATCAATGCACTCATCAGAAAAAGCCTACGAAGTATAGAAAAGTCAGGCCCCCCTAAGTAATTGAAGGAAGTACGGCAAATTTGAAGGAATTGCATCTCAAATGTAAGCAAACGCAGCCCACTCGCGAAACAATTGCAGCGATATCGGTAGTTTAGCGATAATAACATAAACACAACGGCCCTATCGGAAGCAATGTCGGTAATAATTGAGACACGCTCGACCATCTTCGGAGATTTCTCGGCTCCGTTCCGTGATTTGTCGGTCGCGTCCTGAAACTCACACATCAAAACATGGCGTCACTTGAAGCAGCACTCGTCTCGGTGAGTTTTGTTTTTAGTTTCTGCCGTTTTCATTTACATAATTCTTCATCTTTGACCACCCCAGTTGAATGCGTCTAGGTGTGAGGTGTTGTCGGAGTTATAGATTATTTTTTTTAGGAAAACATCGTCACTCCAAAAGAGCGTCAGAGGTCATGCCCGTGTTGGTTATTTACGTCTGAACATCGGAAGTCTCCGGATTCAACACGGGTGGTCAAAGATGGAGAATTATAAAAATGAAAACAGTAAACACTAAAAAAGTAAAAGTATGTAAAAGTGGTGAAGATAAGATTCCATAATGCTTTTTGAACGTGGTCAAATGTAGCATATATTATATTTGGGATTACACTTCCTTAGTAAAGTACAAATTCGGCTCATCTAAAAAGAAAGTACAATTCCAAATGTAACATATGTCACATAATGATGATAAATGTGAGATTCTTTGAGCCCCTGTGGGATAAAATGATCGATAAACTATTATATGACGAGTCTGATTATTTTAGAAACATTACAGGCTGACTCGTAATTGCTAGGAATAACAGATTTGGGTCACCCAAGGCATCTTCTTCAAATATGTCACTTTCTGTTAGCTTAAAGAGATACAATACGCCAAGTATTAAATTATGAATCGTAGCGGAATATATATTTCCATATCATGGACAGTCAATAAAGTATGGTACATATACTGAGAGAAAAAAAGGGATCACACGAGAACACAGGTGTTCCTTTATTTTTTCCAGGTTGTGCGATGCAAAGCTTGTGAAGATACCTTGGGAAACATATGTCCTGATTTTGGTTTTCGATTTGACGAGTTAAATTCAGAATATTTTACTCTGTCAGACAGGTCATTATTTGAGATGAAAATGCAGTTATCGTTTCCGGTCTGAAACTATCCTGTTGACTATTTCGTTGTTAGCTGGCCAGCTGATTACAGAGACATCTAAGTTCGGTTCGAGAAGTCGGGGCCAGTTGTTTACCACTTTGGTGGAACCAACGACACGACTCTCATAAATCCACAATGACCAAACTGTTATATCAGACCTTATTCTTATGCCAGTCACTGCTTATTTTAATCGAAATGCGTAAAGCAAAGTAAATGGTTATAACACGCTAAAATTGTTGGTTCCTTTGACTTCGATATACATGGTTACACTAGCAAGAAGCATAGAATCCTTCTCAAACTATGTTGTAGTAATCGAGCTCCACAATGATTCGACCAGCATTTTTTGGATCCACTTTATGTCTGAAATAAAGAAGAACACAATAAGCAAACGAACAAACCACTAGCTAATTTACATCATGATCGGTACCCGTTTAGTAGATAAAGCTTCCCTTAGTCACGTCGACGCCCGGGTTTGAATCATTACATGGTTATAGTGAAGTCCGTTTCACGTACACAGTTGATTTAGAGTTATATTTTCTAAAGGTGTGTGTGTGTGTGTGTGTGTGTGTGTGTGTGTGTGTGTGTGTGTGTGTGTGTGTGTGTGTGTGTGTGTGTGTGTGTGTGTGTGTGTGTGTGTGTGTGTGTGTGTGTGAGTATTTCCTGAGATATAGGGTAAATGTGTGGGCATCTGAAGCGTCACTATGTTGTGTCAGAGACAAGAGTTCGAATCTTGGCAAGTTAACTTCTGGTGCCCCCAAACCGTTGATAAAAACAGTCAAAGAAATCAACCGCTCTCTCCTCAAAGGTCACACTGCACTAGACACAGCGTCATATATTTTTCAATTAATTCAAAGCAAGCGCTGTACCCTACAAGCCTGTCTGTCCGAATCCTTGTACACTGATCTCCTAACCTCCGTACTGCGGTTGTCTGTGTGTGAGCGAGTGAGTTATAACGGCTGTACGCCGTTGGTGCACTGGACACCATACACTGGCTTCATATGTAATACCCATGCTCGGAATCGAAATCGGGTCGTCTGCGTGACCAGCGAACCATTTAACCACTTGGCTATCCCTCCGCCCCCTTTGCCTGTCTGTGTAAATCATCAGGTCACTTAGCAGATATTGAAGATCAGCACAACTCTCTCAAGTCCGTTGATATAGTATGTCGGTATGGTGCTGAGTGAGTGAGTGGGGTGGGTTTAAAGCCGCCTTTAAGACTTGCCAGTCATTCCTCATGTCAGTTAACTGTGGAGGGAAAGCTCATGGCGCGGTATCAGATGTTTTCCACTTTGATTTCCACAAAGTCATAATTCTAAGGTTTACGATGTGATCAAGGAACGCAACTCCGCACAGCTAATTGTCGAGGATTACACGACAGCCACTCATACACTCTGAAGGACAAAGGGTCATAGTCGGTGCGAATGAAGGATTCGAACCCATTATCATTAGATGCTGGCACAACCGAAGGGCTCTCGGATCCCTTAAGATTAAAAGGAAGATTTGTAAAATTAAAACGCCATTACTAACTTGTAGCCGTGTTTGTTCTGGTGATTCTGGACGACCGGCTTCAGAACAGGACGCCCGTCAAGGCTGTGGTTCCCCTTCCCTGTGATGATTGAGAATGTTCCGACACTATCTAGAAGAAAAGGTCGATGTCTTTAGATGGGATATAGTAAGGGTGAAATCGCACACTCTCGACATGGTACGGAACGTATTGCGGTACAAGACCTTCAGTCGGTCTGTTTCGGTTCGGTATATGAGATATGATCATAATGCAGAATATTGACAACATGAGTCAAACTAAACCTTACATTGTTGGAAATACCTAAACCGAAATCCTTGTTATTTTGAATGAAGATAACTGTCATTCTATAAATTATACTGAATATATCAAACAAACACATAAGGACTGGATAACAAATGGCAAGTGATTCTCACAAACGTATCAAGAACTGCTGCAGCTTTGGCAGAGCACAGGAGATGTACATGTTTTTTCAAGGGAACAGAAGTCTGCTCATGGCTTCGCTTGCCCTTTGGTGGCTATCAACATCTCCAGCTGTTTGATAACCGCACACACACAGATATGTGTGTGTGTGCGTGTGCGTGTGCGTGTGCGTGTGCGTGTGCGTGTGTGTTTTCACTCAAACGTGGTGAGGTCATATATACTCTTAGGTAAATGCAACGTTGCGTGTGCATAATGGTCACCGTGAAAGACATGTTAGAACATGCAGTGTCGTAACTGATTCAATATTCTTTCAGTTTGAGTGGTATGTAACAATGTCAAAAACAGCGAAAAACAGTGGCTGAAACACCCAAACACAACACACTAGAGCATGTGGAAGACAGACTTTACAATATATATTTTTCATGTATCAGATCACTTTTGCATGTATTCTGATACACCAGGGATACTCTACAGCATAGGCTCCCTGAATAAACCCAGTGGGAATTTTATATCTACAACAAGTAACAACTCGTCATTAATGCAAATAATATGTTTGCAGAATGTATAACGCGATAGAACATATATTTTATGTCAAATAAAGGACCCCAGGCACTGATGTCTTGCTGACTTGTAGATTTAAATAGACGTCATTCAAGGCGATTCCGAACTTTCTTCCGGGAAAGTGGAGGCCGTCCAGGAATGCATAGATTTGGACAACACGATTCGAATTGTATACATTTTAGAAAAGCTCTATAAAGCTTTTTTCGAACATGACTGCACGGAAACCCTAAATATCGAATTTTGGAGCCCATTACGGTATACCCAAACGAAGGCCAAATACTGCGGGGCTACTAATACAGCGGTATATCGTTTCACTCCAAGGATATAGTTCTGGCCAAAACTGAAATATCTTATGATCTGTTTCAAAAAAAAATAAAATAAAATAAAAAAATAAATAAATAAAAAATAAGTAAAATAAAATAGAAAACTAACCAGATTTCAGTCTTTACTCTGGTACTTTTTTCGTCAAAGGACGGCTTGGTACATATAACAACACTAGCATGATATTTCTCCTTGTGAGAAATATGTGGGATGCGAAGAATCTGTGGAAATCCTGAGATAATGTTTTACAATACACATGGATTTCACCATCCTAAAAAGATATAAATGGAAAGTACATATAAAAACACATTACAAATTTGAAAAGAAACATTTTCATGCTGTGTCCGATTGAAGTATCGAAGGATTTTGCAATTCAAAAGTCACAAACAACTCAAAGTTGAAAAAAAAAACAAAGGAAAGAACTCGCTATATCTTTCAAAATAATGTTTGCTGGTTACTTAAATCAGTTTCTGTTGGACTAAAAGGATCCTTTAGCAAAACCTTAATCATAATTTAACTAATTTCAGTGTTAGTTACAGATCACATGCAACCAAAGCGAACATAATTTAGTACACATTATCATTTCTTAGCAGCACATAATATACATTGCTGATTGTGACAAACCAAGTAGCCAAACTTATAAGCGTACTATCGCGAATCAAAAGTGCAGTATTCTGTAGTTGAGTTTACTTCCCTCGAAAACGAAGCACCCGTGAGACCGAACCCAGTCAGACCGGGTTGGTGTGCACTCATGTGTAACGAAGCCGTTCATTGGCTGAGGGCTCATTGTGTGTATATAGAGCTGGGGCCCGTTTCACAAAGCCCCCTTACCGGTCCGACCTCGTAAAGCAGGTCCTAGGCCACCTCTTACTTTTTTACCCAGTTTCACAATGACCTCGTACATTTACACTGTGTCGTTAACAGCCCCAAATTTAGGACCCCGATTGACCTGTCGTAAATGCTTTAAACACCACTGGTACAAAGATGGCGTCAACAACTATGGTACAGCAAGTGATTAAAACACGCTAACTAATAAGGCCTGAGAAATTTTGAGATCATGATTCACAGCATTATTTGGTGTACGGTATGATTTCAAATGCGGAAATTGGATAATTACTATGGTTATTTGATTTAAAAATAACATGCTAACGATCACTGATATCAGATTTTCATGTTATTTCCAATGATAAATCTGAAACGCAGCCGATACACCTAAAATCGGTTGGGATGCTTTCGAAACTATACTCACACGAACACCTCAGTGCGGTTTCCGCCATATTGGATTGTGTTTACAAAATCTCGTTTCATGAAGACCTGTATTGAGACGCCTATTACATCACGAATATTCCATAGTCAGCTGTGACAAACGCATCAATATATTACCGATACACGTTAACATAATATTACATCTGGTCTTTGCCACCAGTGCCAACAGTCTAGGTAAAATAAAACGAAACATACTGGGGATGAAAACAAAGACTGCGCTAGTTTGAAACGTAAACAAACAAGAATTCCGATTTTACATTGTGTGGCACTTTATAAACAAATTCCGACATCCAACCGGCTCTCCATTTCTTTGAATGGCTCAATACCAATATGCATAGAAAGAGAATCACAGCAGTAAAGAGGAAATTAAAATCAGATACAATTCAAAGATTTGATACTTCAAAAGTAATTGTCAAAGTTTCCGTGCAGCTTGACGCCATAACAGAAGCAGAACCACACAGAACAACGGTAATTATCAGTGCTGTATGCGTTGCTATGCAACAAGGTACCTCTTAAACGATGTACGACATGTATATAGGACCCCGTGGTACGACATGGATACGACGTCTTTGTGAAACGGTCGTAAAGGAGCTCGGAAGAGGGTCGTAAAGAAGGTCGTATGAGCTACGACCTCCTAAATTTAGGAGGTTTTTGTGAAACGCAGCCCAGATCTGTTTATTGACATTTTAGAAGTATGGTGAGTAATAAGAAAGCAAGATTCTTTATGGATAACAACTCAAGTAAGAGTGACAACGGTATAAGAATCCATACCAAAACGTCGCATTATACACAATAGAAAAAGTTGTTATCCATAAAGAATGTACATTTTATTTTATTCTAAGAATGGATTTTATAAATACATGCTCTTTGTATTTGCTTTCCATCCAATGAGCTAATACTGAGATTGTTAACTAGTGCGTGGCTGGAAACAAATGCAAAGCAAAACTTGACACAGACAATCTGAGTTTGCACCGGTTTCCGTCCGATACAGTCATCCGTGAAAAATGGAGGCAGTTCTTGTACCCCACAGACATAATAATATGTCATGCCTGTCTTTGTAATTACGTATTGTGACAGAGACAGAACCCAGGTGCACGAGCCATAAATCAGTGTATTTTGTTTATGGTGTAGCCGGGTAGGTGTTAAGTTCAATTTGCATGAGGCCAATGACTGAAGTTATGTATTGAGTGAGTGAGTTTAGTTTTACGCCGCACTCAGCAATATTCCAGTTAAATGGCGGCGGCCTGTAAATATGGACCAGACAATCCAATGATCAACAACATGAGCATCGATCTCCACATTTGGGAACCGATGACATGTGTCAACCAAGTCAGCAAGCCTGACCACCCGATCCCGTTAGTCGCCTCTTACGACAAGCATAGTTGTCTTTTATGGCAAGCATGGGTTGCTAAAGGCCTATTCTACCCCGGGACCTATGTGTATTGCATATTGTCATTAGCAGACAGGCGGGCAGACAAAAGGTGTCAATAAAACAGACATTGAGTTCTGTCTGTGACAGAGACAGCTTGCCACAATCAACATATTTTTCAATCTGAGCAATTCTTAGCAAAGAAGTTAGTATTTCTAATGCTACACATTCCTGAAATATGGGTCCAGTATATTTTTTCCTGTAGACATAAGACTTTTGTAATCACGTGAAACATCTCTTGTTCTCCAACGTCTAACCAAGATGGCGGATAGGCACGACGTGTTGTAACGAGTCCCTGACAAGAGACTAGTTAACAACTTTAATCTGAAGGCTTCTGGCATACCACACATGTATATTCGCTATATACAGATTGCTTATTATGCCTACAACATCCACACCAGTCTCAGAGAGTAAAAAGAATAAGAAACAGAGGAAGAGAAAACAGTCGTCGTCAAATACTGACAGGTCCGAGCCTCGCGACTCAACCCAGACTCGAAAGAAGCCGGCCATGGACACTGGTAACATCGTTAGAGAATCCCTGAACACCCCGTATAACGCTGAAGAGATTCAACACCCACAGGTGCCTAGCGTCTCACTAGGGTCAACACATGCAACAGGTCCGTCAAATTCACAATTGATCGATGATAATATGGCCGACATATTGTTGAGACTTGACTCGATAGACGGTAGACTGAGGAAACTTGTTATTGAAAAGGATGTGTCTGATATCAAACTAAATGTCCCTAAACTGGAAACAAAAGTAAAAGAGATTGATACCCTGAAATCTAGGGTAGAGACTGTTGAGACGAGTGTCAGTTTCATCAGCAAGCAGTATGATGAATGGAACAGGGATAAAACACTGATTGAAAAAGAAAAGATTTGCAGGAAAAAGTAAATTTCTCCACTGAAATTAAACATAAAAATGTGGAATTGAAAAAAACCTGATTGACCAAAGATGCAGATCTATGCGTGACAATTTAATCTTTACAAATATCCCTGAAGAGCAGAATGAAACGTGGGAGCACAGTGAACGCAGCTCTACAAACGCATTCTTAGAAAGTTCATCAAGGATCATATGAAACAAGAAAGTTCTGATTTGCATTTTAAGAGGGTGCATAGGATCGGGCAGAAGCGGTTGACTCCCAGGGAGCAAAGGAAGCGAGACAAAGGCCACTTATTGCTATTGTTTGTCTACACAAGGGAACGTGACTCTGTGAAATACGCTGGAAAGGAACTTAAAGGCAAACCATATAGTGTTGTGGAGCAGTTCCCTCCTGAAACCGCTCAATATAGGCGAGATATACTCCTACCTAAGCTGAAGGCAGTCAAGCGAGAAGGAAAGAGAGCCTACATAGTCGTTGACAAGCTATACATTGACAGCAGACTTGTAGATACCCCTCACCCCTCATCTGATGATGATGAGGTTGAGGTTGATGGTGATGTTGCTGACAATGATGATGATGAGGAGGAGGATTCTAATGGAAATACGGACGATGTTGAAGATGTTGTTGGTGCTGATAATAATGTTGGTGATAATTACGGAGTAAACATTGACCATATTAAACATGCTACAAATGTGTCGGATATCCCAAAAGAACTACATGTAGATAATATTGTACATAGTGCTGTCCGAAATTGTAACTATTATAGTGAGAATATTGATGACAATGCTGAAGATGATGTTGTTAATGTAGATGATGATGATGATGATGATGATGATGATGATGGTGATGACACGTTGAAATTAAATGTATGTGGTCTAAGATATTGCGTAGACTACACAGAATTACAAGAAATGACATTGACATGGTGGGACTTCAAGAAACCAAAACTGATACCTTAGACAAAATCGATATACCAGGTTATAAGCTAGTTCTCCAAAGCAGAAAGACGTCATCTAGAAAATCTGGTGGTATTGGGGTTGCTTTTAGACATAGATATGAAAAATATGTGAGAGAACATGCCAGCTATGCTCTTCTAAAAACATTGCGGACGAGTATCATTATATTTTCCATTGTAAAGCATTAGATACTTTGAGGAAGCAATATCTACCCACCCATCTAATCATTTTTCCATGTATAAAAAAGCTCAGAATATGAGTGAGCTGACACGCACATACGCACATACGCACCCACACCTAGACACACACGCATATTTACTTTGTTTCATTTCCTTAAGGAACTTCTCAAGACGAGGTAGCGCACTCTTAACAGAGCATCCGTGAAGGTCCAGGGTAGCTGAAGTCGGAACTGGAAGTATACATAATAAATCATAAACCCAAAAAGATATGACATAAGAAGGTACATACGTTAAAATATTCACCCTTTCTGATTGCACGTCAGGGTAACGAGGTCGAACCTTATTCAGAACATCAACCATCGGTTATGTGGCCCGGATTCGATGGTTTACAGACCGTGGGTACAGCTGGAGTGAGTGAGCATGGTTTTACGCAGCTTTTAGCAATATTCCAGCAATATATATAAACCACGAATGTAGGAACTCATGAAAATACAAGTGTTCCTGTATTTTGTTACAGGTTTCTTCACGAGGTCACAAGGTGTATATTGCACCGAACATTGGTCAAATTCTGGGAATGATTAAACGACCACTTGTACTTTCATGTGTTCCTTTATTTATTTCCATGACTATACATATCAATATTTATTGGCAGATGACGATGGAACACATCTAACTGTCATGTTACTTCAATTACCCTTATGATACTGTATGGTCCCTGTATCTGTCTTGCCACTTCGTGCTTCGGTGTTCCGCCTTCTGTGGACGAGAAATAAATCCATTAAGACATTACGTCAGTAGCAGACAACCTTGTACAACATATTAAGTACGAGGTGGAGTGAGTTTAGTTTTACGCCGCACTTAAGAATGTTTAACACGGTATGTCAACAGCTTAGTGCCACTACACTGACCACCTTTGGCTTCAACACACGCCTAAACACGTCGACGCATTTGATGACACAAGGCGACGAATGGCGTTATATGTTCTACACGTGAGACATTGTCTCAATTGTTGAGCGATGATGGGTGGCGCAGGTAGTCTTCCGATCTGTAATACTAGGTAGTCCAGTAAGTGTTATATCGAGAGAACATGCTGGCCACGGTAGAGCAATGATGTTGGTGTCATGCAGAAAGTCGTTTATCAGTCTTGCCGTGTGAGGCCTTGTGTCATCCTGTTAGTAGACAAATAGTTGAAAAACTTCATCCCTGTATCTTCGCGCATTCATGTTACCACACATAATCCCAATTCTTACTTTGGGGTCGCAGCAGCCTCTGTGGCTTGGAGGCGGTTTTCGGTGGACTTGCATTTCTGAAACAGAGCGTCTATACCTGCTTGCTACTCAAGGAGTTGTCTTATCTGGTGATGGTACATAAGGATAGTTATACGAAAGGTGCTGACTGCGGACGGGGTGGTTTATATCTTGGTTTGAGGGTGGATCTGATGACGTTTACTAACTTCTGGGGGTACTGTTTATAACAGACGAAGACTGGAGGTGGTTTAGCTCGGTTTCTATGACTTTTATTGTCGAGCAGATGTTCTTGGCTCTTCGTATGAGGGTGGAAATAAAGCCTTTATTAACCTATACAGGGCGTCGGGGGTAAAGTGACGATATTGGTCGGTGTGTGAGGTTTTCCTCTGGACAGTGGTTGAGAGCTTGTTGTCCTCTTTCTTAACCAGGACATCGAGTAATGGGAACTTATCAATTTACCTTTACCTTGATTGCGGTATCACCTTCTTCATAACGGTGTTAGTACATACGCCGAAACGTGGCACTCATTACAATAAAGAAGCTAACTATCCATAGACCTCGATTGTCCTTCATATATACAATTTTAAAAATGCCTCTCAAAGAAGAAATTCTAACGAAGATACTGACACTTTTCTAAGGATCTGCTTCAATGGTGATGCCAAATAAGTAATTGTGAGGTAACTGAGATTCGGTAATAAATATTCCACCCAAAAAGACAAAACAAGAAATAAAGATAATAATGACAGAAATTAACATTTCATCTATGACCCACGGTGACGTCAGATGTATAATTAGGGAAAGTTCAATGGATTGTGGTCAGGCTCAAGATGTATAACCAAATGACATCGTGCTATTTACGTGCCTTTGACGTCGGTCATAACATCAGTCACACGGATGTCGGGTTAAGAGAATTTAAGGGCATCCTCGAACGGCTGGTGCACTCGGCAATGTTGTGTAAAACAACTGAAATAGGAGCTATGTTTTGGCAAAGTGCCAACTGAATGTGTTTCCCTGTCAGGGACTTGTAACATTACGACGGGGTTTATTCCTTTTCTGTTCGAGAAGTCACACTGTCTGGTCACTCCTCAGGTACTTACCGACGTAATACACAGCACACACAGAAGATGATGATTATTACTAGCAACAGAATAATGGCAATCGTTTCCCATGGTATTTCCATTTCCATTGCGTTGCAACTGTTTTCTGTTCTAAATGATTTTAAGAAAACACGTTAGCTCGATAGAAGAGAAATAATCGCTGTATGGCATAAGAGAAACCAAGAATTATTTTCATTGGGAAAATCCCATGCTATAATTAGAAACAGCGCATATTCAACAGGAAAATTCCGACCAATCGGAAGACGACAAGTCTAACTCCATTCCATACGTCACCACTCGGCCCTTTCCGTAACCTGTGCTGAGTAACTGTGAGACAAAACATCCTGAAAACTCGGCACCCAGTTTGGTTCGAATTAACTGCAAAATGACTTATTTGTAAACGTAAAATTAGTCGGAAGCTTTGTCTCGACAAACCCGTATTCATACCGACTGATCGAATCTCTGTTGTTATTGTAGGGTTATAGTGTGACGTTCCCTCTTAGCTCACACAACAGTGCCTTTTGAGGGTTGTTATAATCGCTGGAGCTGAAGTTTATCTCGTAGAGCATCAGGAACGTCGTGACTGGTTCCACGGCCTGGCGTTGTTTCGGTATCGTATTTACATCGCATGGTTATGTCTAGACTTGCACAAGTCTTCAAGCCTGTCTAAGGTAATAAATAAAATCCGTTTGATTTTAATTGATACCGATGAATTGCCCATTAACTCAAAATTTAATAACTGCACCATTTCATTATTTTGCCGCTATTTTTCACTAACGGTCAACACAACCAAAAATAATGATCGTTTGATAAACAACTCTTTTATTCGGGTGTCCAAAATTATGGGACAAGTCATCAGAAGTGGTCTGTCGATTTCATGTGACTGTGTAGATTTTGGTTTTGTTGCAGTTATTAGATTTTGTGCTGACGTTACTGTCGGAAATAGAGAAAAAAACAACCTTTTTTCACATTTATATCTACAATTTATGTAGTTAATATGTGAAAGTGTGAAATATCTGTTAAACTAGGTTTGGCCTAACTACAGCCCCAGTGGTAGGGAGATGGGGAACGTAAAAAGAGACTTTGCTGTGGAGTGATTAGTGTAGAAATGAGCAATGAGGTTTTTTTTGTAAGTCCAAAGCGATTTATTTGCCACAAACCATGGCTCTATGCTCATTAGTGTATGCGCGATAAAATTGTTTAACAAATGGCACTTTTACTGAAAGTATTAAGGATGCAGCTATCACGGATTCGCACTGTGAAAACAAACATGTGGAAGGGTCGTTTCAAAAGCAAAACCAGGACGGGTGTGTCGCAGACGGTGGTTGGGATTGAGAGTGGGCTTTGGAAGTGGGAGGTAGGTAAAGGTGGAGGGTAGATATATATCAGTTAAGATAAGATAATCCTTTAAGAGAATAAAACTGATGAAGTAAACGGCATGTCATAATTTACAAATACTATCCAGTCCTGTCGAACAGTCTAAACCAGTTTTTTTCCCTTAGTACTTAAAGATCACATATACTCTAGGGGGTGCAAATGCATAAATCACTCATCGTTATAAATGAACCCCGTCATTAAAACTGCTCATTTCGATCTTAATCACCTTAAATCGACCTTTTTGATAACTGCACAATTCTCAGCCCCAAGCGAAATTTCAACCAAACAGAGCGGCGCGTCTCCGTGACGTAATAGTATAGATATGAGGGTACATGCTGAATTCATCTACATTTCAGGGGGGTAAACTATTTCGTTTATAGGTTTGTACAAACTTGAAATCGCGAAAGCTGTTGAGAAATATGAAAGCTATGTGTTCTCACATCCTACTATCATTTAGTTTTGTCTCCTGCTTTGCCTAGGTTCCGAGTTACAACCCTTGTTTTCATAGACGATTCTGTCAAAATCTCTTGGTGTCGCTAGGTTGTAATCCGTGTTAGGTTGTATAAACCTACACGTTATTTGTCATCATTCACTTGATGCTCAGTTAATGAATTTATAACAGGTATAATTAGTGGTAACGTCACTTAGATTACCCGACAAAGGTCCCCTTTTGGCATTTCTTGTGTCTGGATCGATCAAAGGAATAACCGATAACACACTGACTGATTAATTGCTTTTATGCGGATTTAAAATGGGGGATTTGTCAAAAAGTAGTGTTTATGTATGTACATTTACTAATCTATACTGAATACACTCTGTTGTGTCTGTGTCTATGTAAAAACAACACCCTTCTTTCTAACGATCAACCGCCAATACATTGATTGATTGCTCATTATTGGCTAACTAAATTACTTTTTTAAAAGAATGACGCACATTATGCAATTTGTTGCCAGGTGTGCTATCTTGTGTGACCAATGAGACTATACAGCAATGTGAAAAACCTGAAACGATACATCACGTTTTCGTATATTAGACTGTTAAAAAACACATCACTTGGGAAATCTGCAGATGAATTATATATCACTCGTTTTTGTGGATATTGATGGATACATTCCTTGAACAAGGTATAGCCTGACATTGCTCTTATAACTTTAAATTGTTTTAATTTTAATATTTGCATTTTGTTTTTATTAAGTTGTCGCTTTCAACAGAATCATTGTTTTCGTTGTGAAGTTTAATGATACAGACGACATACACTAGGACGTGCGTGCGAATTATGATTCATATGGGCAAACTATAAAATGTCTAGATTTTACATTCCTGTTATACATTCGCAGATAGCTTCTTTTTATTAAGTTTCAAAATGCACATATGTATGATTATAAAGTAATTAGGATTATGAGACCAAATATATAGACGTTTACTGACAAGTATCTACATACTGGTGAGTGAACATTTACAAACCAAGTAAATTTAGCAAGTGAAGAAATTTATCGCGCAGTATTTTCACTTCGACCCCGATCTCGCTTATTTCATATTACAGGCTATGTCATGCAAACTCCTTTTGGCCATGATTCAAATGTATATTTAACTACTAGTAAAAGTAGTTTTGATTTTCTAACTTGATGAAAACAAACCATAATCTCAATAATTCAAATGGACTTTAGCCCGTGACTTCTCGATTTTCAAAAATGGCGGCGCCCTGCGTGAGGATAAATGCTATTTAAGTTTGTTTTCACCGACTTAGAAAGTCAAAAATACTTTTCACTGGTAGCAAAATATGTATTTTATTGATGGACATTAGGATTTCACATGGCATTGCTTATAACATAACCATTTCACTCTTGGAAGCGAGGCGAGTTCCATTAAGGGTGGTTAGGTAGGGTCATTACATTATTATGTGCCCTTAATTTATCCAATCTGATTGGATCATTCAAACTCTTGTCCTCTGTTACTAACTCAAGTCTTCACTCCACTCTCTTTGCCTGCACTGACAAGACATTTGTACCGTGCTGGAGAATAACATCTTAGAACATCACCAAAGATTATACGAGCGATTGACTGGCTTGGCGACTTGACAGGGCTGTGTTCTGTACCCTAGTGCCATACACCGGGGTGACGTTATTAGAACGGGAATAAATATTCTCACACCCGTAACCAGTGTCCTGGAGTCATTATCATCCACTCACAAACCCGGTTACATACGTAAAAAGGGATATATTTGCCTTCTGGATATATATGGGAAAAGAGCCAAGAGATGGATGCTACTGTAAGTTTGTCCCTTGTCAATCAAACACCTGGTAGATTTGATTTGTTTATTGTTGTGTAACGCTGCACTGAGCATTTTGTCCAACTATATAATGGGGCTCTGTAAATAATCGAATCGGGATCAGACAATCCGGTGATCAACAGCATGAACATCATTAGGGATACGATGACATTAGTCAGCCAAGTCATCGAGACTTACGAGAAGCATGGGTTGCTGAAGACTTCTAACCCAGATTTTCATGGGTATTTGGCCTGAAGAGCCACGACGTATATTCGGGGTATGATTCAAACGAAGTTGATGGTTTCAAGCACAGTGAATTGACGATGGTCCTTGTCATGTGATAAAGGTCATGACGGAATCAATGTGAAAAAACTCCATACACGGAGCGGAAAATATACAGGTATAATGGATTAATGCTGCGGTATTTGCCATGTGTCACATTTCGACATATTCAATACTTTTTCTACGCGGGGTGATTCATGGTTGCTCGGAAATTTACTCGGTCACGAATGTCAGGGAATAATACGCGTGGGTCACGAATGTCAGGGAATAATACGCGTGGGTCACGGATGTCAGGGAATAACACGTGTGGGTCACGAATGTCAGGGAATAACACGTGTGGGTCACGTATGTCAGGGAATAACACGTGTGGGTCACGTATGTCAGGGAATAATACGTGTGGGTCACGAATGTCAGGGAATAACACGTGTGGGTCACGAATGTCAGGCAATAACACGCGTGGGTCACGAATGTCAGGGAATAATACGCGTGGGTCACGAATGTCAGGGAATAACACGTGTGGGTCACGAATGTCAGGGAATAATACGCGTGGGTCACGAATGTCAGGGAATTAGACGCGTGGGTCACGAATGTCAGGGAATTAGACGCGTGGGTCACGAATGTCAGGGAATAACACGTGTGGGTCACGAATGTCAGGGAATAACACGTGTGGGTCACGAATGTCAGGGAATAATACGCGTGGGTCACGGATGTCAGGGAATAACACGTGTGGGTCACGAATGTCAGGGAACAACACGTGTGGGTCACGAATGTCAGGGAATAACACGTGTGGGTCACGAATGTCAGGGAATAATACGCGTGGGTCACGAATGTCAGGGAATAACACGTGTGGGTCACGAATGTCAGGGAATAATACGTGTGGGTCACGAATGTCAGGCAATAACACGTGTGGGTCACGAATGTCAGGCAATAACATGTGTGGGTCACGAATGTCAGGGAATAATACGCGTGGGTCACGAATGTCAGGGAATAACACGTGTGGGTCACGAATGTCAGGGAATAACACGTGTGGGTCACGAATGTCAGAGAATTAGACGTGTGGGTCACGAATGTCAGGGAATTAGACGCGTGGGTCACGAATGTCAGGGAATAATACGCGTGGGTCACGAATGTCAGGGAATAACACGTGTGGGTCACGAATGTCAGGGAATAACACGTGTGGGTCACGAATGTCAGGGAATAATACGCGTGGGTCACGAATGTCAGGGAATAACACGTGTGGGTCACGAATGGTAATTTGGAGAATGATTGCGCACTGTGGTTAATGCGTTTCGTCGTTTAATGTTTTTCTACATAATATCACTTTTCATGGGGTCATGGATCGTGTGGCAGGTGAGATCTCCCTGTTAGCAAGCATGTTTTAATGTCCAATAAAAGGAAGAGTTTTCGAGGGGGGCGTCATCTTAGTTACCCCAAATCGCTTCGGTTTTCCATCTGCAAAGTTAGTTTCAAACTTATGTTCAGTCAAACGTTTAGCCGGTCACTGATAACGGGGAAAATACAATTATCATAACAATAGTTTATGATTTGTGAGTAATCAGAGATGAAGAAGAACGCTGAAAGCCAATTCAACAGAAGACATTTGCTGACTTACGGTGCAATCTGTGTCCATTACAAGTGGGGTAGTAGGGTTCTACGCAGTTTTTAGAGGCGGTGAACACCAAAATGGCCTTCACACATGAGGGGAATCCAACCAGGGTCGTCAACATGACTTGCGGACTCTTTAACCTTAAGAATACTCGGTCGCCCCCTCAATACTAACACAGGGAAAAACACGAAACGACGCGCAGATGAGGGCATACTTTAGCAGCAACAAGGAACGCAAATCATTTAAAACATTTTTGTATTAGCCACATTATGAGGTCATGTTATAGTAAATATATATGATGAACAGATACTTCTTAAAAAATAACATAGAATAAAAATTAATAAAAATACAACGTCTCTATATCATCACTAACCAAAGAACATGATTGTTTCCCAGAACGTTTTTTGTGTCACTGAGTATTTTCACAATTATTTTTCAGGTTATGTACCTGATGCTAATGAGTGTTAATCACACAAAACACGTTCAAAGTATTTCTAGTCTAGCAAAGGTATTAAGGCATTACTAACGGCAACAAGAGAACTGAGTGAGAGTTGGCACCTGGGCATAGTACCAATATTCCAGCAATATCACGGCTGGGGGACACTAGAAATGGGCCTCACACAATGTACTAATGGAGGGAATCGAACCCAGGTCTTCGGTGTGAAGAGCTTTAACCCATGGGCTACCTGACCGCACCAGCAGTGGGGAAGCCATGTGATTGGTTGAATGTTAGCAGATGACGCAGCACTCCTGCTCGTTCCCTGCTGGTCTTGGACGGGCATCTGTCTGTAAATCCACAGTAATTACTCCCGGGGAAAGTGTGTACCTGTCAAAATAAGAAATCATGATAGCTGAAAATTTAAGTTTTCATAATAATTTCTCTGCAACCAGCCGGTTCAACTTCAGTTTATTATAAACATCAAATATACAGATATAAGTCAGTTACATGTCAATTCTACTTTATCTTAAACCTGAGAGATTTAATTTAAAAAAATATTTGATGTGCTCTTAATCTTTCTAGGAGTATATATTTGAACGACAACAGTGATTACAACATTCACAGAATATTAGCAGAATGGGTGTATTTAGAACTGACGTGTATTTATGCTTCATGAGATAGCCAATGACCGCGGGGCGTATCTTAGCAACGCCATCAGTGCTGTGGAGACCCTTCCCGGTGATTATTGTCAGTTGGTGTCTGGCTGACAGGTCGCCTGAAAACATGAAGCAGTAGTCATTACAGAGTTGTGTCCCTTTGATATTGAATTTCACAACGCCATTCACAACTTAAGACCTATCGCTGTGTGGCGCTGTGTGGAACTTGTTCAGTGGCTATATATACAAAATACAAATATAGTGGATTATCAGGCTCGTTGATTTGGTAGACACGTCATCGTATCCTATTTGAGTAGATCGATCGCCATGATGTTGATCACTGGATTGCCTGGTCCAGACTCGATCATTTACAGACTGCCGCCATACAGCTGGAAAATCATTGTGTGCAGCATAAAACTAAACTCATTCACTGAACTTCCCAACTTCTAAAATGCATGAGAGCATGTTTACTCACCGTACCTTGTCTATGCTGATTAAGCACATCTCGCACACAATCAATAGCCTCATCCACATAGAACCCGTGCAGATCGACCTCTCCCTGGTTGATCGACTCTTGTCTGAAACAAATAATTCTTTTGAAGCAATATGTCAAGTGATTTCCATTAAGGCCATTGAAACCAACGCCATATAATCTGCAACAAATGCCTACATTTGAATACTGCATCTGTAGAAACTCATTGTCTTCCATCATGAAATTAAAGTGAGTGAGTGGGTTTAGTTTCAGGCTGCACTCAGCAATATTCCACCTATGTGTTGGGGATCTTAGTACGGCCGACACTATCCAGTGATCAACAGCATGAGCATCGATCTATGCAATGGGTATACGATGACATGTGACAAGCAAGTGAGCCTGACCACCAGATCCCGTTAGTTACAGTCTTTTACGACAAGTACGGCTTATCAACATCATCATTAGCACTTTCACTTTCAGAGTAAAATTTGATAAGATAATGTAGACCCACAAGTGATAAAACTACCAATCATCTGATGATATTATCTGAATCCACCAATGTTAAGACTGCCAATCACGACGATATAATCTGGATCTACAAGTGATTATTCTACCAATCATCTGATAATATAATCTAGGTCCATCAGTGATTAAACTTACAATCACATAAAAACATAATCTGGATCCACAAGTGATTAAACTACCAATCATATGAAAATATGACAATCTGGATCCACAGAGCTAAAACAACCCATACAGATAATGATAATCTGGTTCTGTCACAGACAATACTAGTCAATATCGTTACTGTTGTTGGATCAGAAGGTCCACGGCTTCCCTGTTGGCATCCTCCATATCCTTCTTATTGGCATGAGCCTGAAAGAAGAAAACGGGTGATTGAGCTGTGTTGTATGCTCCTTTGGATGGGATATAATGGTAGTTTCATCACTGTCACCCCCAAGCTGCATCAACACAGACAACTGTTTCTGTGAAATACAGGATCGTGTTGTCTCACAAAGGATCCAGGAGGGAATCTTTAATTCGACCTAACTATGAATTAAACCTGGCCTTGCAAAGGGACGCAACTCTACAAGTACACAGATGTGACTGGAACCTGACAACGACTGGATATGCTTTATGAGCGTTTGGTATATCTTTATGTTCTTTTGTACATCATTTGTCTCACCAAATAGTGGCTGTATGTAACAATGAATTTTTGAAAAAAACATATTTGTAGTTTAACCTTTCTTGAAGAACCTGAAAACGGCAGACAGTACATTGTTGCAGGAGCGACATCGGTTAACATTTCACTATACATTATGGTACTAAACCCTCCTGCTACTGCTACTACTACTGCTGCTGCTACTACGTGTCTTTGTATCCCAGTTGTGTAGACCGATGCTCATGCCAGACTCAATTATTATCAGACTACTGCCATATTGCTCATATTGCGGAGTCTGGTGGGCTACTACTAGTACCAAAACTATCATTAGTAGATACTACTACTACTACTGCTGCTGCTGCTGCTGCTGCTGCTGCTGCTGCTTCTACTACTGCTTCTACTACAACTACTACTGCAACAAATACTGATACTACTACTTCTACTACTACTACTACTACTACAGCTACTACTTCTACTACTACCACAACGGTCACTTCAACGACTATTACTACTAATACTGCTGCTAGTAAAAAACAACTACTACTGCTGCTTCTACTACTGCTGTTGTTTCTACTTCTTCTACAACGACTTCTACTACTACTACTACTTCTACAACGACTTCTACTACTAATACTACTTCTACAACGACTACTAATACTACTTCTACAACGACTTCTACTACTAATACTACTTCTACAACGACTACTAATACTACTTCTACAACGACTACTAATACTACTTCTACAACGACTACTAATACTACTTCTACAACGACTTCTACTACTAATACTACTTCTACAACGACTACTAATACTACTTCTACAACGACTTCTATTACTAATACTACTTCTACAACGACTACTAATACTACTTCTACAACGACTTCTACTACTAATACTACTTCTTCAACGACTTCTACTACTAATACTACTTCTACAACGACTACTAATACTACTTCTACAACGACTTCTACTACTAATACTACTTCTACAACGACTTCTACTACTAATACTCCTTCTACAACGACTACTAATACTACGTCTACAACGACTTCTACTACTAATACTACTTCTACAACGACTTCTACTACTAATACTCCTTCTACAACGACTACTAATACTACTTCTACAACGACTTCTACTACTAATACTACTTCTAAGACTTCTACTACTAATACTACTTCTACAACGACTACTAATACTACTTCTAAGACTTCTACTACTAATACTACTTCTACAACGACTACTAATACTACTTCTACAACGACTACTAATACTACTTCTACAACGACTTCTACTACTAATACTCCTTCTACAACGACTTCTAATACTACTTCTACAACGACTTCTACTACTAATACTACTTCTACAACGACTTCTACTACTAATACTCCTTCTACAACGACTACTAATACTACTTCTACAACGACTACTAATACTACGTCTACAACGACTTCTACTACTAATACTACTTCTACAACGACTACTAATACTACTTCTACAACGACTACTAATACTACTTCTACAACGACTTCTACTACTAATACTCCTTCTACAACGACTTCTAATACTACTTCTACAACGACTTCTACTACTAATACTACTTCTACAACGACTTCTACTACTAATACTCCTTCTACAACGACTACTAATACTCCTTCTACAACGACTACTAATACTACGTCTACAACGACTTCTACTACTAATACTACTTCTACAACGACTACTAATACTACTTCTACAACGACTTCTACTACTAATACTACTTCTACAACGACTACTAATACTACTTCTACAACGACTACTAATACTAATACTACTTCTACAACGACTACTAATACTACTTCTACAACTACTAATACTACTTCTACAACGACTTCTACTACTCATACTACTTCTACAACGACTTCTACTACTAATACTACTTCTACAACTACTAATACTACTTCTACAACGACAACGCCTGAACGTACCAATTCTGCTATCGTCAAAGGTTTCTGACAAGTGACGTTTTTCCTAACATCGGGGTGAGAGAAAGTGTGGTGGTTTATGTCAGGAAAATGTGGACGTCATGTGCTCTGTGTCTCCTTTTAATTAATTCAGTACATCACTTCATTTCACCTGCTGTGACAATGTGTGAGCGGCTGCCTTGTATCCGGTTTCGTAGGCTTCTTTAGCACGCCCGGACAGATCACGATATTGCTGACGATGGTCATTGGCTTTCGCCCGTAGCCTTTCAATATGCTGCAAGAAAAATAGCAGAGGTAGTCACAATTTCACAGTTTTCATTGCTTTGAAATGAAGTATTATTCAGTATTATTTACTAAACATAATTAGTAAAAGTAAGCATCGTACTGTTAAATACCTACCGCGTTTGTTGAAGGACTTGGGTCTGAACTACAACAAAACAAAAGAAATACGTCTATGGGTAATAAGACGGATGTATGTTTCATATACAGAATGGATTGAAGATCAAAGTGCTCAAGAAATAGCAAAGTTTACATCATTTCCAAAGTGCATGAGCGTGCAAATTAAATATTCTATTGAAAGAAATGTTCTGGTTTTGTTCTTGAGCTCTGTCGGGCCATATTACGACAGTCTGATAAATGCCATGAGTTGACATCATCATCACCATCATCATTAACAACAAAAACAACATTGTTATCAACTACAACAACATTATAACGTACAGTCATGTCCATCTCCATCACAAGTTTAAAAAAGAAATATTGATAATTCAAAATGTTGTGAAATTAGGACGATTCTAAGCTCAGTCTCAGTAAACTTATCCTCAGTACTTTTCGTTACACTCCACTACTGAGTCTAACAGAACCTTTATGGGAGGTCCCGTCCGGTAACCTTTGAGACTGACCAATCAGAACACAGCTTACCAAGTCGCGAAAGTGCATATTCGCCCATGCCTTTTGAACTTTTTATCTCGAAAAGGTTCGTACCCGACCGATTCCGAATCCTATTTAGCGAACGTGCGATTCCGGGTGATGCACACGGCGTACCTACAACTATGACAACGGTGAGTAAACAGTTGCCGAAAATAGTGTTTTTGGCAATATTCAAGGATGTTATCTTGCGGAAATATTAGCTAATAGTAACCATGTCAACAGAAACCCCAAACCGTACATACTGCAGGTCAAATAACTGTTTTATATTCGGATTTTTGTTTTTGGAGAGATCTGTGTCAGTGACGTGAATATTTTGAACGAATCGTCTACATTCGTAACTACTCGTGTCATTCCGGCAAGCCGGATGTAGCTCGATGTAGGTCACGCAAAGAGGCGAGTATTTACGAATGGAATCATCTATATACACGACGCCGTGTATATTCTGGTACAATATACACGACTGGATAATTTCCACCCCTGCTTTGCAAGACGCGCTGTGATTGGTAGATTCCTTTAAACTGGTTACAGGCCCTTGTACCGCCGGACGACTAGCGTTACAGTAGGCGTCATCCGGACCTTTTAAGGGTTATTTTAAGGCACAGACTTCCCCGTATTTTCCCACAAGTTATGAATCGCTGTCACTGACAGTTGCTAGCGGAATGCTCATATTGTGCTAATATTCTCTGAGAATAGTTTGCAAAATCAGTTCCGCGAATACAAATTTAACTTACCTTCAATATTTATAATTTTTGTGGTTTTTTTTCAATATTCTCGTTCTGTATGTATTTGGTATAGCAATGATAAATGGGTTCGAAGGACATGTCCATTCACAGTCTACAAAGGCCTGTTACCTTTAATATATGGCATCGTTACTTCTATTTTCTTAAGTGCATAATGATCACAATCAGTCTTGACAAAGCTTTTTTGTTGCGTTACTAAAATGACATAAATATACCTACTCTTGTGATGTGTTTTTTACGTGTGCTGTGTGTTACTTCGAAAATGGGAATAATTTTCTTTTGTATGAATCAATTTACAGTAAACCAATACAAAATTATTGATGAATAGAGAATCTCACCCAAGGGTCTACTGATACCAATTATATCAACAAAAGTTGATAAAGATACATATATTCGATGCTTGCAGGGGATATTTTTACTTTTATCAAACGTGTGTTGATAAAACTGATGTCACTAGACACGAGGGTGAGGTTCTATGTATCATTAAAAATAATTTCAATGAAAAATGTTCACATCTCAACACTGAACTACCACTATACTTGCAGTGCAGCGACATCACAGCACTGTGAAGTCATCAAGTTCATGACGTCATATCAATGTCCGGGCGTTGTACAAAATCTACTCCCATAACGATATCTCACAGGAGATGTCGTTTGATCTTACATATCTCGTCTGGAACACAGTTTTTGATTATATAGAAGATATTATATATGAGTGCCCATGTCATACAATGTCTACGACACGAGTGCCTAAATATTGATATTTCCTGGGCGAGAGCGAGGGATATACCGACATTTTGGAACGAGTGCCGTAAACATAGATGTCATGGGCACGAATATAATATTCTGTTTATTACCGAAGTCGTTCAATTGAGGAAAGTAAAACCAAATCTACTTTCAAACACGGATTGGCTACCCGCCGTCGTCGCAACAAAAGAACCGTGGCATCGTTGTTCACTACGTCATGTTACCATGACAAAGTGATATTTTGCTCTAGGGCATCGCATGAAAAATATGAACCTCGATATGTTTGCCCTCGAAGATAATAAAAATATATACTCTGTAACAGTATTATCGCCATGTTGACAGTACCTTGACACAACCTATTCTGGGCATTTCTCAAGCAATGAATGCTTTTCTTAAACATTCTGGGGTATTATTTACACCATTATTAAATATATGAATAACAGTAGCAGAAACAAATGGTACAAAGATTCGCTATTAAAGAAATCCATTTTCGTATTCGACAATGTGTTACGCTCTAATAAGCTGATAATGTGTTAAGAAATTACAAAATACTTCCACGTATATGTGGGCAGTGAGGTAGCCTAGTGGTTTAAGCGTTCGCTCGTCACGCTGAAGACCAGAGTTCGATTCCACACGTGGGTACAATGTCTGAAGCCCATTTCTGGTGTCCCCTGCCATGGTACCATAAGGTGGAAAATAACTAAAAGTGGTGTAAGGCCCTGCTTCCACAGTCACTCATCCACTCACTCACTCGAAGTATGTGTACATGTATACAAAATTTGAAACAAAAGAAACAATTACATGTACCTTTCTGCTGAATTCAACTTGCTGGTCCACAAATATCTCTCGAAACTGTCACCTTACCTTGTGCATTTTTATTTTCTTAAAGAAGATATTTGCAAATATATTTGGAAATATCCACGAGTAAATCCTTAGTCTTTTAATTTTCCTTGTTTCTAACGAATATATGCAGATGCCAATGTACATTACAAATTAATATAATGAGTGAGTGAGTTCAGGTTTACGCCGCTTTTAGCAATATTCCAGCAATGTCACGGTGAGGGACACCAGAAAATGGGCTTCACATATTGTACCCATGTAGGGAATCGAACCCGGGTCTTAGGCTTGACGAGCGAACGCTTCAACCACTAGGCTACCCCACCGCCCCTAATTTACATAGATAAACTAAAGGGTAAAAGAAACGTGCCCGAAGTAAAAATTGAAATTTGCTTATTTTGCCGGTTTAACGGAAAATCAATAGGAACACATCCCCCGAACACATGCCCACGTCACACCGAAAGGAAACTCACGTGGACCATGTTGTAAGCGTGAAAATCGCTTTTATTCATGTTTTTACATCCTTCTGCAGTAACATACCCGTATGAAGTTACAGTGTAAAAATGATGCTCGACTGTTCGAATTCTTCACTTGCCTACGTTGGACACAAATAAAATGCCTAGACTAACAGCAGAACAGAGAGAACGAGTTATTGGGATGCTGCAGCTGGGTGCATCGCACAGTCATGTAGCCAGAGTCATGGGTTGCTGCAAGAAAACGACCACTAGACTGATGACACGCTTCCGAACA
Source organism: Haliotis asinina (assembly GCF_037392515.1). NCBI lineage: Eukaryota > Metazoa > Mollusca > Gastropoda > Lepetellida > Haliotidae > Haliotis > Haliotis asinina. The sequence goes on from NC_090281.1 coordinate 78,698,713, forward strand.
ACCGGTCGGACTGCAGACAGGCCGAGGACAGGAAGACCACCCGTCACCACCCCTCGGGAAGACAGCCATTTACGGGTGCTTCACTTGCGCAACAGATTCCTGACTGTGACGTCACCAGCAGCATCCAGCCTTGGCCATGCAATTCAATTCAGTACAAGGACTGTATCCAGACGACTCCACCGATTCGGTATCAGGGCCTACAGACCATTCCGTTAACGCTGCAACATCGACGTCGTCGACTGGATTGGGCAAGGGCAGTTCGACAGTGGCAGCAGCGGAACTGGCGCCGAGTCCTGTTTAGTGACGAGAGCCGTTTCCAGATGAACCAAACTGATGGTCGTGTTCGTGTACACAGACGTCAGAACGAACGTACCGCACATTGTTGCGTCCAGGAAGTCGGGCCGCTGGGCGGCGATAGTGTGATGGTGTGGGGTGGAATTTCTGGCGACGGAAAGACTGAGTTGGTAGTTATAGAGGGTGGTTACTGAGGATTTTGACACCCTGAGACACTCTGCTGGTACTGATGTGTATGTGCTGTTGTGATCGGCAACCGGACATTTTAACCTGTGGAAAACGTCATAAAAAGTCTACTTACAGCAGATTGTTTCAATTTTTACTGCAATGACAATCTATATAACATGTTCAAAACTTATATAAAACATTTCAACATTAAATGACATGTGTCTCTCTCATTTTATAATAAAAACATTATCGGGGACGTTTCTTTTGCCCGTCAGTTCATTAATGTAGCACACCATATATCCCAGTGAATTAAATATATGTTTTACAGTATGAGATTATCTGCTGCAGTTGGTAGCTGGAACAGTGCAAGGCATTCAGCTGTAGGTATTTAATATTCATACTATAAGGGTATCCCCTGCAGTAGATTTGAGGCACTAAGTGAGTGGGTTTCGGTTTACGCTGCACTCAGCAATATTCAAGCTATATGGCGGCTGTCTGCAAAGACATTGTCTAGACAAGACAGTCAAGTGATCAACATCATGACCACTAATCCACGCAACTGGGATACGATGACACGAGTCAACCAAGTCAGCGAATCGGACCATCCGATCACGTTTGTCGCCTCTAACGACAAGCATGGGCTACTGAAGATCAGTTCAGGTTTCTGCTACAGGTTAAAGGTGTCCGTTACCGGGGGCATTTGGTACAGTACATGGGTGTTCAAGTATGAATGTATCCGAAACGACAGTTTTCTGATACGGTACAATCCCTATTATAGTATCATCTACAGTACAAAACTGTTACAATGATAACCCCTTCAGAAGGAATCTGTTACTATAGAAAACAAGACCAATTCAAGTGCATCCATTACGGTTGACATCGGGTACAGTATATAACATCCAACTGAGTAGATATCGTTACACGGTTATTCACTACAGTTTAGTAGGTGCACATTACAGCGCCATGGTACATGGTATCATACTTTATACTGTATCTATACATGATATCCGGCGCAGTACAAGGGTATCTACTGAAGTAGGTTTCCGGTACAGCAAAAGGGTGTCCACTACAGTATGTATATGATACAATATAAGGGTATCTAACACAATGCAAGGGTTTTCTCTTCGAAAGGTATCTGGTACAGTACAAAGGTAGGCTTAGGTACAATACCAGTGTATGCCATGCAGAGGCATTTTGTACAGTACAAGGATGTCAACTATAGTAAACAACTGGCACTGAAACGATGTCCGCTAACACTATGTGTATAGGTATTAAGGGTATCCACCACAGCATTGGGTCTCCATGGCATAATTAGAAATCAGGGTGTCTAGTAAAGTGTATGGTTACTATTGGTTTTATCTCATCCTGAATTTAGCCCCAAAACATATTCCTGATATTGACATTTAATGTACTTCATGTGCTGTATCTCTGTTGATGCCATGAGCATGTCACCTGTAGGATATTTTATGTGTATGAGTCATTTCACATGGATGATATACCACCTGTATGAGCGTGATTCCACCTGTATCGGTGTTGTCACACCTGTATGAGTGTCATTCCACCTGTATAAGTGCTGTATCATTCCACCAGTATACGTGTTGTCACACCTGTATGATCTGTCATTCCACCTGTATGGGTGTTGTCACACCTGAATGACTTGTCCTTCCACCAGTGAGTATCATTCCACCTGCACGAGTGTCATTCCGCACGTGTGAGAATCACTCCACCTGTATACCTGTTGTCCCATCCGTATGACTTGTCATTCCACCTGTTTGGCCGTTGTCACACCTGTACTTCAATAGTGTATTCTTTTAAACTAGAATTATGTCATATTGCATCAGTGTATTGTGTAACATATGAGACCTTATTTGGAATAAACTATGTCAGAATGTTGTCATTGTAATCACTTCATTCTTTTCAGGGTTAATTAGAATATTCAAAAGTCGAATTATGCGAGTCCACCTTATGTGAGTGTCAGTGCGTTTAGAGACACTATAACGTGAATAATGAATAACAAGGAACCGTTTTCATAAAGAAATATCTTAAAATGTATTTCGGCATTTGCTGTGATTCACCTTTCACTTAAAGATCAACTATACGACGTACCGAGCAGCATAATTGTAACTCCTACCATAAGGAGGATAATCTACAACCATCTGTATATGGTGTCCCTGCTCCTACACACATGTACCCGCTGCGTTGAAGAGTTTATATCTGCTAATACCCACAGAGGTACCCGTTACGTTGAAGAGATTCTCCCCGAATACACACATAGGTACCCACTGTTTTGTACAGTTTATCTCCTAATACACTCATTGGTACTCACTGCCTTGTAGAGCTTATCTCCTAATACACTTATTGCTACTCACTGCATTGTAGAGCTTTATCGCCTGATACATATGGATGTATCCACTGCTTAGCACGGTTTTATCTCCTAACACACACATTTACCCGTTGTTTAGTTGAGTTTTATCTCCAAACACATTCAAAGGAAACTGCTGTCCTGTAGAATTCTAACACGAACGGTGCCCGTTGCTTTTTCAGAGTTGTTTCTCCTAACACGTGTATAGCAACTGTTTATTAAAGGGTCACGTGTTTTGACAATAAATACATACATTAAATATAAAACCCACCCGAACCTATGGCATATGAGACAATAAAATCACGGAGTACCATAAAACAAGAGAAAACAATTACACAGAAGTTATAACCACATTGACGCACGCATGCACACAATCATGCACTCCATCACCCATACTCTCTCACGCGTACTCTCTCTCAACTACACACTCTCACCTACACGCTCTCTCATCCATGCGCTCTCTCATCCACACGCTCTCTCACGCATACGCTCTCTCGATGACGCTCTCTCACATCCATCCTCTCTCTCACACATACGCTCTTCCACCTACATGCGCTTTCACAGTGCACTCTCCATTTTCACCAAAGCACTCTCTCATCGCCTACACGCTCTCTCACCAATACACTCACATACACATTTTTTTATCCATACGCTCTCTCACGCACACACTCTACTGACCCTCTTACCCATGCACTCTCTCCCCCACCCACGCACTCTCTCCCCCATACGCTCTCTCACCCAAACCCTCTCTAACCCATACATGCAATCAAGCATGTACACACATTACCAATAGGTAATCACGCACTCATACACAATCTTAGGCTTCGGCTATCGGTTTACTCCCATAAGAACATCATCACGGTGGTTTATTCCCTATCACATTATCATTAGTAAATTACTTACAGGTAGGTTCCACCTACCCCGTCGACGGCACAGTCAGAAGCCGACTTTAAACAGCCAAAATCGTCGTCAGGTAAGTCATTCACCTCTTCCGTATTGGAATTACAGTGTTGTTTACACGGGAATATTACTTTTCCTCTTATCAGTCTACTGATGGAGCAATAATCAGAAACATTACTGTACAATATTATATGAATAACATATTATCGAAGTTGACAAAAACTATGTATTTGTGACACATATGTAATCATTTCAAATAAAGTCGAGCATTTTGACAACCCCTTTGGGAAATCTGACCAAAAAGCTGGGGCGTTTTGTAACTGGAGCGATTTGACGGCCACCCAGTATATATACATACGATACACTAAAATTGTACACATTCCTCACACCAAGGATAGTCTAAATATATATTCTCCCTGTTGTCTCCCTGTTCACACTAACCGTTACCTTGTGGAGTTATATTTCTTAACACATGATAGAGATACCGCTGCTTTGTTGGGTTTCACCTCTTAATACACACATTGACACTCTGCATTGTAAAGTTTGATTTTCTAACGCATATACATCGAGGTAGCCACTGCTATCTCCAAACACATTCCTGGTTACCTGCTGCCCTGCAGAGCTTTGTAAAATACAACATTAAATATTTACGAGAAAAAAATATTGTATGAGCATGTACAAATATATTGAAAATAAAACTGGTACGCGCGCTGAATGAATTTAATTTGTGTTCTATTTTATTTGTAAATTCATAAATTCGCAGCATGAAATAGGTCTGTAAAATTACTTTCTTTATAATTCTGGCAACTGATATCCGATATTTATCGAGTGGCCATTTTGACCTGTTCTGTATAAACTGTAATGACTGCATTAGAGGGTAAGAAAATATATTACAAATATATCTACAAACAACATTTGAAGCATAACTTCATTTTTTAAACATACAAATTTTGAATCCACACTGGGTGTTGCGCAAAAAAGTTCTCTATTGTAAATTAATATGTCATTATGGAATTATTTTACCAGTTATAATTTCTCACGAATACATCCTAAGGTTAACATAAACTTAAATTAGTTTTCGTGTGAATGACAGCATTATATAAACAATAAAAGGGCCGTCGTGCATATAACAGACTTATGTGTACACGACATTGTCTTGTCGTGTGTATAAAAGCATTATATGCACGACGTCGTGTGTATAGCCACAGCCTATCTTGAAAGTCCCTCCGATCCCTAAATAGTAGCCGTTGTCTGATTGGTCAAATGTATTTAACCGTCTCGCGTTTGATTGGACGGTCATTGGTCGCTCAAAGGTTACCTGACGCCACCTCCTACTAGGTTTTGTTAGATTCAGTGGTGGAGTGTACGCATGCAGAAACTACAATTACACTACACTAGTCACTTGTGCCCGTGCAAACACAAAGTGATGAGAAAAGACATTTGTGACTTAATTGCTGGACAACAGCGAAAGGCCAAAACTCTGTCATTATGTCTGCGAAAATAAAACACAAATATACACACATCACATGATTAACGACTGTATACAAGTTTGACCTACATTTGGTACTGCGGGTATCTGTTGACCGTCAGAACTTGCTTTTCATTTCCTGTGTCATCACCCGACGCATCCCTCTGAAAGATAGACTTCACTATCCCCATGGCCTTTCAATCGCAGCCGTCTTCTTCAAACACGCCAGGACATTGACAGTGAAATCCGATCTCATTTGTTGAGGTTCCACTACACTATATCAATATCCTCAAACGGACAGAGGCCTGTGACAGCTGTGATTGGATGAAATAGTGTAAGATGTGCATGTGTTTTAAAAGCACATCCACCCCATTATTAAAACTGACCACAATTTTAAGTATTTAGTGCTGTCATTTTTATCACCATGGGTTATGCTTATGTGTGTACATATATTTTGAAGTAGGTGACATTCGGTGCTGAGCTGGGGGTTGATGTGTTCCGCTTCCTGTGCTTGGCAAATGTGCCGGACAAGTTGGCCACAACTTGTGTTTTATTGTAGCTTAGAGGCCAGACTGTGCCCATGTGTACATGGAATGGCTGTTGATAGCCTGGCTATTTTTTTAAAAAATGTAAGGTTACTATAGAAGTCTATGGGAAAACATTTGGTGTTGTGTAACCTGTAGAGAACAGGCCGGAACAGCACGTGTCATTAGAGTTACTTCCCTTTGACCACGTTGGTGGGCAATTGATTTTTGTCGCTCAACCAGGAACTCGATTTGATACGTGACATCCAGGAACAACAGCTGATACGTCACTATAAATGTAAATATCAGCAGGTGTATAAGCGGCTACTTCTGTATCGATACATGTAAAGCACCGCTGGAATTGCTTATGTGGATCGGAACATTTAAAGCATACTGTATTCCACAAACAGAACATAATGTGTCATTGTGTCTGAGTGAGAGTAAGGTAACAATTTACAATTAACGTTGCAAAAGGTATTTCTCAGCCATATAGCGTCGCTGTTTTACATATTAAACTGGTTAGCCGCAAATAATGACGAATTCTAGGCTTAACACAACATTTGCTCATTCACATATTACATGGATTTCAGTCTGCAGTCTGTGTGTACACAAACGCAAACTTCTTTAGTTCCCTGCAGAAAAACGGGAAGATTGTTACTTAGAGTGGCGTAAAATGTGTTTAAAGCAGACACCAAATCAGATTTTACGAAACATCTACCACTTGTCCCATTTCCTCATTTCTTTAGTCTGGCGGTCAAAGCGTTAGCTCGTTACGCCGAAGAACGGAGTTCGATTCTCCACATTCACCGGTGGTTTGGTTACTGAAGACCAAATCTAACCCGAGTCTTCACGGGTTTGGCCCGTTATAAAGAAATTACGTGAAATCACAGCAAAACCATAACAAGCGTCTGGCTTGAAAGGTCAAAGACATCAATCGATCCTTCTTTTCCAACATACCGGCAGGATAAATTGATAATGCCAAGCTAAAATATATATTTATCGCATTAATATGATCCATGCCTGCGACAGTATTGACTTAATTCTCGACCGTGTCAGCAAAGCAGTGAAAAGATCGTTTATCATCGAAGTCCACGGTGGCAAGCTTTTGGAAAATGAAAATATCACTTCGAGCATATGTCTTCGAAAACGGTGTTCCGTTTATTCTACAAACAGAAATAAATGCCTAGCCGAAGAACGTCATATGAGCAATAACAGTTCCGTTCAACGTGTTACAAACTGCAAGAAAAATAATTCGTTTTAAGTGTAGTATATGTTTTAACTTATAACCGACGGTAAATGCGAGTTCGACATGAAAAAATGCCATAGGCTGTCATAATACATTTGTGTATAAGTATAAGAGAATAAGCACGTATAGTTTGCTGGTGGGCAGTCAACAGCCCCACAAGACAGAAGCCTGTCACATCAGGCTTTTGTCAGGCAATCAGTTTGCTACCGATAGTCTAAGATACGCCTGTACACAGACTTATGTGTATCTGAAATATCCAACGCATAATCGGACAGTGTAACCAGGGAGCGTCTAACAGGTTGTAGATATTCCCTGATGTAACAAAGTGCTACATATAACAGTGAAGTTACTGCAGCGCGTTAAGGTAGAGCAAACTGAACGCGAGGCAGTAAAAACACAACCAAAAGGCAGTCGATCCAACACATGACAGTAATGTGCCAGACCTAGTTGAACACGTCAGTCTGATGGTGTACAAATCAGAAGACTCTCATAGAAAGTGAAACACATGATGGTAGACTCTAATGGTAAATGTAACACATAACTGTAGACTTTAAATGTGAATGAAACATAATGACTGTAAACTCTAACAGTGACTGAAACAGTGAACCAGGTGATTGTTTCCGCCTCTGAGGAAGTCAACCATTTCAGATTAATGCATATTAACACGTATCGATCATTTCCTTCAGGAGATACTAAGTCCTACGTAGGAGATATCAAATACTACGCAGGACATAGTATGTCCTACGTAGGAGATACTAAGTACTACGTAGGAGATACTAAGTACTACGGAGGAGATAGTAAGTCGTACGCAGGAGATACTAAGTACTAAATACTATGTATTAGATAGTAAGTAATACGTCCTATGAAACATATCAATCCTAAGCAGGAGGCACTAATATACTATGTCCTACGTATGTCCTACGTATGTCCTACGTACGGTGAGATAGTATCTCCTACCTAGGCGATAATGAGACTAAAACAAAATTTTCGTACTACTGCGCCATATAGCTGTGTCCATCTGCGTTTATTGCCGTCATACAGCTGTGTTTATTGCCGTCATACAGCTGCGTTTATTGCCGTCATACAGCTGCGTTTATTGCCGTCATACAGTTGTGTTTATTGCCGTCATACAGCGACGTCTATTGCCGTCATACAGCTGTGTTTATTACCGTTATACGGTTGTATCCATCAGTGTGATATAGCTGTGTCCATCAACGGAATACAGTGATGTCCAACAGAGTTATGCACAAAACTGTGTTTACTACCGTCATACAGCTGTATCTATTGCCGTCATACAGCTGTGTTTATTGCCATCATACAGTTGTGTTTATTGCCGTCATACAGCTGTGCTCATTGCCACCATACAGTTGTATTTATTGCCGTTATACGCTTGTATCCATCAGTGTGATATAGCTGTGTCCATCAACGGAATACAGTGATGTCCATCAGAATTATGCACAAAACTGTGTTTATTGCCGTCATACAGCTGTATCTATTGCCGTCACACAGCTGTATTATTTGCCGTTATGCTGCTGTGTTTAGTGCCGTTGTGTCAGTTTTTATACAGCTATGTGGTCTGGCGTTATGCAGCTATGTGCATTGGCGTTACACACCCGTATCTATTGCCGTTATACAGCTGTGTGTATTGGTGTTATTTTAAAATTGTATCTATTGCCGTTATACAACCGTGTGTATTGGTGTTATACAGTTGTATCTATTGCCGTTTTACAGCTGTCAGTGTCGACATTTCATTATGTTTTTCTACATTATGCAAGCTTTAAATATGTTGATTTTAAGTGAAATCTGAACGCTAAGACATTCGGTAACTAGTATTTAATTACAGAAATGTTATATATATGTTACTTTATGACACAAATGTGAAGTGAAGTGGTAACTCTGGCGTATAAATGTTTTATCGTGTGAATTTTACATTTCCATGAGCTATTATTCTACTATATAAACATTTGTTTACTTCGTGGTAGCAAACTTGAGTAGTGTAGCTATCCTTTAATCAGTTACCATTTTTCTTTTGCGATAGGTATATCGTAATTATCTGTAATGTTAGTAAATAGGCAGTGTAGGGTAGTTGTTACCCTCATATGCTGGTAGATGAAACCATAATCAGGATAGTTTGTACGGGAAATTGCAGAGTTAATTGTATTGAATTTTCATGTAAGTGATACAATTGTACACGCAAAATACAACGTATCGGGTATTCGTGTTCTTCGTTGCAGGTATCTAAGATGTACCGTATCTATGCAAGTAATACAATCCATTGATATTACTGTGTCGAAAAGAGAATGGTGACCAGTGATGTGTGACCTGTAGTTCCAAACTTGATGGAACTTTTTTTCACAAATCGAGCGTGAAAATCGCCGGTTATTTCCATGGATTCTTGGTTGAAGTGTGAGTCCGTATTTGGACTTACAGACATAACTGCGTACATTTCATATGTAGGTGTTATCAGCCTTTCGTTTCTTTCTTGGTGTGCTTGTAGTCAAATATGAAGTATCGATACGCTTGACTCGTTTTGATTCTTAATAACCATTTCTGAAATAATTATTTACAGTTTTTCTCAATATTTTCATAACCCACGAAGACGAAGCTACCAAGACAGTGCTCATAAAACTACCAGTGCAGTGTGTAAAAGACACCAAAACAATAGTGGTCAACTACCATCACACGTACAGTTTCTTTTCAGCAATTAATTACAGGTAAAGTATATCATGCAACGATATACTTTACTTAAACCTCAACATAAACATTCATTTCTTTCATTGTAAATCGTGCAAATTATTCTAGAATAAAAACTATTTTCATTAATAGCCAATGAAACGGTATTTCATGTTCGATCTTCGAATGTTTGTAAGATGTGTTTTGGAATCCCGATTTTGAGGAGCATGCTTATTGACATGATGTAATCTTTGTGCTAGAGTCTTCGTTCGAGTCCATGTTTTTAGTTTTCTGTGAAAATGTTAGTCGTTGGGACGAAAGAATACGCCAACTTACACGCGACCGACCGTTGCGGCAAAAACTGTAGACTTAGGAAGTGGTAGTTGAATCTGTGCAACTTCCGGTTTATACAATACAGGGGTTCCCTACAGTGTTCACTGGACAAGTAAGGGCGAAAACCCAAACATCGAACTTATGACAAGGGTATTCACTGAACGACGCTGTGCTTATTTCAGAATCGCCATATTTGCATCTGACTGCCACAACACCATTATGCACCATGGCAGTTTTGACGTTTGATAAAGGTGACGGCCAAAATGGAATTTAATGAACGCAGGGCTTCCTTGAGATTTGTGCCTCTGACAGGACCATTACGTAGAGCCGCGCGTTGAATGCCACTATAATCAGGAATGGTTCTTTCCAAGTTCCATCTGGCCATTATTTGGCCCTTGGTTCCAGCTGTAATGAACAGAAATGTGCCGGTGAAATCGCGATAATTGAAACTGAGCTTCACACTCCTTGAAAGGAACAAGGCGCCCGAGGTATCTGCAAGACGTTTGATGGCAATGTTAGGTTTTATTTGTGTCGTATGCAATTATCTCAGGAGACTCTACTGGAAGGTACTATTAGAGGGGTATGGAGGGGGTGTCATCTTTCTATCCGGACACCTGGTACAACTGTTTGATAACGACAATAAGAAGAAGAAGACGTATAGTCGATTCAGTGTACGGGAAGGTTCTCTTTCCAATATGGGTAGGAGTTTTGTCGCAGTCGTATTAACATTTTTATTATATATCACTTATGGTAAAGTGTTAGTGCAACGTTAAACAGGATTCACACACTCTTTTGCAGAGGTAAAGCAAAATCCTGTCAGATCGGTAAAGCTCCATGTCCACTTTATGATAACTATGTTTTAATGGTAGGCCCTGTCAAACATTATCTTTTACAGACTTACAGACTTGCAGACTTGCAGTAATACTGACTGTTTCACACAGAAACGTGTAGTTCTGGTTACTGATCTACGACAGAGCCTTCCTGGCTCAGAGGAACGCTATGTTGGTATTCGTTTCTGTAATCTGTCTGAAAATTTAAAAATGAAAGCTATAGCTAACACCCTGTTTTCTTACCAACGAGTCCCTGATTTTCAACACTTTATCATATGAATAAAACATAAAAACATAATTAATTGTAAACTAATCAAATCAAACCAGTGACAATTGGGACCCTCTAACCTATTCTTCAAGTTCTGGCTAATCCGTGCCCACAGCTTCCTCAATGAAACTGACACCTTTTCGCGACAGATGCGATTACAGTTTAAACTGAAGATTTCAGAAACAAATGAATCATCCTCTTCGGCCTCGCCCCAGGGTCACGTTCCTCTTGCACAGAAAACGCCAGTATGCAGACGACGTTTGCAAATCCAATATGGCTGATCAATATTTGACGTCTGCACGTGTGCTGAACAGACTTTCTGGAACCGCTTATTCGGCGATTCATTTGAAGAAACTTGATACAGATAGCAGCAATAAATTGAAAAGGGACGTTTTCCTTCTTGAAAGAATCGCAGAGGATGAAGACTGGACGAATATTGATCCAATCTTGCAAGGGCTCGACATAGCTTTGCTCACAGGGACTCAGAAAACCAAATGATTTCCTATTGAAGTCGTGGCCAGAAGTCTCATCTGCGCCGTTTCGTGATTGCCACTGTCAAATTCAGCCTTCACTCTTTTTCTGCTAAGGATTTGCATTTTCTGTTTGAGTGATTGTTCGCCACAGATTGTAGAGATTACTCTCTGATCGCACAATCAGAACCAACTGCGGAAAGGCCTGGTCGGAGTTGATGGACTCGGTAATTTGATGGTCGAGGGCCTCCTAAACACCCTGACATTGACATTCGTTATCACATATTAGTTGTTTGCCTTGAAAGGCACGGGTGTTTGCGCTCTGGCATTGGACGGATGCGGGTCTGTCGATAATTACATCGGATCTCGCCCACAAGTGTCATCAAGAGGGTTGGGAGTGGACAGTGTAGTTGTGGTCCGATCTACGTTATGAGGAGTAATAGGGGATGTGGTATACTAGGACATGGTGTGACAGAAAGGTAAATATTACCCCTGCTACTTGCCATTGTCAGCGTCGGGTTTGCAACTGCATGATGATGTTTGATAATATCCTTTAGAAATATGGTGATGGGTTTGATCTCTGGAAGAATCCCACGGAAAGATCGTTTTTCAGTCGCAATTCATGGTTTCTCCCGAGTGAGTGAGTCAGTGAGTTTGTTTTCATGCCACTTTTAGCAATATTCTAGCAATATCACGGTGGGGGAATCCGAAAATGGGCTTCACACACTGAACCTATGTGGGGATTCGAACCACGGTCTTAAGCGTCACGAGCGAACGCTGTAGCTGTTAGACTACCCCATCGCGAAATCATAACATACAAGAGTGATGTAAGGATGGTTGTTCGTTAAAAGAATTTAGGGTCATACAGTGCCGATGGAGAATGTATGAACCCTCGTTTGTGAATATCTGATGCCCCATATGTGAATATTTAGTACTCTTTGTGTGTGAATGTCTCGTGCTTCATATGTGAATGTCGACTGCCCGACAAACCAGGAAGTACTTCCTCATTGCTAGAAAACATTCACCCCAATTCTTTGCTGGTCAGCATTCATAGCTTTGTATGTGCATATCTGGTGCCAGGTTTGGTTACAGTCCAGTATGTGAATGTGTGGCGTCCTGTCAGTGCAAATGTGAAACCATGTTTATGATAGGCTGATGTCCATCTTGTGACAACATGGTGGCCCATATGTGAATGTCTAGTGGACCGTGTGTGAATGTCTTATGCTCTGCATTCCCATATGCTTTGTACCCAGATGTAAATGTCCTAACGTCTACTGTCAAGACAGTCGGACATTTAATGTCTTATACATAAAACAGGAAGACAGTCACATAAAACAATTGATATCACAGAGGAAACTTAAGACATCCAATTACTGAAAACTCATTATGTCGACCTTGTGGATTGTAAATCACGAACGACTGAGGTTGTGCTTTCCTACCTGGGACTATGACCCATCTCGGCAAGACGCCATCTATCATTGTTAAGAAAATCTAGTTTGACTAACCATGTTGTGCCCTCGGTTTCAACTGTTGCGCGATGTACTTAGAGCGAATCTGTTATTTAGTTAATGAATCACTGGTGCATCCATAACGATAGAAAGTTTCTAACGGTTTTACTGACTCGTTTAATCTAAGACCGAAATCCTTTCTGGAGGGGTTGTGATAAGAGGAGAGGTCAGCTTGACCCAATCAGCGCCGCGGAATACGTCACGTTATGTGGACGAGAAGTTTCGTGTTCAGAATGTTAACAGCAGATACTATTGCTCTCGCTCTGATGGGATTCTGGGTGTTTTGTGTCGTGGAAAATGAAGTAACTAACTGAGTTTGATTGGTTTTGTCGTCGAAACTGTTCAAGAGTGATAGGGTTTGTATTGTAGACGTAGTCTGGTGTAAGCGTTACCATTTACAACGCTACTGGAACGCCAGGAAGCCATCTGTCAACAACCTCTTGAATCACTCGCGACGCACGGTGAAAATAATTGATTGTTTTCGCAATTTGATGAAAGAGGTGAACCGCTGGACTGATTAATAACTTTCAACAAAGTAAGTTAATTTATCAGGAATGCCATACAGAAAGATATATTGACGTAATTTACAAAGACACGTAAAATGGGCAGGTTGAAAAACGATATGAAAGAAATCTTTCTTTTCTGAGGTGATCAGCTCATCACACGCAGATATGCACGCATACACTTAATGAACCACTGACTGACTCACAATATTACTTGGGGCGGAGGGGTATTCTCGTCACGACGAGGATCTGGGCTTGATTCCCAGCATGGATACAATATGAGAAACCCATTTCGGGTGCCCCCACCCCACCCCACCCCACCACCCCCACCACCCGTGATATTACCGGAATATTGCTTAAATCGACGTAAAATTTAACTCACTCACTCACGCACTGAATTATTGTCTGACTGACTGACTGACAGACTTAGTCAGCTCATCTTTATGAATAATACTCGGCGTATATATGTCAAAATACATGAAATATATATTTTGCAATATTTTGACGTAGCAATACGATACGAATACGATATCAGATATGACACAACTATCATGAGCAGGCCGAGTAAACCCAACTATCTGACAGTCAGTGTTTATTTAGCTATTGTGTCACGACACAATCATCTATAACTCTGTAATAAATCACCATAGGGAACGGCCTGTCCGACAGCAACGTGTTGTATCGACCACTACTCAAAACCAGCCTTCCAGGAATGCCTACGTGATGGACGAGTTTATGTGAATGATGCCATTAGATGCCATTAGATGACATTAGATGCCACTGATTCTCACGTCTTGCATAATGCCCATGTCTTTGAAGAAGGTCTATTTGGCAATGGGAGGTCGAATCTGTTTTTATGGTAAATTTACCATATATCTCCCTCCAAGATATAATATCATTACATTTATCTGGATTCAGAAATAGATTAAATGTATATGCCTAAGTGTCATCGTTTAGTGTTCTGCGCCGTCTGTTTTCAAGAAATGAAGTTATTTTGCTACTTTGAGAGATCTGGTAGATCTCGATGCAGCTAATTAGATTTTCTTGACTTAGGAAATGAAGTAACTGTTGTTTTAGGTTAGACCTGGTATTTTCGATGTCTGCGATACAATGCTGGCGTCCACGTGTGTCTTTCCTGAAATCCCGCTTCACCACATGGCTACACGAATTTGCTGTTTGAGATAGCCATGTTGCTGCTTGAAGTTTCCAAACTTGACGATGCATCTGTTTATTAGTTTTTATTAACTGTTGTTTAAAGGTACTCAGCAAAATTCGAACTATATGGCAGTGGTCTGTAGATAATCCAGTCTGGTCCAGGCAATCCAGTGATCAACGGCATTCGCGCTGATCTACGCAAATGGGATGCGATATGAGGCTATTTCCGTTAGTCGGCCCTTACGACAAGCATGGGTTTCTAAAGGTCTGACTGCGTTCAAAGACGAACTTCATTAGCATATAATTTATCGAGAGGAAGAAGTACGGTTTGACTCGTTTAGAAGTGTCTAGCTATAGCGTGAAACGGGATATAATACATCCGCTTAAACCCTTTACCCGTAAATCGAACCCGACCTCCACGAACGAACACTTTGACCACTGTGCTCTCCCACCGCCAAAGGCATTATTGGAATAATTCATTCAATCATCCCTACCTTATCCTGCCCAATCACTGAACAGCGTAGTATATATAGATCAACGTACTCGATATAATTCCTCTTTCAAGAAAATCAAATTACAAGCTACCAAAGCAGTAATCTGATTTCCTTCTGGCACGAGCGCCGTGGTCAAGGGTTCGACCCTACTGCAGAACCAATAATATGACCAAGCAACGCTTATCTAATCAAAAACGTTGAATTGATGAAACTGAGTGTAGAAGACGTCTCACGGGAGTATACCATTATACTACTTGCCGTCAGATCATGTAACCCTATAGGGCGGGTCTTGGATCGGTGAGATGGATTTCAGTTTTGGGGTATTTCAGCTTCATCGGTTAAAGCTAAATTGTCGGCGGATGGGGTGAGGTGTTGGGATGTCTTAAGAATGTGGATTTAATAGAGAGTTTGATTTCACAACGCTATGAAGAATATTTCAGTGACCCAGTTCGTAAACGTATATAATTTTTGAAACGTTTGGGACAACACAAAAACTATTGTAAGTACTGGTGGTACATTTAGTTGTGATTCTGATAGCGCATCAAATTTCGATATATGTTATAAATCTTATTTGCTGGGATGTACAATGATATGCAGTACAGATAAAGATGATGAATTACAAACATGTTTAGTCTACTAACACACAATGAACCTGTTAAGATCTGGGTTAGAACTAGTGTTCAGCAGCTCATGATTAACGCAGGAGGCGACTAAGGGGATCGGATGGTCAGGTTCGCTCAGTTGGTTGACATATGTCATCGAATACAAACTGCCTTGCAATTGATCACTGGATTATCTAGTCCAGACTTCGAAACGGTTAGGTTCCTACAATCAACGGGCACAGATATGGTGCTGGCAAACATAATTCAGGTGAAATTGCATATCAATCGATCGCAGCTTTCTGGTACATCTAAGGGCCTTAACTCTGCATAGCAAATTGCGGCTTCTTAGATGACAGACTGGACCACCCGTGTCATCATCTCAAAGATAGTGATGTGGACTACAAAACACTAATTGAATGCACAATACATTTTCGCCTGTCAGAACAACGCAGATGATTTTTTTGAAGAACAAAGAGGGAATTGTGCTTATGTATGTATAAACTATATGTAGCATTCGATCCACATAGTTTTCGTAACGTTACGAACTAGTTTGTCATACTTACGAATGTCACTGCGCTACGAACACTTTGTGGATCACACCCTGGGCCGGGATTTTCGAAAATCTGTTATCGCTAAGATAGTCATTAGTCGATGTAAATGTATGGCGCTTACGACTATCTTAGCACTAACAGAGCTTCGAATATATAGGTCCTTGATTTCAATATCTCTAACTGACAGAATACAATGTCGACATTGGTCGTTTCTGTTCATAATACACTTGACAACAAAGGCCTATTGTCCAAATCACGCGCCATGCCTACCGCGACCCTCCCATCATGCTTCAATAACAATGGAGTCGCTCTAACAGCAGAAGTCGTCACTGGAACTGCGTGACCAGACATTAAAGTGAAGTAATTGATGAAACAGACTTATTTTCAGGACAAACACAAAAGTATTTGCCCTCTCTCGTTTCCCCACGCCTTTCATAGTAACACCGTCTGAAAAATGTCACCCCACAATACCCAACTGACCTCGCCATATCCTGAACGGTTTTAGACAAATAGAGCTGTTTGTAACTCTGATATCGTTTTGCCATGGCGACAGCTGATTTAGTTAATGCAGGAAAACCTTAGGTGTATTCTTCAAAGTTTGGTTACTGATCCCGCGCTGTACAAACTTTCAGTAAAGAACCTGACGTTCGTGTTTGGGCGAGGAAATCTCCCGCATTGAGCAATTATTTGGGTTGTTAAACATCCGTATTCTTTGTTGAGACAGATTATACATACACTCGACTCCTCCTCTGTTAATTTCTCCATATGGATCTTGACGCCTGGATCATGATGCATGGATCTTGATGAATGGATCTCGATACCTGGATCTTGATGCCTGGATCTCGATACCTGGATCTTGACGCCTGGATCTCGATACCTGGATCTTGACGCCTGGATCTCGATACCTGGATCTTGACGCCTGGATCTCGATACCTGGATCTTGACGCCTGGATCTCGATACCTGGATCTTGATGCCTGGATCTCGATACCTGGATCTTGATGCCTGCATCTCGATACCTGGATCTTGATGCCTGCATCTCGATGCCTGGATCTTGATGCCTGGACCTCGATACCTGGATCTTGATGCCTGCATCTCGATACCTGGATCTTGATGCCTGGATCTCGATACCTGGATCTTGATGCCTGCATCTCGATACCTGGATCTTGACGCCTGGATCTCGATACCTGGATCTTGATGCCTGGATCTCGATACCTGGATCTCGATGCCTGGATCTTGATGCCTGCATCTCGATACCTGGATCTTGATGCCTGCATCTCGATACCTGGATCTTGATGCCCGCATCTCGATACCTGGATCTTGATGCCCGGATCTCGATACCTGGATCTCGATGCCTGCATCTCGATGCCTGGATCTCGATACCTGGATCTCGATGCCTGGATCTCGATACCTGGATCTTGATGCCTGGATCTCGATACCTGGATCTTGATGCCTGGATCTTGATACCTGGATCTTGATGCCTGCATCTCGATACCTGGATCTCGATACCTGGATCTTGATGCCCGGATCTCGATACCTGGATCTTGATGCCTGGATCTCGATACCTGGATCTTGATGCCTGGATCTCGATACCTGGATCTTGATGCCTGGATCTTGATGCATGGACCTTGACGCCTGGATCTTGATGCATGGACCATGGTGCATCCTTTCGGAATGTGTTTAAACATTCTTGAGAGTTCTTGATCTATCGTAAAAGACATTGACATTCATATCCATCTTATACTTTTGAAATATTTAAAGGAAAACAAAAATGTTAGATTACACAACTTTCTCTCGGTCATTGCTGCACGAGTAAAAAAATATTGACAAGGTATATGTCTTAATGGTGTAAAGCGTGTTATTTGTGAACAGATGATCAAATAATCCAGTCAGTCTGCTGTACTTCTCACTATTTGAAATTTTTGTTCACTCACTGGATCCGTGAAGTCCCGGGTTAGAATTAGCAATAAGAGGCTCGGGTGGTCAGACTCACTGACCTGGCTGACACAGTCTTATCCCGTTGCGTAGATCGATGCTCGTGCCGTTGATCACTGGCTTGTCTGGTCCAGACTCGATTATTTAAGGGAGGTATCGGGAGGTCACGATTATTGACTTAATTGATAAATGTCACCGTATTCCAATATGCTCATGCTGTTTTTGCGGCGGTCTGTAAATAATCGAGTCTGGACCAGACAATCCCGTGATCAAGATCATGAGCATCGATCTACGCAAATAGACAGGTGTCAGTTTTCTGACAGTTTTGGTTAAATATACAGAAGTTCATAGCTGGGTAAATTTGGGATTCGAACCACCACGTATCAAAAGTAAATTACAAATCAACCTACTGGGCTTTTACTATACCATCTAACCTTGTTAACTCCAAATCAATACACGTATTTTCGAGTTACATGCATTTTACAGACCGTCTCCGTCTCCACGCCTTCTCATCGCCTACGTTCAAATATCGGTACAAAGAAATAATTATCGACTTTTATTACTTAAAATAAACTAATCGTTGTCTAATTCCACCCCAAACTTCCAGTCACAGTACCCAAAGAGCAGTCTTAAAGAGCAGAGTCTCTAAAACAGATTACGTCGAAATTCAATCAGAGCTTGTAATTTCCTCTGGCCAAAAACGTCCCTCTCTCCCGCTTTTGGGCCTGTATCACCCTGTCGGAAAGACGTCTGTGGCGGCCAATCAGTGTCATGCAACAGCCCTGTTTCTTCCGATGACCAAACGCGGGTCGTAAATTACAGTCAATGTGACTTAAAGCCATCGATTTTTAGCTGCAAGTCTATCTATATTTTCCGGTCGATTGTAATGAAGTAGTGAGATCTACTCTCTCGACGTCTCTGGGGTCCAGGAAAACCATCTGTGATGTAGATCTGCCTTGGTTTATAGGGCCTGGGCTTGTAATTAGTTTCAGGTGGTGATTTTCAATTTGCTGGTGACAAGCTTACAGTGTGATCGAATTGGAGATAATGTTATGGCGATATTATTTGTAGCTTGACGCGGGCGTTTTCAATACTGTTTCAGAAAACCAACTTACGTTATTTCTATGTCAGTGAGTAAGTTTAGTTTTACGCCGCACTCAGTAGTATTCCAACTATATGGCGGCTGTCTGTAAATAATCGAGTCTGTACCAGACAATCCAGTGATCAACAGCATGAGCACTGATCTACGCAAATGCGTGACAACCAGGTCAACCACGTCAGCGAGTCTGACCACCGTTAGTGGCTACTAACAAGCATTGATTACTAATGACCAACTCTATCCCCGATCGTCACGGTTCTCTGTGTCAGTGGTTGTTGTATACAGACCATATGTTATCTGTAGCGACGTCTGTGTGCAAATTACTGGACTGATTTTATAAAGGTTAGGGTTAGGTTGTTTTCATTTAGCGAATCCTCATGAAGCGGTGATGTAGCCTAAAGGTCATTACCCACATGGATACAGTGTGCGAAGCTTGCATCTGTGTCCTCCTCCGTGATACCACTAAAAGCGGCGCAAAACCACTCTCACTCACTCACTGCTAGAAACCGCAGTTACCCTGGTCAGTGGATGAGTTCTCATCACTCATTCGGAGTGCAGAACCAAAGCCGAGT
This sequence comes from Haliotis asinina, assembly GCF_037392515.1. Lineage (NCBI taxonomy): Eukaryota > Metazoa > Mollusca > Gastropoda > Lepetellida > Haliotidae > Haliotis > Haliotis asinina. The sequence goes on from NC_090281.1 coordinate 78,718,666, forward strand.
ACCTAGAAGAGATAACAGTCTGCATGGGTGAAGATATCGCGGCTGCTCGATTCACTCTACACGTGAGACGATGTCTTGGTTTGACCGCATTCATACGGCATCCTCGTTTCATAACGTGTGTGATATATTCTCATAACTCCCGGGCTAAACAGAGTATACAACCATGGCCGAACATGAGACAAGCAAGATATTGTTCATGAATTTGATATTGTTATCCTGGTTATAATAGGACGTTAAGTGTCCAATGTTCCGATGACTGTTTCATCGCCCACACACTGATGCCCTGTGAGTGGTAGAGAGTGAGTCAGTGAGTAGGATTTTACGCAGCTTTTAGCAATATTACAGCGATATCAGGACAGGGGGACACCTGGAATGGGTTTCACTCATTGTACGTGTGTGGGGAATGGAACCCTGGCCTTCTGCATGACGAGCGAACGCTTCAACTACTTGGCTACTCCACCGACCAGCCAGAGAAAGAAGAATATTCATCGTAGGCGAAGACTGTGTCGAGTATATGTTCTTGGTATTCTTGTTGCATTCAGTGTCATTAAGGCTGCAACAGAACCAATATCGATCGAGTGAACTAAGTGAAGTACGTACAGATGCAAGTTTTGTTTGTTTGTTTTTAACTCCGCGTGAAGCAATATTGCAGCTCCATTTTGGCGGTCTGTAAATAATTGGGTCAGTGGCATAAAAGTTTTGAACATCCTTCACTCGCGCTGTCGTATTAACCGGAACCATATTTTTTATTTGAAAATAATCTGGGCAAATGGTAACGGTTTATATCAGTAAATGACATTCACAGTGTTTGTCGTCAGTTGTCCACCTACGTTGCGGTAATCTGCAAATAATCGAATCTGATCCACACAATCCAGTGATCAACATCACCAGCATCGATCTTCGTAAGTGATATACGACCTGATCTCGTTAGTCGTCTCCTACGTCAAGCATGGGTTGCTGAAGACCGATTCTAATCCTGATGTTCATAGCGTAGGTCGATGCTTATGATGTCAATCACTCGACTGTCTGGTTCAGACTCGATCATTTACAGACCATCGTCGTAGAGCTGGAACATTGCAGCGTTAAACACCACACAAGACCTTTAGGATGCACCTCTTCACCACCAAAGGTGGCGCCTCAGACGACTGGGCTGATTACTGGGGAACCAGCGTCACCCTCATGCATCGCCCTGTTAAACTGACTCATCCCGATGCAGCAGAAATACAATCACCATGTCACTTGAAGTATGCATCCCGACTGAAACACTTGACCGGAATCACGTAATATCCCTTCATTCTCGTCGTGTGAGTATTGTCAGTCATTGTCTGTGATAAGGTCATTGATAAGGTAGGCATTGCTATGTCATTCAGTCCTACAGTAACCGGAATATCAACACGTCTACACTGATAACAACACTGGACATACAGAAACAATATTGTCCACATCGATCCCTATATCTATATCTTGACAATGTACGTGACATAAAGAGTCCTAGGACTCGATTTAAAGATATGAGGCTGTACATATTTTACCTGCTGTTTCCCAACTGTAAGTCGGCCTGAATTTTCGTCAAAATATACCATGTTTTATATCAATTTTCTACACCGATGAGAAACTTTATACCTTGGTGTGAAAATAACGTAGCCATGCGTCAGTCCAAGGGTTGATATTGCGATCGGCAATCCAGTCCACAAAGAAAAGCTGACGAGCCATCAACCCAGTCTTAATCCTGACAACCGGAATCCCAGTGTCAGCGACTTTTGTCCCTGGACACGATATGTCATTGTGACCAATAATTCTTCACACTTTTGACCACTGGTTTGCCTGTTCCAGTGTGGCGCGGTGGGTAGCCTAGTGGTTAAAACTCGTCACGCCATAGACCCGAGTTCGATTCCCCACATCGGCACAACGTATGAAACTCATTTCACGTGTCCTCCCCCGTGGTTTTGCTGGAATATTGCTAATAACGGCTTAAAACTAAACTCACTCACACTCACTGTTCCAGTGTCGACGTTCAACCAACTATCCAGCCGTCTATGTTCTCACTACGATAACCCACTAAAATCTCAACGACATTCGTCAATCATTATCCCAAATGAATTTAACTCATGTGTTTATTCGTTCATAAAGGGGCATCTGACAATATTTGTACAAGGTAAAATTTCAGCGGTGCAAGCACGACGATGCCATATTATATTGACAGGGTGATGCCACGAGGAGCTGATGTTTCTCGTTAAAACGTCACCTCCTTTGGAGGTTATCAGCTAACACATGGAACATGCATCTATCAGCGAGGTGATGTCGTACTCACAACTACTGAGCTGAACGAGGAGCGGTAGGACAACCAAGTGATTAAAGCGTTGGTAGGCCACGTCGAAGACCCTGGTTCGATTAAAAACATATATACAATGTGTGGAGCCCATTTCTGGTGTCCCCCACCGTGATATTTCTACAGTATTGCTAAACGCGGCGTAAAGCTATACTCATTCACTGGGTAGAACGAGAGGAAAGTTACAACAAAGCTAATCCTTTAGTTAGGGTTTGATTGTTAGCCCCGCACTCAGCAACATTCCACTTGCGGTCTGTAAATATATTCGAGTCCGGACCAGGCAATCCAGTGACTGATCGCGTGAACATCGATCTGCGCAAATGGGATACGATGACATGTGTCAAGCAAGTAGGAAAACGTGAACACACGATCATCTTCGTCGCATTTTACGATAAACATTGGTTGTAGAAGACCAGTTCTATCGCGGATCTCCACGGCCTTTAGATAAGTCTTTTGATATTGCTTGCTTATTGCTAAAAGCGTCGTAAAGCTATACTCACTCTTATCACAATTTGATCCAGGCAAGTGGACGAATGAATTGGTAGCCTATAGCGCTTCAATTTGCTGTGTGAAGAGTTGCCTCCCTTCCTAGATGAAGGTTCAACAGGACCTGGCAGGTAGCCCAAAGTACAAATGTATCTTTAACCCTTAACCAAAACCGTAGATCGCTTACCATGCTCCGTGGAATTGGCTTTGACGAAATCAGACAAAATACAATTCCTTGGAATGTCTTTTCTCAATCTGCCTTCCAATGATGTTAAAGCGGTACACAACCCTCCAAATTCCATTCCGCTTTTTAAGTCTTTTCAAGCAATCAACCATACATAACCAACTCACAAAATCCCTTTGATTCCGGGTGCCTGCAATATACAATTTCAAAATAAACTCAGCCGAAATGATCCTTTCTCTTAGAAGAATGAAAACCCAAGAAGAACAAAAGAATATTTTCCAGATTAGAATTGATTTTCTGTCCATTGCTGACAAGTTTACAGATGGTGTCCGGTTGGTTTTCCAGAGCATTCTCCAGCGCAAAATGTTTCAGTTCTGGGAGGATTTACCTAAAAGCGATGCAAATCTACAGGAAATTGAAACAGAATTCGATCAAATCTCGTTACCTCAAAAACGTCAGCATAACTGGTGTCCCTCGAGACGAGAGCCGTGCGTAGATTAAGCGTAGCTCAAAATGGATTTGAAGAAATGCGGTGGAAGTTATTTTATTCCTCGTACATGGTGTTAACCGTTTGATGCGACTAGTGAATTTAGTTTAGATGTGTAGTTAGCATTTATGAAATGACAAACTGTTTACTCCGGTTTGTTTTTTTTCCAAGTGTCTGCCCAACTCTCAATTTACGGTGAGGTGTATAAGAATGTTTGCTCATATGACGACGTGCGTGATTGTATATATGTACTGCTTTTTAGTGCTAGCTCCCAGATGTGCCTTGCCATATAGTCAAGCATGAATAAATACCCTGCTAAGACCCTGACACCGAGCCGACCAGTCCAACAAGTACCGTATTGTAACGTCTTATTGTGTGGCGCGGCCGGGAACATTCCGCTCTCCGGTCTCGATTTGAAATTGTAAAATTTTATTCAATGTGCAAATCTTAGCATACTGTGTCAGACCAAGGTGTGAATGATGCAACTCGGTTACAATATCCATGTGGATCAGTAATATCAGTCCGGTAGAAATCTAGATAAATCCATGCAAGCACACACACGCAGGCACAGTCATTCCCGTGCATAACCACCATGATCTCAATAATCTTGAAGGCGATGTTGATCCACTTCACTTGACCTCATATAACTCTGTAAAGGTTACCTCAGGACGGCTATTTATAGACTGGGTAGCCTGGTGGTTAAAACGTTCGCTCGTCACACCGAAGGCCCGGGTTCGACTCCCCACTTGGGTACAATGAGTGAAGCCTATTTCTGGTGTTCCACGACATGATATTGGTGGAATGTTGCTACCGAAACGGCGTAAAACAACGCTGACTGACTCACCGAAGGACAGAAGAAACTAGGTCAGCTTTCAAGGCGTTTGAGTCGTCAAGAGTGAAAGATGAAAGGGAAGGTATGACTGAAAGTTCTACACAACAAACGTTGAAACGGTTCACTTCGATGAAGATGATTTGATATGGTCAACAGTTTGTGTGAAAGTAGGTTTCTTGACAGTGTTAGGGCACACCAAGGTGGAAAGTTCACCGTCTTTGTCCTCTAACCTTAACTGTTGATATAAATATGATAATTATTACGAAAAATATACTGATGATAATAACCCTCAGTAACATTCATATACAGCATCACCATATTCACATGATGATGATAATGACGACGACAACGATGATGATGATGATGATGATGATGATGATGATGATGATGATGATGATGATGCATTGCGCTGGTCCTGTCTATACAAACTGTAATTTGTCATGAAACCTCCCCCGGGTTAGATAGGATTGTCTTGGACGAGTCAAACAAGGGGTCACGGATGTCGTCGACTGACTGGAATGTGTAATGTAATTGAAAGATCAAAATACGGACAGGGACGTGACACAAATGTCGATGACGTTACTTGACGTTTAAGGAACGAGTGTAATTAACCCCTTAAGTGCCACGAGGAAACATGTTCTCCGGGGATCAGAGGTATTAGAGTCAACAACGCGACAATAACGGGATGCATAATGACTGTGAATAACAGACAAGTGAGTGAGTGAATAATGTTTAGTGCCGTTCCATCCGACAACTGGACGTGGTAACGAGAATCAGCAGTGTTATGAGAATGACCTGGACATCTCTGAAGACCCAGTCACCACAACAAGCCGACAAAGCTTTAACGATGTCAACACGAATCTGAAATTCCAAACCTTTCTGACTTGTTTCTGACATGCCTGAGGATTCATCTCAGCAAAGCGAATTGCGCCTTACTTAACCGCTACCGTCCCACCCGTGAAGTCTATGAAACTATTGTCTCCACCACCCCTAGTCTTAATTAACTCAAAGCCATTATATACAACAATGACAAAAAAAATGAAACTTGCACTTTAGGGATGCGGGTGTGGAGAGTAGGGCGGCGATGATTCTGAGGGAGGTGGGTCACCCATTGTGTTCTGGGGAGATAGGGGGTCAGTTACACAGTACATACTTTTCCTTATAAATCACCATCCCCCACCCCCATCCCTACTCACACACTCACACACACCAACCCCCACCCACCCCAGCTATGAAATATGGTCCCTTAATCAAATTGTATTTGTATACAGATGTTGTTTATGACTCCGCAGATCGTTGCACGGGGTCAGCAAGCTAAAAACGCGATGCAATAATGATTTATTTGTCACTCACAATATTCCAGGCTGCACAATAAGGCGATAGGCGCCTAAAGCCTGCTGACGTGAGATACTCATGATGACGACACTAACAACACCTAATCTACCAGCATCCTGCTCCTATTGTTCAGGTTCTTTGACATATTTGAAATAAAAGTTTTCCGCTCATAAATATCAACTCTGAAACATTTATCTCTGTTGACTTCATGTATATCCAAGCTACGCGTTGAAGAATTATTCCACAATTCCTGATTTTCGTCTGTAGTGAAGTCCTCCATTTTGCCAAAGAAGCCGTGCGTTGATTACAATGGCGACTGAGACGCCATGTCTTCATGTGGCCTCTGTTAAATCCCCATCGTTGGTGCATTTCAGCCTCATCCTGAAGAATAGTTCAACCTCCACTGTCAATATATTATCGAATTGACATCTGTAATGAAATATCATCAATTAATGTTCAAGTTTGATTTCTGTTTGAAATGCAATACATTACGAAGAAACAGCATCAGAAAATATGTTGACCAGAAGTAAGTAGGAAACCTCGGTCGACATTCAGGGTAATCTCCAAGTACTGATTCTTGTATACAGCGAAACACTGGGCTCCCTTGTCCCACGCCCTGCTCCCACACCCTGTTGGGACACCCTACCCAAACGCTCTGTCCCCCACACCCCGTTGCGACGCTACTGGCCATGGCGGAATTCCTGCAGTCAACCATTGCCTAGCCAAGGAACGATTACCCATGAGGCGTCATGATTCTCCTGCATAATAGACAAAATGATATATCAGAAGCGTTATTGCATTTGAAAAGCGGATAATCAGCTGGCCTTGACCTCGCAATGGTGGGAATTCTTAAAAGTTCACAATTTGTTATTATGCCCTTTTTAAATAAGAGTTTTAATTACCTGTTTGAAAATGGCATGTTCCCCCGTTGTTTTATAGGGCTACATAGCATTCATTCACAATCTGTCTCAAACATTTGACGGCTCCTACATCAACCCATCTCTCTTTTCCCATAAGCAAGAGATATTCAGCAGGTCGTCAGGGGTTGACCATTAGGCAACGTGAATCCCTGCATACAATGCGAATCATTAGATTGTCTGGTCCATATTCGATAATTTACAGACCAAAAAATCGTAACGGCGAGTGTAGTGTTTAAACAGAGCACAAAGTGTTCTTCATTTGTTCATTCATTTATTCGTTCATTCATTCATTCGTTCGTTCATTTCCTATTCGATTCGAAAACAAACATTGGGGGACAATAGTTTGTTTGCAGATCTAAGCTGATCAAAATACACTGTTAATGGTAAAAGTACTGACAATGCTTGTCTTGCGTTATTTTCCCAACCTAATCCCAACTGGTCATGTATTTAGCGTCAACTGTCCATATAACACATTGTATCCTACTTTCGTTCATTAGAATGTTTCCCCAGAACGAGAAATATGTTTAGGATTTAGCTTTTATTCTGTCTTCGTGCTGTCTAAAATGTCTCTGCGATCATCATTTGACATTTGTTCAAAAGACTTATCTGAAAGGTGAGACGTATTTGGCTATTACTCAACCAGTCAGACAAAAACATGGTGTTAAATAACCCATTATTTCTTGCAAAAACCATATGGAATATATCCTGACCAGTAAGATAATTGTAATCCTTATCTAATGCACTCAGTCTGCAACCCTCCTCCAGGTGACACTATGAGACGTGTTTTTCATCTTGGTAATACCAAAATCGATCAACCCACAACATTCTGCTGCTGCTAAAGCTAAGCAATGATACTGTTAAATGCCAGCGGATTTGAAGCTACGGATCTGATATAATGCGCTCATATGTCGTTATGTACCACTCAAATTTTGATAGAGATGTGCACGTTATACTCCTGACTGTATGCGGCTGTTGAAATATGTCGCCATCCTAATAGTATCTGGGCTTCTTCTGTGACATTCAAAATGAAAACACATGAAAACGATTTCTAAGTTAATGTTTCTAGTTCAGACAGTCTCAAATATGTCAGTTCTTCTTACGGATTTTGAATAGTATGCATTGCGTGTTAAGTAATACATTTGCAAATATATCGGAAGGCTGAAAGAAGATTTAAGAGCTTGAAGGCTTTATGCTTGGGTAACTTTAAGACACTTTAGCCGTACTTCGTTGATTATGTTGACTTCTGAAAATTGTTTTATATGTGTATGATTCTGGCGATACTGCAAACGTGCAAAACATCAGTTTCTCAGTCACATACACTGGCACTTTGTACAACCTCGTGATGTACATCCTCAATACATTACCCTCTAACAACATCTAATTTCGATAAACTATTTTCTGCAAACTAGATTTTGAAATACGTTATGGGACAGTCGTGTCCTTTCTAATAGGAAAGGGAAGTTGAAATTAGTACCTAATTAGTACAATTTTAACCTGTTAACATAGGTTACCCCATACTCCATTATCCGACCAAACGCATTATGAGTTTCCATTCTTTGAAAAAAAAATCCATTAAATTTCAACGGTAAATGCAGATTCTATACCAAACACGGTGTTCAACAACATCCTAAACATGCTTAGACCTAAACATGAAGTTAAACACAACGATAAAAATGTTTGCACCTAAACATCATGTTAAACACAGTCTTTAACATATTTAGACCACAGCACGATGCTTAACACAATCCTAAAAATATTTAGACCATTAAACACAATCCTAAACACATTTACACCTAAACACCACTTTAAACACAATTTTAAACATATTTAGACCTAAACACGATGTTAAACACCATCCCAAACATGGTATACTGTTTTAAAATGGTAAACATTCTGAAACCAAAACACGAGGTTATGCTTAATCTCTAGCATATTTAGAGACATCAGCACGATGTTAAACACAATCCTAAAAATGTTTAGACCTAAACATTATGTTAAACACAATCTTAAACATTCTTATACCTAAACACGATGTTAAACACCATCCCAAAACATGCTTAGGGCTAAACACGCTGTTTAACACAATGATTAGACCTGAAGACGCCAGTTATGGGATAAGGAATGTGGATTTGTGTCACTACAAAAATGACTTGGTTTCCTGAAACCTGGAAACCATCCGTATTGTGGGTAATTGGAGAATCCAGTTGGTTTCCATTCAGTGAAACTGACTAACTGAGTTTCCAACTAGATTCCATTTTTGATTCTATTATAGTGTTCTCGTATTTGAGACGCCAATGGAGACGTGATTTGATATCATTCACTGAGTTGTTTAAAGATTTTTGAAGGTGGCCATTCTGTTTCTGAACATGACCGCCCCTTGTTAACAAAGTCCATAAAAGCTTCCGTTGAAGAAATATTCAGCTTAGTGTGTTCCAAGTATCTGAATCAGCAAGTTCTCTTTTTCTAGGGTATTATTTACCGGATTCGTCCAGTTTTGACGCACATTCATCAAGCGCGCAGTGCAGAGTTGCGTTCCTTGATGTTGATGGGTCCGAATCCCTGTTAGATCTGTGTGGCATCATGCTAAAAGAGGCCTTGAACCTAACACGTTCACCACGCCTAATCGATTTTGGAAATGGATAAAAATGACGTAAAACCATACTCACTCATTCTCTAATCGATTTACCTATGCATGTTGGGCAAAAGCTTAGTTTTGAGTTTAAACTGGTTAATCGGACACGTACAAACTTTGGGTCATTGAAATTTACAATGAATGTCTGTGCTACCGTAACCCGTGCCTCTGTGTAAGCGTGATATGAATAAATCTGAAATTTTACATTAAACTATATGTCCCCGTATCTATGCTTGGAATAGTGTCTGGAGGAGTCTAGAATCCGGTGGTGGCTCCAGTCTTCAATCAAACCAATCTCTCACTGGTATTCATGGAAACCAACATAAAACGGTTACTGAAAACTAATATTATGTTGTTTTCAGATATTTCTGCTTTTATTGTAAGTCTATTTGATGACAGATGATTTCCTTTAAACCAAGTGCAAGAACAACACAAAGGCTATATCTGATAAAATATACATATATTCACCGTTGTTGTTTTGTTTATTTTGTTGTTGTTGTGTAACGCCGCTCTCAATAATATCTGTACGGGGGCAATCCAGTGATTATCAATTGTCGCATCAGCGTACGTGATTTGGATATGATGTCAGGTGCCTGACCACCCGATCCCGTTATAGCCGCCTCTTACCACAAGCATTGGTTCTAACCCGGAACGTCTCGGGTTACGTAATTGCGATACGATCAAGTTAGCTCGCCAGACCACCTCATGCAGTTAGTCTCCTCTAACGACAAGAATTGGGATTTTTTTCGCTGAAGATCATTTCTAACCTGGATCTTCGCGAGTTACACAACAGGGATACGATGATCTGCATGAACTGAGTCAACGAGTTTGACTACCCGATCCCGTAAGTCGCCTCTTGTGGCCAGCCTTGACTGCTGAAGACCAATTCTAACCCGGATGTTCACGTGGTTTTCATGGTGAATATGGACAATGCCCACTGATTAGCTTCTGTATGGGGGTCCACGACGTACACGGGTCTTGACAACAGAATTCCTTCTAGTCACAGATAGATTCTTCACTCAGCCCTTGGAGGTCTTGGACTTAGACTCTTGCAACGATTACCTACTACTGAAATTACTTCGTGAACTGAGGTCAAAGTAATCTTACGACATAGACCTATGCCATGCTACCATCATCCGTGGGACAAGACCTCGTCCGAATAGAGGTCCACAGAAGGATATTCTTGGCGTGTCATCGTGGTTTTGGTTAATTATCTTAAGTGGGTTGACGTAAGTGAGGTGCACGAAATGGGGTTTAACGTCATTCTTGATAATATTTCGCTCTGCATGTCTTGCTGCTTGTGCTAGTCCAGACTTAGTTTTAGATAGCTAGCTGACTGAGATACCATGCCGCAGCTAAGACACAGTGCCCCATTAATCTTGGCTTGTCCTACTTTGCACCTATTTCTCAAATCTAGGCGATAACGACAATGAGTAAATGTCCCTCACAGCGTAACTCCTCCATAAATACATACTACGTGCCATGTTCGTGCTCACGGGTTCTTCTTGCATTTATCTACCATTCACAAAGTAGGGAGGTTTCGGCTGCGAGGAAATGTCCCCTACAGAGTTCCATACTAAAACATCTCCACAATTACGTGATTGTTATTTGGACAGGGCGTAAAAGACTTACATTACCACATACTGGATCGTGTCATACCAGTGACAATCTGTCAGATTTCATTCAAACATTATTATCATGTTTGCATTCATCTGCAACGAGACTGACGTCCAAATCGTTCTCCTCATAGAACGCATGTGTTATTTTACAACCCGTAAAAACATTATGAAATCCCCCAAACCAGCAAAAAACATCTTGATTCGATCAGAGCACGTCTTCCTTTTCCAGATTTTAATCACGCGAAATCAGAAATTGTCGGATCGATCCAGCTATCAAAACAAATCCTCTCATCTCCTCGCGGATACTCAAACATGGAAACGACCCGGATGTATGACATGTGTGTTTCATTGTCACTGAAGCGATTGGTTAACATTTAAATCTTTCCAACCATCGATCTTATAATTGAGTTTATGTTCAAAGAGGGTTCATGCGATAGAGGATCATGACTGTGCACTGGAAACGCTGGCCTACATGAGTGGCAAATATAATGACAATTATGAGATTTTGCTAATAAGTAATTGAACATAAACAATAAAACATCCCTCCCTCTTTGTTTTAATTTTAAAAAAATAATCTGCTACAAATTCTCGCAAGACTTGATTGCTTTCATTTCGCTACTAACTTTTTTGCGTATTTTGTAACAAAGATATTTCCCGCAGATATTTTTAACGCCGGTGTGTTCTCGCATGTGCTTCTAATAGCAGTTGACGTCAGATATTACTGGATAACAGATACCTATTTATACGTCGAATTCTTCTTATTAATGTACTGACATCTGTATAGCGCCGATATCAAGCTCAACGGCGCAAAGGCGGATTGTTCCCCCTCGATCAATCTGGATGTCAATCTCAACGGCACGTCGCATTATCAATTTCACCTCCCTGGGGAGCTCTGACTCGATGTTTTCTGAATAATCCTCAATTCGGATTAGTCCAAAAAGATTTCGAAGAAGAATTTACCACAAAAAAAAAAAAAAACAACAACAAAAAACAAAAAACGTGGAAGTTGATCAAGTTGATGGAAACTCATATCAGATTTGTTACAGAACAATACATTTCTAGCAATCATTTTGCTTCTTTGTGATGCCACGTAATAAGAACGATTGCAGCAGGAAAATCTAGGGTAACTTTAAAACATTTGGCATAAACATATCAAGGGGGAGACATCGACTGAAAGAGTGTATTTAGTGTTTAGGGGAAGGTCGAGCCTGAAACTTGACTTGTGTTTAAATCCATCTCTATGACATAGTATTACGCGTGGAATCATTCTAAGAACTAGTTCCCTAGCTCCCTGTGCTAGTCGCATTACGTGAATCGTGGTGGTGAGTGGTTTTGTGCATAGAGCTTAGGTCACAAATCAGTTCAAGTTAAGCACCGTCGAGTACGGACAGTCCTTGGATAGGTGACCGCGTTTGGCCGTTCGACTCCTGAGAGTTTCTAGGATTTCGGTCCTGCCCCACAACGAAGCACTTGAGAAACATGTGGTCTTATTTTAGGCATGTGAGTTTGTTCAAAATTGCCTCTGTTCACCCAGCAGAAAATGGGTACCCGGTGAGATAAAGTCATGTGACTATAACCTTCTAGCGCCCAAGAAGCAGCTTGGGTTATCCGAGATAATGATAATAATCGGAGTGTAGTGCTTTGAGCGTGCCCCTCCGTGGTGTGGAATTACAATTACAGCGCATTACAAATACCCTTATTATTACTAAACGGATCAAGCGTGAGACTATCCTGATAGCTTGTCAGCCAACGACCAACGATTTGTAATGTCAGTGTTTGATTTCTCTGACCCAGACACTGACCTAAGACACAGTGCTGACTGTGCTGTATTATACGTAAATCATATAATGCTGTATTATACGTAAGTCATATAATGCTGTATTATACGTAAGTCATTTACGTGGCGGTGGAATATGTACCAAACCACATCGAGTGTTGTCAAAGCCAGATTTGAACTGAGATCAAATGCGCATAAAGATTAACATAATGGTCTAGAATTAGATCTAGAGTTATCTACCCTTTAGGGCACGTTACCTTGTGAATGCTATCATGTTTGACAATATGAGACATGTATCTATCCATCTGGGTATAAAACAAATATTGATGAAACTATTATCATGTTATCAGTAAATACCATATAATAAACAACAGATTTCTCGTCATGTCGAAGATCACGGTTTGATTTCACACATGGGTACAATGTCAGAAGCGCATTTCTGGTGTCCCCAGCCGCGATATTGCAGGAATATTGCTTAAAGTGGCGTAAAACTAAACTCACTTAGTCACTCACTGCCGCGGAGGTCTATACAACAGGGTCTGAGATGAAATGTATTAGATATCACTGTCATTTATGGTTAACGTCTCGTTTAAGTTACGAATATGCGAGTTTTGTCGTTTAACAACAATCGGTGCTCAATCATGTGAACTAACTACTTGCAGCCAGGACTTAGCCGTAGTGATGGAACCAGTTAAATGTGAATATAACATGTTGTACACCGGAGAGGTGCTTTGTTGTCATGGATTCAGAAGTTGGTGTAACGTGTTTAATGCCATAAAATACTCATTACTGTATTGCAACTGGCTGTAATATGGGCATAGCACGTCATATAAACATAGTCTGGTACTGGATAGCGATTTCAAGAATTATTTAGCAGTTTGAGGATATCCATTAAGTTTTGTTAGGTATTCAGTGCCGCAATTTTCAAAGGCGAGGGAGTTGAATGTTCTCGGCATTTAGGTTTCGTAGTCGCGGGTTCAGTTATATTTCAGTGACAACTCAAGTCGGACTGAAGGATGGGCACATCAGGTCATACAGAAGGATGGACCAATCAAGTCGGACAGAAGGATGGACACACCAGGACAGTCAGAAGGACGGACCAATCAAGTCGGACAGAAGGATTGACACACCAGAACAGTCAGAAGGATGAACACTTCAAATCATAGAAAACGCAGAAAAAGATTAAGCGCACATAAATATGTTAATTGCTAACAGAACTTTGTTTAAGTTCAGTTTGTGTATGATAATACATACGGTAATTACCTTCATTTAAGAATTTCTTGGTGAAAAGTGTCTCGCAAACACACACCGTGGAGCATGTCCAGAAGCAAGCCAAAGCATTTTCACGCAGTTTGTGCATGTGACACACGTCAGTATTTAATCTGTATGGGGTACTGAAAAGTAGTAAATACTGGCTCTGGTTTCATTAGTTTAATTCACTGGTTCAGGCTTCCCTGCAACAAGGTGTCACACACTCACACACTCTCAGCACATACTGTCCAGCTGACATGGCGTCAGGTATAAAAGTTGGCTTCAAGGGTGGAAAGTAATACTCCTTACAGTTACTCGGTGCATTATGAAAGGGTATCATGGAGCGGAATCGGATTCATTTACTTCTCTTTAATAGATACAATGTTCAATCATTGTTTATGCCACTATGGCAAGAAGAAGATTATCATATGGCATATCTCCCGTATGTCTCTTAAAGAAATTCTTCAGCAATTGTATGTCCACTACGTAGTTGTCAGACACTTGATAAAGGGAAACCAGTAGGATGAAGCATCACCCATATTCTGGACAACCAGGGATGACTACGAATACATTGATCTGATGAAACCCGATTCCTTCTTTATGGGACTGGTGGACGCTGAACAGTTTAAAGGCAGTGACGTACAGCATTTGCAGCAAAAACATCCTTAATATGGCTCTACATTAGCAGAAATAAGTCAAAATAAGTTGAATTTCAGAGTCAGGACACTTATAAAAATACCTTCATTTATTTACAACATCTATAACATTGACAAAGACATATTCTCGTCCATGGAATAAAATGTTTTTCTCCCATGGGCGAGATTTTGTAAAATCGCTTTCAACTTGCCGAATTAAGTCAAAATGAATTGAAAGAAATGTGTCATGATACTTATAAACATGCTTTCATTCATTTGCAACCTCCAAAACATTGATTCTGTTTTCTCTGTGAGCCAACACTGGGCGATCGAGTTTAAATTTTGAGTTTTCGAAAAAATAATTTCATTTTTTCATCCTTAGCACATATTCGTGACAGCTGCATGTTTATTTTTGACAAATTCCTTGTCGGAGAGTTGCCACAGGGCGGAGAGTTTCAAGATTGTTGTGAGCCCAGAATTACATTGTAACGTATTTTCAAGAAGAATTTGCCTCTTGTATGGTTCCATGTGGGTATGTCTCTTACGACTGTAAACGCCACAATACATGTAGGCGGGCAGCCTGATCACTGTATCCAGGAAGTGATTGGTCCAGTCGCTGTTCACAATATTGGTAACCATCCTCTTGCTACCAAACCTGTATTTATGAGTGGGTAAGTGAGTATCGTTTTACGCCGCCTTTAGCAATATTCCAGCATTATCACGGTGGGAACAACAGAAATGGACTTCGCGCATTGTGTCCATGAAGGGGTTCGAACCCTGGTCTTTGGCGTGACGCTTTCACCACAAGACTACCCCCGCCCGTATATATGGATTACAACTATAAGGCATACGGATGTCGTGCAGTGACAGCTTTCATTCGGTATAACGCTACTAGTCCAGACCTGAACGGCCTAGGTCACATTATCAGGCGATGAGTACAACGCATGTAACACCCATGTACCGCACGTGTACTACAAAATCCGCGCGAATTGGAAGCAGTTCTGCAACGGATACGATGACTGAGGGTTGGCGTCCGACTGAGGGTTTGTGCCTCATCACATACATGCCATGTTGCCTTATCCTCTCTCCAGCCAAAAAAAAATGATTTGAGCATTGTGCCATATCCATTATTAAAATGTTGAAGGAGACTGTCCTTTTCTTGTTTTCTTGTAGTCAAGACATGATCTTAGAGAAAAAAAAAACAGGCAGCAGTACCAGCCTAAACTGCATCACCGATGGATGCACAAATATTATAGGGGGTGCTTAACGTTTTTATAGGTGTACATATCTTAGCTAGGCAGTTGAGGGAACATATATGTCCTATAGACAAAACTGGAAACATCAGTTGTCGATCTATTTAATTATCCTTCAACATCAAACCTGATCAGGTCGACCTTGACCTTTTCATGCAAGTCAGTTTGACAAATATTAATCCTATCTCTAAGCTATCCATCATATGCAGCCGACTGTGATAGCTTGCAGCCGCCTACTGGAATATTCCGTCAACTGAATATTCCTCCTACTGGAATGACAGGCAACAACTCCTTATTAAGAGTGAGTGAGCTTAGCTGTACGGCACACTCAACAATATTCCAACAATATGGCGGCGGTCTGTAAATAATCGAGCCTGGCCCAAACACAATCCAGTGATCAACATTATGGGCACTGATACCATGACATGTGTCAACCAAGCCTGACCACCCGAAGACTTTAGTCGCCTCTTACGACAAGCATGGGTTGATGAAGACCAATTCTTACCCGGATCATCAAGGATCACCTAAGGACTTTGTAATAGCCTTTTTGTTGAGGTATGGGTTTTGTGTATGTGGATCCTACTGTATGTTCGTAGTATACTGTACAGTGTATGCAAAATGAAATATGCTGAACTCGATTTTCGATCAGATATTCGATTCGATAATAAAATGTTAGGAAAGATAAGAATATTGACAAGATGCTAAAATGGCATCAAATATAAGCTACAACCTCACGACTGACATGGAATTCAACAAACCTCAAAAACCCACATCGCAGAAAAAGATCAGGATCGAATTGTTTATGAACTCTACAACAACATGTTGATATCAAACTTTCTGATCGTTTGTTTACATTTCTCAGGGGATGTGACTTGTTATCACTCGGTTGCTAACACAGACAAACAATGCAACAGATAACCAATATGTTGTCTATCTAACCACTTTACCTTTGAGTGGTCGTCTGATACAGGTTAATCTGACCACATGTCTGTTCCCCTTTGCTGTCTCATACAGTGATAACCAACACAATCAGTCAGCTACCACTGTACTTGGCGTATGTTTCCTACGTAATTGTAATTGCCTCCAGCAATGGGTAAGGTGCCTTGCTTCTATGTCCTTGTCCTCGCTTGGTTGGTCCTTGTACAGGGAAAGAAATATGACGGGAAGGACAAGGAGGATCTCAAGAGGGAGAAACGCAATTTGAAGAAGTTATTTGACAACTATTGGAATACTTTCGTTGAACATGACCCTGAGTCTCAGTTTGGCGGGTCTCTTAAACAGTACGAACAGGAGCTTAGAAGATTGAAAAGAAACGATGACCATATCAAGAATCATCTGCGTAGGCTGGACAAACGTCTTGAGATCACCGAAAAAGAGAACAGGATATTGAAAATGCAGATGACCAAGAGTCTAGAAACTAACATGAGGCTGGAACGTGATATGAAGAATTTGGAGAGAAACGTAACAGATCGCTGCAAATGTCATCAGTCTATTCCGACATTGGACATTTCAACAAGTACCTTGATTCCAAGAACCGAGGCATCATCAAGTTCCAAAAGACATGGCCGATTAATTGCTGCAAGTCACGGTCCTGATACCAAGATGATTGAAATTAGCTTGGATAATCATCAGAAAAAGAGTATTTCAATAAACTCCGGATATATATCGGCTATTGCGTATGATCCGTCTACTAACGGCATCATCTGGTCAAGGACGACCGATGACCACAACACTGGTGCTATCTATTTGTCCAGTTTAGGAGCTGGTGGAGAACCATCTCGTCTCCACTCCGAGTCAGCAACTGCTATGGCTGTTGACAGCATCAAGGGATGGCTCATCTTCACGACCAGGAACACCATCAGCAGGATACGACTGGCTGGATGGGAACACGCTCTCATTCGTAACATGAGTAGGTTTTCCCAACAACGAGGAATTACTTTGGACCCAGGCAACAATCTTATCTACACTTGTGATGGGGATTACATCATCGAAACTGATTACACCGGCAAGCATCAACGAATTCCGCTTCTGGGAGGATTCATTGTGGCCTTGACACTGGACGTGGACAACAATGTGCTGTATTTTTATGAGTTCGACATGATCAAGAAGATGTTCATGAAGTCAGGAAAGACCGAAGTTGTGAAGAACGGTCTTGGGACTCGACCAAAGGATTTGATATATTTTGACAACCGCATTTATTTTGCTGGGATGTTTGAAGCTTATGTCAAGGCGTACGACCTAAGTAGGTCGACTATTGTTCCTGTCGAACAACTCGACTGGACCGGTGTATCATTGTGCTTGATATCCTAGCCAGAGACTTGGATGTCAGCGTCTTACATTGATGGTTCAGTGACTTTCAGATAGTTTGTTTAGCGCCGCTTTCCGCGGGATTTCGTTCAAATCTGAACATAGAAGTTTGAAGGTAAAACTCATAATGTTGAACATTTTGGATATGTGAATATGTTTAATCGAATAAAATGAATGTTTCTGAAGGCCATCGATTATCTGTTTGATGAGATCAGTTGCTAGTTCTATCTACCAAGTTGGGAATGATATTGTTACATGGTTATTTTATCAATCTATGTTTCAGATGATTTATTTCTAAAAATATAGAAAAGTGTGATTAGAAATATATTAAAATATTTATTGTTTCATTAACTATGTAAGAATCCTGCTTTGACAAAAATTATAAATTCATCCTAGCTATATGAATCGAATCTGGGCCAGACAATCGAGTGATCAACATCATGAGCATTGATCTGCACTATTGATATACGATGACATGTTTCAACCAGGTGAGCGAGCTTGACAACTCGGTCCCGTTGGTCACTTCTTGGGTTTGCATGGATTGATGAAGACGACATCTAACCCGGATGTTCACGTCTAACCCGACATATGTACACGCCGGGGAATTGATATATTTAAGGATTGACTGTGTATTTCTTTCGTTGCATTGAAGTATGAAACTAAAAACCGAGGTGCAAACTTTTGTAAGAATCCGCTACTAAAAACCGAGGTGCAAACTTTTGTAAGAATCCGCTACTAAAAACCGAGGTGCAAACTTTTGTAAGAATCCGCTACTAAGCGGATTCTTACAAAAGTTTGCACCTCGGTTTTTAGTTTCATACTTCAATGCAACGAAAGAAATACAAAGTCAATCCTTATAATTAAATTCAGGAACAAATACTATACCCTGTCAACAATATTTTCTTTAAACGTAATCAAATTCATGGAAACAGATATCTTTGTTACCACCGATTAACATTTTCGGTGTAAGAATTCAGTAATGACGTGACATGACTCACGTGACTCATCTACATAAAATGACACGCCTGCCAAACCATGAGCCAATCAGCATAGAGCACCCCCAAACAGCTGTCAATCAACCAAGCTAACATCGGTCGACGAATCAGAGTGGAACAACTCAACGTGACGCGTCCCGGTATCGGCAAAGTTTCAAGTTCAAACGTTTGAATTACTACCTGAGAACTGAAAGAGACAGTTTGAAAAGTGAGAAATGGAAATGAAGCCCGATGATATGAAGTTAGTGGAACTGAGATTGTAGTATTTGCGCAAGCAGAAAGAGGCTGTGATGTGACTGGGATTGCGGAGTAAACAAAAATGGCGTCAGCGTTAGTGCTCGCTTCGATGTAAATAAGGCTTCTGCGCATGTCTGTCACGTACACTTCCGGGGACCCGTAAAGTGCAGTTTACCGTGCATGCTGTTGTCGAGGCGTTGCAACCTTATTAACGTTCACGGATAATTTTGAGTTGTTTGTTTATGTTAACCACAATATATCACTTCAATGTTTACCCAAAGTTCATTAAGGTACCCGAGTGCAAGGGAATTCCCCCGCTGTGTAAAGGGATTCCCCGACATTCCTCAGGTCCGAAAGTAGTCCGGTTCGGTGGGCGTGGCTTATTTTTTTCAGATTCATTGGGAAATGAAATCAAAAGAAATGTTCCCAGTTAACCAATCAGATTGCCAGAATTTTAATGAACACAATATAAATTTAATTATTAGGAAATGAAAGTCGTCCCCACTGTCGCAGTCTGGAGACTGCCGTCATTTTGAGGATATGACAGTGAATGTGTTCTAATGTAGATTCTAATGTAAATTCTTCAACTCTGAGAACAAAACTACAAATGTTGAAACTGGCCGAACCATCATCAGGACGCCGATCAAAATAATTGTATTCCCGTTAATAGCGAAATAGTGTGATCTTTAAGAACACTTAATTCTACTCTATACCGCACCCCTTCTCTTTCCATGATTTGATTTACGACTTTCCGTTTACTGTCACAAATACTTGTTAGTCTTGTACATGATGTTGATAATCCTAGGGACATAAAGCGTGTTCCTTATAAGGATAGCCTCCCCGTTAATATCACCATTCAACAGTCGCATGCTCGGTCAGACAACCTCGGATACCGTCGGGCCAAGGACGAACATGATAATGAACGTTTATGCAGCATTGGTCCCAGTGGTCCCAGTGGTCCCAGTGGTCCTGTACACACGGTAGGGTAACCTAGTGTTTCATGCGTTCTATCGTCGGAGACCCGGGTTCGTTTCCGTTAGTCCTAAACATGCTTAAACCTAAACAGGTCGCTAATACGAGATAAGGCATATGTTTAGATGACTCGGTGATCTGTTTCATATTCTCCCTGGGGTGGTGGGGTAGCATTGTGATCAAAGCGCTCACCCGTGACGCCGAAAACCAGGTACGATTCCCCATATGGGTACAATTCGTTAGGCCCATTCCTGGTGTCCCCAGCTGTAATATTGCTGGACCGTTGCTAAAAGCAGAGTAGACCCAATTCATTCTCTCACACATGTGTCGCCCTGGGGCAGTGGGGAAGACTATTGGTTAAGGCGATATACTTAGGATCCGGGTACGTTGCTCTACATGGGTATAATGTGTGAAAGAGTCCCCCACCCCAATATTGCTGGAATGTTGTTAAATGCAGCGTAAAACGATACTCACTCACTCCTGTCTACGGCTTCTTCATTCCTGCCATATGAATCGCGAGGTTTTACACTATCCTGAAACTAATAACTTTGAATGTTGTTGTACATCTTGCATTGGTCTGCTACAGCTTGCCATGTTGTGAAAGTCTCCAGGTTTCAGTTCATCAAAATAAATAATTACAAACGATTTTATTACGTGATCGAACGCTATTTACTGTGGTGGAATATTCTTTGTTAGGTGTTTTGCTAGGTCGATCGATTTTGATTTACAATTGTGTCATAGATATACTCCTGTCGTAATTTGCTTCAAAACAACAAGGAACTGGCAAGTGTGGTTGGAACGCTACTGTCGGACCGCACCGTCGAGGTACGATGCTGCACTGCCTCGGCCAGGGACTCTCCGGTCATTCATGTATAACATCCATTTTGTTAGTGGCCATGTATTTGTTATTTTACGTCGCAATATTCTAGGAAATAAATATTTGATTCTGGACCAGACAATCCAGTGATCGAAATCACGACCATAGATCTACGTAGTTGGGATACGATGACATGTGCCATCCATATCAACTATCCTAATCACCTTATCCCGTTAGTTGCTCCCTATGACAAGAATGGGTCGATGAACCCGGATTCTCACGAGTGAATCTATTACAATGCGAAACGGCAGAGCTCATGATACGGTTAGATAACTGAATTGACACTAGATGTTCGTACCTTAGCGGTAGCTTCCACCATTCACAATATGCGTAATATAAAAAAGAGTGGTTGTTGCTTATCACTGCACGGAGGTGCAACCGATATGCAACTGTGTGTATGAAAAGTTTTAAACAAGAGTGAGTGAGTGAGTTTTACCCACCTTTAGTCCCAGCACTGTCACCGCGGCGTACATCAGAAATGTACTAACTCATTTCAAGAATCGAATTCTGGTCTTTGGCGTGAAGGCCGAACTCTTTTAGCATTATTTTAGCAGCCACTAGGGTATCCGACCGCACTCTGAAACCAGACAATCATGTGATGAGCTTATCCTAACACGAAATTGTAATTAAGCTGACGTGAATACCGAAATGTTTTTTGTGTGGTCTTTGAACGGCTACGAGAAGTATTACACATGAATGAAAATGTCCAAGGATGTCATCTTTTGTAATATATGTATGTGTTCCTTGTATTACATAAGTTGACATCCATAATGTTTTGTAAAAAACACCTTCTTTTTTTGCGATTCAACTTACAAGAGAGTCGGTGAGTTTAGTGATACGCCGAACTCAGCAATAATCCAGCTATATGACGTGTGTCTTTAATTAATTGACAGACATTCCAGTCCTACCCCCCGATCCCGTTAGCCGCCTCTCACCATAAGCATGGGTTGGTGGAGACTAGTTCTACTCTGGATCTTTGGTCGGGAACTGGAACCTTAGAAACTGGAGGCAAGTCTGGTTCAGTGGTGAATGATGATTTCTTCTTCACTATGTCTACCATGGAAGGGATGAAAGTTTTGCCCTTACTTGCATTTGACAGGTTAGCCGATTCGGTCGAGAAAGTGTTATGGGGTGGGGTGAGATATCCCGCACACACAAATTTGATTTAGTGGTGGTTCGGCGGACTTTGACGACAGATGGTACAAAAATGAAGTAAGTCCTCGTGGTCAAATGTAGCAGGACGTGGAGTCATGCTATATCCTGACCTTGTCAGCTGGCTGACCGATGTTAACTTCCTTGGTCATGTGGACAAGGGGTCCGACTTTGAATCAGAAAGTCCGTGATGGGACTCGGAAATGTAATGGCCGCTACAACATGCTTCCGGACCGACGGAGGGATTTGTTCCAGCATGACAGCTCTACTTCACATACAGTATGCATCACAGTCTTCGCTACCTTACCAGTTCTTGCCATGGTCTTCAGATCTAACCCGATAGAACGCTGGCCTATGGAATGAACGCGATCGACGTGAACGTCAACGTCAAAACACGCCACAGACACTTCCACAACAGGCCATTGCAGGAAGAGTGGGGAAGAATTCCACGAGAAATCATCGACGTATCCAGTGACAGCCGAGACGGTGTCCAGCAATGGTGGACATACAATGTACTGACATTGATGCCATCTTGTGGATTCAAGTAAACAGAAACAGAAACAGTAAAGGCTGTTACTGATTAGCTACGTCATAACGCACTATTAAAACGATCAAACGGCTACAACGACCAGTGTTTTGATCCCGACCACATGTGTATTTTAGTCGCAATGCGTGTAACGAACTACATAAATAACGAAATGAAATTCGCTCTCCCTTTGTTCGTTTACTGTGGTTTAACGAACGCCTAATTATCACATTAAATCCACTTCATCTTCCTTTCAGCTTCACCTCACTGATCTTGATAACCCCCAACACTTGTAAGGTGTGTATTTTTTTTATCTTTTTACATAATGCATCTATGCTAATAAATTTGATCACAAGCAAAGACATGCCGAGGCAGAGTTGACTTTGAAGTATTCCACAAGAGGACTTCAGATCGCTTAGCTTCTAAAACGCCACTTAAAGATATAACACACACGTACGTATATTGATACAGACGAAAGGTCCACAGTGATGATCACATCTTACAGTAAGCCTAATAGCCACAGCTACATTCAAGTAATGTTCAAAGGGTATTGGCAGTAGGATCATACAGACGATTGTAGGAACTCTCGGGTGAAACAGATTGAAATCGGAGACCGAACTGAGTCTAAAGTCGATAAAGTGATCACTTATGTCAAGGAAGATATTCTCAATAATCACACAGTACGTCCATAGCCATGTTACCTATTTCGAAAGCTAGACTAATTTGTCAGAATCATCGTCCCGTGAGATACGAGAAGATTATTGAGTTTATAGAACTGGTTAAAGACGACGAAGCACATCCTGTACTCGGGAAGCTAGGGTATTCATCGCGACAGATTTACAGTCCATGAGCTGGGAACACATCTAATCAACACACTTGTGAGGCACAGGTCTCTGGACAGGTCATAAATACTTATGGCATTGACCTTGAACCTTTAAACGACCGTGCCATCGTGTTGACCGAATTGGGTTGATGGCAACTCGTCGGCCGCGAGTTGACGGCGTGATCTCTGATGAAATTCCGAACATGTAGTCTCTGTCATCTTCTTTGCCAATTTTGTCGAAGATCCCTTTCTTTTAACCTTCTTTCTCCCCTTCCCATTACACATTCCTGCATTCTTTCGCCTCTCTCATTCACTTCCAGCTACACTCCTGTCATCCTCCTCGCTCTACCCCTTTTCACTGTGCACAGCTGCGTCCCTTCTGTATGCAAGGATCCGCTGATTGTGCTTTCTAATCTCACATATGTCACTTTATAACTATTTGACTATCTGGATGCCGTTATAGAATGCGATCTTAGCGATAAGATAGTCGAAAAGCAATATCTTAACATAAACTCACAGACAAAAACAGAAAATAATTCCTTTTTACAGAAACCTTGGTGGGTATCGGAGAAAATCGAGACTTGTTTCAGTTAGGGCTTCTGTATTGCAGAAAGTCCTCAGCGGAAGGGAAAATAATGCGGTTCAGGGACTGTGAGACAGGCTATAGTTCAGTACATGATCACCCCTCTCACCGTATGTCAGTCACCGCTTCTCAGTTTCAATGACCTCATGTATGACATGTAACGAAACCGATATTTTAATGGAAAACGGATCGATATCAGGTTTTACAGTACCCGGGCCAGCTGTAATTGACAGAGGGCTCGGATGACATCGAGGAGGGAAACATTTTGATCACGTTGCATTAGCTATCGTCTCAGCTGTAATTATACAAATTAACTAATTCGAAGTGCGTACGAACTGTTCAAAACGACATCATCAGGATGTGACACTCATGTCGACGTCGTACTTTAGCGACCACGTCGCCTTGGGATGACCAAGATGTTGGGGTAGGTGAGGAGGTAAGAGGTATCGTGGTGGTCTGTGGTCCGAAAACGTGAGTGAATGAGTCAGCGAGTGAGTTTAGTGTTCCACTGCTTTTTAAGCAATATTCCAGCAATATCGCGGCGGGGTCAGCAGAAATGGGCTTCATACATTGTATACATGTATGGAATCGAACCTGGGTCTTTGAAGTGACGAGCGAACGTTTCAACCACTAGGCTATCCGACTGCACCTCCGAACATCTAAATCATGATGGTTAATCTAACCTAGTGGAGCGTCGGAATGTACATCAGAGGTTGTGACCATGTGAAGGTGAGACTAGTGAAGTAAGCGCATGACGAGGGTGGACGAGAGCACCCAAAAATGTGTGCACGTAGAATGGAATGAAGTGGAGTAGAACGGACGAGCAATGAGATATTGTATCCGAGTGGAGCGGAGTGGAGTGGAGCGGAGTGGGTCAGAGCGGTGGAGAAGAGAGGAGGAGTAGAGTGGGTGGGGAAAGGTAGGGTGGGTGGAGAGGAGGAGTGGAGTGGGGAAGGGTGAGGTGGGATGGGATGGAGAGAAGAGGAGAAGTAGAGCGGGGTAGGGTGGGGTGGAGAGAGGAGGAGTAGAGTGGGTGGGGTGGGGTGTGGGATGGTGTGGAGAGGGGGGAGTAGAGCGGGGTAGGGGAGGGGAGGAGTGGAGAGGAGAGGAGAAATAAAGTGGGCAGGATGGGGTGGGGTGGAAAGAGGGGGAGTGGAGTGGGTAGGGTGGGATGGAGAGGAAGAGGAGAGTGGGGTAAGGTGGGCTGTGGTGTGGGATGGGGTGGAGAGAGGAGATGACTGGAGTAGAGAGGAGTGGAGTTATTAATGTGCAGAGTGAGCGGGAGTGCAGGGGGTAGTCTGTTAAGTTTCCATGTTATCAACGTAAGCGAACAATTCGCCGCTTTACGTTTGGACGCCAAATCGAAGTAACACCTATCAATCCCTATTGTGTTGTTAAATTAGCCGTCAGCGTTGTCGCATACATCGTAGATTCCGGGGACCCAATATGGATTTTAATTCCCCAAAAGGTTTATTTTTGCAATTACTGACCAACGTGTTCCGATAACAAGGCAAAGAACGATAAACGTCATCGGTTACCTGGCTACCGATAATATATTCTCAACGTCCATGTTATCTGGCCAGATAAGCATATTTCACACTTGCCTGTACGGTCAATAACAAGAGGTTTCAACAGTCCCCGATAAACACTTGTCGTTGTAATGGGGATATAATATACCCCTGGCGGACATGTTATTGGTGTGTGGTATTAACGACTATATAGCACGAGAAGCTGACACCGTGTTGGTGAAACTGTGAGCTCATAGACGTTTCCTCCAAGAACCTATGGGAGAAGAGAGACCAGAAATGGGCTTCACATATCATACATGGCGAGTGAACACTTTAACCACTAGTTTACCCCATCGCCCCTATTGGCGAAGAGAGTTTTATACACGTCGACACAGTATTAGAGTTACAACTCATCAATACTGACATGTCTTCACCTGTACATTATCGTTATGGCAAAGGACCCGTGTAAGATCCCTGGGTAGAATAGGCCTTCAGCAACCCATGCTTGCCATAAAAGATGACTGTGCTTGTCGTTAGAGGCGACTAACGGGATCGGGTGGTCAGGCTTGCTGACTTGGTTGACACATGTCATCGGTTCCCAATTGCGCAGATGGACGCTCATGTTGTTGATCACTGGATTGTCTGATCCAGACTCGATTATTTACAGACCGACGCCACATAGCTGGAATATTGCTGAGTGTGGCGTAAAATTCAACTCACTTACTCACACGTTATGGCAAAGAGAGTATTCTAAAAATGGTGTTGTTTTCCAGATACTTTTATGAACACAGTTCACGTTACAAATCCCAACACTTTCAAATTTCAGCGATTGGACGATCATTTTATGTTGTAAGATCCCATGTTAGGAGTAATCGGTCCCTCTATTTAAATGGAACTGGGAGTTTGCTTTCTGTAGTGTCAAACACTGTGGGTTAGCAGTATTTCAGCAAATTCACGTCGGGGGATATCCTACATGGGCTTCTCACATCGTGACCATGTGGGGAGTCGAACTCGAGTCTTCAGCGTGACATGCCACGTCTTAATCTCTAGGCTACCTCAACGACCACGGACACATGGATAAAGAATGAATACAGCATTCCAAGCAAACATACACGGAACTTCGGTTCAAATTACAGTTTCACCTCTTATCACATGAAACAACCAATACACATGCGGACACACAGTATACATATACATACATACTCAGTTAAAAAAGGAACGCGACTGTGTAAATGTGATACAAAGAGACTGCTGTTTTCTTTTGAAAACGTGAGTCCTCACAATACCCAAATGCTCTTTATTGTGATAAATAAGACGTCGTTAGAGAGCGTCTTTTGGCAACGTCACTTAAAAGTTGTGTTCGGTATCACAGAGCACACAACAGACGAGAATGACTATATGAGCATCACACATCAGGACGCCATAATGTTACTTATTCCACATATTTCAGACATTTCCAACATTAACGTTACCATGAAAACTATCAGAGAATATGCATGAATAGATTGGATCACATTGGATCAACGTGTGCAGGGAGAATGTATAGATTAGTTATGTAGCCCCATCCCATCACATGAGACTGTATATGAACGGTTTGGTTTCAGTCATAGCAGAATATTCCGGAATATTTTCGACTGAATCCCCTCAGAAAATGGATGAACAGTTTAGAAACATTCTTTTAAGAATGCACATGAACGATATGGATTCAGTCCTCCCAGAATGTGCATGAATAGTGTGGATTCAGTCCTCTCAGAATGTCCACGAAGAGGTTGGATTCAGTCCTCCCAGAATGCACCTGAGATGTCTGGATTTAGACCTCTCAGAATGCACCTGAGATGTCTGGAGTTAGACCTCTCAGAATGCACCTGAGATGTCTGGAGTTAGACCTCTCAGAATGCACCTGAGATGTCTGGATTTAGACCTCTCAGAATGCACCTGAGATGTCTGGATTTAGACCTCTCAGAATGTCCACGAAGAAGTTGGATTCAGACCTCTCAGAATGTGTACGAATAGGTTGGATTCAGTCCTCTCAGAATGCACCTGAGATGTCTGGATTTAGACCTCTCAGAATGTCCACGAAGAGGTTGGATTCAGGCCTCTCAGAATGTGTACGAATAGGTTGGATTCAGTCCTCTCAGAATGCACCTGAGATGTCTGGATTTAGACCTCTCAGAATGTCCACGAAGAGGTTGGATTCAGACCTCTCAAAATGTGCATGAATAGTGTGGATTCAGTCCTCTCAAAGTGTGCATGAATGGTCTGGATTCAGTCCCTTCAAAGTGTGCATGAATGGTCTGGATTCAGTCCTCTCAGAATGTGCATGAATAGGGTCGATTCAATCCACACTGGGGAAAATTCAAATTCTACTTCAGTTCCTTACAAAAACTGGCTGTCTCAGGAACACAGTGCATTGCCTCTAATATCATCAACGTTCTAAATAGCCACATTGCTAGTCTTTCTACGATAGCGGAGCTCCAGATATGTATATTTCCACATTGATGGCACCAGGATGTATTGTTTTGGACATACACAATTACTATCTCTCTGTCTGCATCACCATAACTGCATTAGCATCCTTACTTACATAAGCCATCAATTTCCACCACTTCTAACTCCAGCCTGGAACTCCCCGGTGTATCATAATTGTCCACATTGGAATATCATGGAGATCTTGTACGATTATGAATAATGCATTTACAACAGAGTGTAGGGACTCAGTCAGTAAAGTGAGCAATAGACTTGCACAAGTCTCTACGGTAATAACTAATCGGTTAAACGAAAAATTACTTTTTGTTATAAATAACAGACTTACTGTAGGCTTCTTAGTACTTGTCAGTTTGAAGGATAGGATTACTTCAGATCCACGGACTTTTCTGTAGTCTTGGAGCAAGGCTAAGCGAGCAATATTCCAGCGTTATCACGGCAGGGAGCAGAAAAATAAACTTCACACATTGTACCCATGTGGTGAATCGAACCCGGGTTTTCGGCGGTATGAGCGAACATTTTAATCATTTGGCTGCCCCACCACCCCGATTTGATTGTGACTTACAAATAACACTGTGTTTGTGGTCAGCCTGAGGTTTCCTTCACGCGCAAAGGACGATATAATAATGAAAAAAAAACCCCAAATAGATCATAATCTAAGACAGGTTTTTGAGCGAGTACGTTTTTCTCCGATGTCTCTATCACAGCAGTAAGTGCATACTCCAAGTGGGTTTCGAACATAGGTCTTTAGCGTGACGAGAGAACACAGTGTCAGGTCAGTAAATCTTCACATTCTCAGTCATTATTCCTAATGTAATATAACGGATACTAAATGTTCATGACAGTAATTGTTATTTCAGAAACAGGTGTCTCCCTATCACGACCCTCTGACTTGAAATCGTGAGACCTCAGTGCAGACATTTTGCACTGCAGAGCGTCCACGTCATCGACGCCAACGCGGCTCCAGGCCAACGTGTGCAACCAGACACGGTGAGTATTAATCCCAAGTGACGTAATTTCTTCCGGCAATATTTTCAATGAAATTAAGAGTCTTATTGGATTACCGAGTCAATCGAGCAACAAGAGAAGGATGGACAGGCGCAAAAGAAATGAAAGTCTGGGACCGAGTTTGGGAAAGATTACAGGAGACAATTTCGTCCTATTAAGCGCAGTAGTTACATCAGCAGAGCGGGATTCAGAGATTTGCTCCAGACGCATGGAAATTGGCCCTGATTCTGAGATTTCCCGCACACATCTTAGATTTCCTGTCTGCATCTTAGGCTGACTTTCAGCAGACGACAACTGGATTTAACCCGAGACAATCCATGTTGGGTAGGAAGAGGCTATGACGCTATTTCCGGTTACAAACAGGGACAGCTTTGTCAGAAACGCTGCACAGCAACGCAACAAATCAAGATCTTTTCCGGAAGAGACAGGTTTAGAAATGCACGGGGGTGGGTTTATGACAGAATTATTGAAGTATCCCTAGTGACAGTACGTGGTCAGAGAGAGGTGGACAGTTTTTGTAGCATGTAGCATCATCTGGACACCTGGACGACAGAATGACCTTCAGTTTATCAGACAGATGTCACAAAAATGCCGTCGTGGAGATGCACTGTTATATTGGTCCACAGCAAAATCTGTGTGGTACAAGATGCATGTACCGAATAAGGTGATCAGATTCAGTCCCTTTAATGGCCCGGTACTCATATTATCAACCACTGTTCTATAACGAACGAATGAACGAACGAACGAACGATGATTATGAGAGAGCGACGCCACATCTTTATTCTCTGAAGATTGGTTGAATCGCCAAGAGTTGCCCAGGTCTCTAATATGGTGATGATAGTACTGCCTTTAGTATTGTTGCACAGGCTCTCTCTAACAATGGCGATGGTGGTACTCAAGTGTCTAGAAAAGGGACATTCCCCGCAAGCATTGCTCCAAAGACCTCATACCCCAGGTCACATGCAAACTTTCTTCCACGTTCACATCGTTGACACGTTTAACACACCATAGTCATCTCCCTTTGAGCTCTGAATTATAGATAAACAAACCTAATGGTCCCTGTGTACAACAATCTTACATAACTTTACTTACTGCAATGTCCAGAGCAAGGGGGAATTTGTATCCTCGTCCTACTGGCCAATCAGATTCCACCTAGCTCTAATTCAAGTTTACTCTGATAAGTCAGTGCTGGTCGATAAACAAGTACTATACAGAAAAAACGGTTCTGATCTCAGCAAGTG
This sequence comes from Haliotis asinina, assembly GCF_037392515.1. Classification (NCBI taxonomy): domain Eukaryota; kingdom Metazoa; phylum Mollusca; class Gastropoda; order Lepetellida; family Haliotidae; genus Haliotis; species Haliotis asinina. The sequence goes on from NC_090281.1 coordinate 78,749,119, forward strand.
CATTCTGATCACTTGAGCAATATTATTGGAAACATGAACAGATCTGGAAAGCCAAACTGACGTAACATATGCTTTTAAAATTCAATCGAATAAAACCTGCAGCTGGCATGTTCTTTAGCAACCGAATATTGATTTGATTTGCTAATATGATTTGACAATGTACAAACTCGTCAGTAGAATCAAAATAGAACTTGGACATTCATGTCTAGTCCTGAAAAGTAGGAAATTGTTCTTTAAGGACAGTTAACTACGTGACTTTCTTGAAAGACCCAAAATATACCAAAAATAACAGGAAAACAGCACTATAACACCACTCACACTGAGTCCAAAGAAAATATATGAAACTCAAATCCAATGGTGACATCATGAGCATCTCCGAAACTGAGATACGATGACGTGTGTAAACCGAATCAGTGAGCTTGAGCAACTGATGCCGTTAGGTGCTTCTTACAAGCATGGGTTGCTGAAGACCAATTCTAACCAAGATCCTTTTGATGTTTCAAATGCTAGTGGTTTATCTCCGCTATATTCCAGTATTCTGGGGGAAACCAGACATGGGCTGCACTATCCGTACACTTGGGTATCGAACCTGGGTCTTCGGCGTGAAGAGCGAACTCTTTGGCCTCTAGGCTACCCCACTGTCGCTACGAGCTTCAAAATCATTCTGGTTTCATCGGTCATGGTAGAGTGAGTGAGTGACTAGGGGCACCTGAAGACCAATTCTGACCCAGCTGTTTACATACTTGACGATGCTTCAAACACAATTCATCTTAAATTTATAAACGAATTCAACACTGACAAACAACACGCGAGTTTTTCTATCAAAAATACAAACATGCAATACCCGTGATCATTTACCATCATAGTTGTACATGGATGTCCAAACACGGACTAAAAACATTTGATTTCACAGATAACAAAACATCTGCACCATCCAAGATGGCGTCGCTGTTTGATATGTGTGTCCTTCCGCCGGGAAGTACACTTAGATATTGATACGATCTTGTTGAACACGAAGACAATCATCGGAATATTGTAATCAGGCGTGTTAGCTGTAATCACCGACATTTACAACACGTTACTCTTTATTGATTCGGACCGTTGGCAGGAATTTACTCAACGGAACATCATTTGGTAATTTCAAGATAACGCTGTCCGTGATCCGACAGCAGTTACTTCCCTTTCATCAATTTTTATAATCGGCTGAAAATGGAGGCTGACGTCGTAATTGAAGTATTCAAGGAACGAGGTGGCTGACGCGCACAGGCACAGATGGACTAGACTGTTTATCATTTATGACATTTTAATCTCCATTTATGTCGTTTTTCAGTGAAACCATAATGTTAGACATCTTCTAAAAATACACGGAATGTTTGTTTAGCCGTTGTGTCGAGAACATTCAGCGTTGTCGTGTTTTGGTATTCGCTATCAGTTCCCTACAGTGAAACGATAATGTTTTTCACAGTGAATAACTTTAAATGTCGTGTTCGTGTGAACTTTGAAACGGTATTTTTGTCTGAAGCTAATATTCGACCAACAGTATTACTGACGGATTGGTAATTTGCTTTTATTTCAAAATAAACTTATTATTAGACCTATATATCATACATCTACCAAACCAAGTTTGAATATTTTTTAAAATGGTCATTGTGCTTTAGCAAATCATTTAGCTTCTTGGCTTTTATGCTTCCCATGAACACGAGCAATTTCAATACTGTTTCATTTTATCATTTTGGATCTACTGAAGACGAGAAGGATTGGTGGACCAGGGCACAAAGACATGGTTCCGTTCTGGGAAAAGCCAGTCTGGTTTCGAATACCACTCCATAGTCCGATAACACTATATACCCTTAATTAAGGTGCAAACTTTCGATGACTGTTCGAAGTGATGCTTTGTCTGGTGATGGTTTGGTGCATTAAGGCCATTCTTCTGGTTTTTTTCTTGCAGCACATCTGTTGTTTTACGAATCATCTTAAGACACTGAATATGTTTTAGTTTCGATTACAGTCTCAAAACGATTAGGAACGGTTGTACACAATATTATAATTCCATCACTGAGAGGAGCGCCAGCAATACCTCTGTGGCACAGCAATTGTTTTAACGTCGGATGAAGTAAACCTGGGATGACCACTGACCCAAGTCAAGTGTGGGTGAGTATTGTTTTACGTCGCTTTCATCCATATTCCAGCAATAATCACGTCAGAAATTGGCTTCACACATTGTACCCATCTAGGAATCGAACTCTGATCTTTGCCGTGAGGAGCAAACGCCTTAGCCACTACGCTACTCGATCGCTCAGTCTTGTCGTAATCGATATTTTCTTGTCGTCTAACAGAAACTACAGAATATTTTGAAAAAGGAATTCAACTCAAGTCTTCAAATGTCTTTATTGACTCAGTCTCAAAATATTAATTGAATTAGTACTTGCATTTGAATATATCTGGTCATAGCTCACTTGGTTGACACTTGTCATCGTATCCAAAATTACGTAGATCTATGCTCGTACTGTTGATCACTTGATTCCTGGCTGGAATATTGTTGAGAGCGGCGTAAAACTAAACTCACTCACTCAAACACGTGGTCATTTACAGATTGCCTTCGTATTACTGTATTCTTACTGAGTATGGTGTTAAACAAGTGACAAAGGAAAAGACTCTTAAAAGGTATTTATTTTCAAATTCGACAGCAAAATGAACATAGCTTCCCTAACATTTTGCAGAATATATTAAAAAAAATCCTCAAACTCGTCAGTCCGTTCGACCGTGATTTCCTCGCAGCTATGCCTGTATGCCTCGTGGGAACACTTACCATGGTTGTTTACCTATAACGTTGTCTGTATGTATTAACGATAGATGTTAAAGACTTCAGTTATATGAGTGTTAGTCAGCATTCTATCTCTTGGACCTGATACACACATTCAGTGGAAAGAACAGTTACAAAATGTACATTGTCGCATCGCGATTATTCTGGGAACTGCTTTTTATGGCAGTCTGGATGGCACATATTGATGAACCTGCCTCGAGTCATGGACATCGTGGGTGTGTTATCGGAAGTCAATTTA